>NC_091292.1:59622991-59862991 GCF_038502225.1 Cherax quadricarinatus
GTGACAACACTGGTAAACAACCTGGGTTATTGTGACGACACTGGGAAACAACCTGGGTTATTGTGACGACACTGGTAAACAACCTGGGTTATTGTGACGACACTGGTAAACAACCTGGGTTATTGTGACGACACTGGTAAACAACCTGGGTTATTGTGACAACACTGGTAAACAACCTGGGTTATTGTGACAACACTGGTAAAGAACCTGGGTTATTGTGACAACACTGGTAAACAACCTGGGATATTGTGACGACTGGTAAACAACCTGGGATATTGTGACGACTGGTAAATAACTCGGGTTATTGTGACGACTGGTAAATAACCTGAGATATTGTGACGACTGGTAAATAACCCGGGTTACTGTGACGACTGGTAAACAACCTGAGATATTGTGACGACTGGTAAATAACCCGGGTTATTGTGACGACTAGTAAACAACCTGAGACATTGTGATGACTGGTAAATAACCTGGGTTATGCCAAGCCCATGATGATCCTTTTCAAATCACTTGTTCTCTCTAGGCTGGAATACTGCTGTACATTAACATCTCCATTCAAAGCAGGTGAAATCGCAGATCTAGAGAGTGTACAGAGATCCTTTACTGCACGTATAAGTTCTGTCAAGCACCTTAACTACTGGGAACGCTTGGAAGCACTTGACTTGTACTCGTTGGAACGCAGGAGGGAGAGATATATCATAATCTACACTTGGAAAATCTTGGAAGGAATGGTCCCAAATCTGCACACAGAAATCACTCCCTACGAAAGTAAAAGACTGGGCAGGCGATGCAAAATGCCCCCAATAAAAAGTAGGGGCGCCATTGGTACACTAAGGGAAAACACCATAAGTGTCCGGGGCCCAAAACTGTTCAACAGTCTCCCATCAAGCATTAGGGGAATTGCCAATAAACCCCTGGCTGCCTTCAAGAGAGAGCTGGACAGATACCTAAAGTCAGTGCCGGATCAGCCGGGCTGTGGCTCGTACGTTGGACTGCGTGCGGCCAGCAGTAACAGCCTAGTTGATCAGGCCCTGATCCATCAGGAGGCCTGGTCATGGACCGGGCCGCGGGGGCGTTGATCCCCGAAATAACCTCCAGGTATTGTGACGACTGGTAAATAACCTGGGTTGTGACAACAGTGGTAAACAACCTGGGTTATTGTGACAACACTGGTAAACAACCTGGGTTATTGTGACGATACTGGTAAACAACCTGGGTTATTGTGACGACACTGGTAAACAACCTGGGTTATTGTGACGACACTGGTAAACAACCTGGGTTATTGTGACGACACTGGTAAACAACCCGGGTTACTGTGACGACTGGTAAACAACCCGGGTTATTGTGACGACTGGTAAACAACCTGGGTTATTGTGACGACTGGTAAACAACCTGGGTTATTGTGACGACACTGATAAACAACCTGGGTTATTGTGACGACACTGGTAAACAACCTGGGTTATTGTGACGACACTGGTAAACAACCCGGGTTGTGACAACACTGGTAAACAACTCGGGTTATTGTGACGACTGGTAAACAACCCGGGTTATTGTGACGACTGGTAAACAACCTGGGTTATTGTGACGACTGGTATACAACCCGAGTTATTGTGACGACTGGTAAACAACCTGGGTTATTGTGACGACTGACAAACAACATGGGTTACTGTGACGACTGGTAAACAACCCGGGTTATTGTGACGACTGGTAAACAACCCGGGTCATTGTGACGACTGGTAAACAACCCGGGTTATTGTGACGACTGGTAAACAACTTGGGTTATTGTGACGACACTGGTAAACAACTTGGGTTATTGTGACGACACTGGCAAACAACCCGGGTTATTGTGACAACACTGGTAAACAACTTGGGTTATTGTGACGACACTGGTAAACAACCCGGGTTATTGTGACAACTGGTAAACAACCTGGGATATTGTGACAACACTGGTAAACATCCTATGTTATTGTGACGACACTGGTAAACAACCTGGGTTATTGTGACGACACTGGTAAACAACCTGGATTATTGTGACGACACTGGTAAAAAACCTGGATTATTGTGACAACACTGGAAAACAACCTGGGTTATTGTGACGACTGTTAAACAACCTGGGTTATTGTGACGACTGGTAAACAACCTGGGTTATTGAGACGACTGGTAAACAACCCGGGTTATTGTGACGACTGGTAAACAACCTATGTTGTGACGACTGGTAAACAACCCGGGTTATTGTGACGACTGGTAAACAACCCGGGTTATTGTGACGACTGGTAAACAACCCGGGTTATTGTGACGACTGGTAAACAACCCGGGTTATTGTGACGACTGGTAAACAACCGGGGTTATTGTGACGACACTGGTAAACAACCTGGGTTATTGTGACGACTGGTAAACAACCCGGGTTATTGTGACTAGTAAACAACCCGGGTTATTGTGACGAATGGTAAACAACCCGGGTTATTGTGACGACTGGTAAACAACCCAGGTTATTGGGGCGACTGGTAAACAACCCGGGTTATTGTGACGACTGGTAAACAACCCGGGTTATTGTGATGACTGGTAAACAACCTGGGTTATTGTGACGACTGGTAAACAACCCGGGTTATTGTGACGACTGGTAAACAACCCGGCTTATTGTGATGACTGGTAAACAACCTGGGTTATTGTGACGACTGGTATACAACCCGGGTTATTGTGACGACTGGTAAACAACCCGGCTTATTGTGATGACTGGTAAACAACCTGGGTTATTGTGACGACTGGTATACAACCCGGGTTATTGTGACGACTGGTAAACAACCTGGGTTATTGTGACGACTGGTAAACAACCTGGGTTATTGTGACGACTGGTAAACAACCCGGGTTATTGTGACGACTGGTAAACAACCCGGGTTATTGTGACGACTGGTAAACAACCTGGGTTATTGTGACGACTGGTAAACAACCCGGGCTATTGTGACGACTGGTAAACAACCCGGCTTATTGTGATGACTGGTAAACAACCTGGGTTATTGTGACGACTGGTAAACAACCTGGGTTATTGTGACGACTGGTAAACAACCCGGGTTATTGTGACGACTGCTAAACAACCCGGGTTATTGTGACGACTGCTAAACAACCCGGGTTATTGTGACGACTGGTAAACAACCCGGGTTATTGTGACGACTGGTAAACAACCCGGGTTATTGTGACGACTGGTAAACAACCCGGGTTATTGTGACGACTGGTAAACAACCCGGGTTATTGTGACGCCTGGTAAACAACCTGGGTTATTGTGACGACTGGTAAACAACCCGGGTTATTGTGACGCCTGGTAAACAACCTGGGTTATTGTGACGACTGGTAAACAACCTGGGTTATTGTGACGACTGGTAAACAACCTGGGTTATTGTGACGACTGGTAAACAACCCGGGTTATTGTGACGACTGGTAAACAACCTGGGTTATTGTGACGACTGGTAAACAACCTGGGTTATTGTGACGACTGGTAAACAACCCGGGTTATTGTGACGACTGGTAAACAACCCGGGTTATTGTGACGACTGGTAAACAACCCGGGTTATTGTGACGACTGGTAAACACCCTGGGTTATTGTGACGACTGGTAAACAACCCGGGCTATTGTGACGACTGGTAAACAACCCGGCTTATTGTGATGACTGGTAAACAACCTGGGTTATTGTGACGACTGGTAAACAACCTGGGTTATTGTGACGACTGGTAAAGAACCCGGGTTATTGTGACGACTGCTAAACAACCCGGGTTATTGTGACGACTGCTAAACAACCCGGGTTATTGTGACGACTGGTAAACAACCCGGGTTATTGTGACGACTGGTAAACAACCCGGGTTATTGTGACGACTGGTAAACAACCCGGGTTATTGTGACGACTGGTAAACAACCCGGGTTATTGTGACGCCTGGTAAACAACCTGGGTTATTGTGACGACTGGTAAACAACCCGGGTTATTGTGACGCCTGGTAAACAACCTGGGTTATTGTGACGACTGGTAAACAACCTGGGTTATTGTGACGACTGGTAAACAACCTGGGTTATTGTGACGACTGGTAAACAACCCGGGTTATTGTGACGACTGGTAAACAACCCGGGTTATTGTGACGACTGGTAAACAACCCGGGTTATTGTGACGACTGGTAAACAACCTGGGTTATTGTGACGACTGGTAAACAACCCGGGTTATTGTGACGACTGGTAAACAACCTTGGTTATTGTGACGACTGGTAAACATCCTGGGTTATTGTGACGACTGGTAAACAACCCGGGTTATTGTGACGACTGGTAAACAACCTGGGTTATTGTGACGACTGGTAAACAACCCGGGTTATTGTGACGCCTGGTAAACAACCTGGGTTATTGTGACGACTGGTAAACAACCCGGGTTATTGTGACGACTGGTAAACAACCCGGGTTATTGTGACGCCTGGTAAACAACCTGGGTTATTGTGACGACTGGTAAACAACCTGGGTTATTGTGACGACTGGTAAACAACCTGGGTTATTGTGACGACTGGTAAACAACCCGGGTTATTGTGACGACTGCTAAACAACCCGGGTTATTGTGACGACTGCTAAACAACCCGGGTTATTGTGACTGGTAAACAACCCGGGTTATTGTGACGACTGGTAAACAACCCGGGTTATTGTGACGACTGGTAAACAACCCGGGTTATTGTGACGACTGGTAAACAACCCGGGTTATTGTGACGCCTGGTAAACAACCTGGGTTATTGTGACGACTGGTAAACAACCTGGGTTATTGTGACGACTGGTAAACAACCTGGGTTATTGTGACAACACTGGTAAACAACCTGGGTTATTGTGACAACACTGGTAAACAACCTGGGTTATTGTGACAACACTGGTAAACAACCTGGGTTATTGTGACAACACTGGTAAACAACCTGGGTTATTGTGACAACACTGGTAAACAACCTGGGTTATTGTGACGACACTGGGAAACAACCTGGGTTATTGTGACGACACTGGTAAACAACCTGGGTTATTGTGACGACACTGGTAAACAACCTGGGTTATTGTGACGACACTGGTAAACAACCTGGGTTATTGTGACAACACTGGTAAACAACCTGGGTTATTGTGACAACACTGGTAAAGAACCTGGGTTATTGTGACAACACTGGTAAACAACCTGGGATATTGTGACGACTGGTAAACAACCTGGGATATTGTGACGACTGGTAAATAACTCGGGTTATTGTGACGACTGGTAAATAACCTGAGATATTGTGACGACTGGTAAATAACCCGGGTTACTGTGACGACTGGTAAACAACCTGAGATATTGTGACGACTGGTAAATAACCCGGGTTATTGTGACGACTAGTAAACAACCTGAGACATTGTGATGACTGGTAAATAACCTGGGTTATGCCAAGCCCATGATGATCCTTTTCAAATCACTTGTTCTCTCTAGGCTGGAATACTGCTGTACATTAACATCTCCATTCAAAGCAGGTGAAATCGCAGATCTAGAGAGTGTACAGAGATCCTTTACTGCACGTATAAGTTCTGTCAAGCACCTTAACTACTGGGAACGCTTGGAAGCACTTGACTTGTACTCGTTGGAACGCAGGAGGGAGAGATATATCATAATCTACACTTGGAAAATCTTGGAAGGAATGGTCCCAAATCTGCACACAGAAATCACTCCCTACGAAAGTAAAAGACTGGGCAGGCGATGCAAAATGCCCCCAATAAAAAGTAGGGGCGCCATTGGTACACTAAGGGAAAACACCATAAGTGTCCGGGGCCCAAAACTGTTCAACAGTCTCCCATCAAGCATTAGGGGAATTGCCAATAAACCCCTGGCTGCCTTCAAGAGAGAGCTGGACAGATACCTAAAGTCAGTGCCGGATCAGCCGGGCTGTGGCTCGTACGTTGGACTGCGTGCGGCCAGCAGTAACAGCCTAGTTGATCAGGCCCTGATCCATCAGGAGGCCTGGTCATGGACCGGGCCGCGGGGGCGTTGATCCCCGAAATAACCTCCAGGTATTGTGACGACTGGTAAATAACCTGGGTTGTGACAACAGTGGTAAACAACCTGGGTTATTGTGACAACACTGGTAAACAACCTGGGTTATTGTGACGATACTGGTAAACAACCTGGGTTATTGTGACGACACTGGTAAACAACCTGGGTTATTGTGACGACACTGGTAAACAACCTGGGTTATTGTGACGACACTGGTAAACAACCCGGGTTACTGTGACGACTGGTAAACAACCCGGGTTATTGTGACGACTGGTAAACAACCTGGGTTATTGTGACGACTGGTAAACAACCTGGGTTATTGTGACGACACTGATAAACAACCTGGGTTATTGTGACGACACTGGTAAACAACCTGGGTTATTGTGACGACACTGGTAAACAACCCGGGTTGTGACAACACTGGTAAACAACTCGGGTTATTGTGACGACTGGTAAACAACCCGGGTTATTGTGACGACTGGTAAACAACCTGGGTTATTGTGACGACTGGTATACAACCCGAGTTATTGTGACGACTGGTAAACAACCTGGGTTATTGTGACGACTGACAAACAACATGGGTTACTGTGACGACTGGTAAACAACCCGGGTTATTGTGACGACTGGTAAACAACCCGGGTCATTGTGACGACTGGTAAACAACCCGGGTTATTGTGACGACTGGTAAACAACTTGGGTTATTGTGACGACACTGGTAAACAACTTGGGTTATTGTGACGACACTGGCAAACAACCCGGGTTATTGTGACAACACTGGTAAACAACTTGGGTTATTGTGACGACACTGGTAAACAACCCGGGTTATTGTGACAACTGGTAAACAACCTGGGATATTGTGACAACACTGGTAAACATCCTATGTTATTGTGACGACACTGGTAAACAACCTGGGTTATTGTGACGACACTGGTAAACAACCTGGATTATTGTGACGACACTGGTAAAAAACCTGGATTATTGTGACAACACTGGAAAACAACCTGGGTTATTGTGACGACTGTTAAACAACCTGGGTTATTGTGACGACTGGTAAACAACCTGGGTTATTGAGACGACTGGTAAACAACCCGGGTTATTGTGACGACTGGTAAACAACCTATGTTGTGACGACTGGTAAACAACCCGGGTTATTGTGACGACTGGTAAACAACCCGGGTTATTGTGACGACTGGTAAACAACCCGGGTTATTGTGACGACTGGTAAACAACCCGGGTTATTGTGACGACTGGTAAACAACCGGGGTTATTGTGACGACACTGGTAAACAACCTGGGTTATTGTGACGACTGGTAAACAACCCGGGTTATTGTGACGACTAGTAAACAACCCGGGTTATTGTGACGAATGGTAAACAACCCGGGTTATTGTGACGACTGGTAAACAACCCAGGTTATTGTGGCGACTGGTAAACAACCCGGGTTATTGTGACGACTGGTAAACAACCCGGGTTATTGTGATGACTGGTAAACAACCTGGGTTATTGTGACGACTGGTAAACAACCCGGGTTATTGTGACGACTGGTAAACAACCCGGCTTATTGTGATGACTGGTAAACAACCTGGGTTATTGTGACGACTGGTATACAACCCGGGTTATTGTGACGACTGGTAAACAACCCGGCTTATTGTGATGACTGGTAAACAACCTGGGTTATTGTGACGACTGGTATACAACCCGGGTTATTGTGACGACTGGTAAACAACCTGGGTTATTGTGACGACTGGTAAACAACCTGGGTTATTGTGACGACTGGTAAACAACCCGGGTTATTGTGACGACTGGTAAACAACCCGGGTTATTGTGACGACTGGTAAACAACCTGGGTTATTGTGACGACTGGTAAACAACCCGGGCTATTGTGACGACTGGTAAACAACCCGGCTTATTGTGATGACTGGTAAACAACCTGGGTTATTGTGACGACTGGTAAACAACCTGGGTTATTGTGACGACTGGTAAACAACCCGGGTTATTGTGACGACTGCTAAACAACCCGGGTTATTGTGACGACTGCTAAACAACCCGGGTTATTGTGACGACTGGTAAACAACCCGGGTTATTGTGACGACTGGTAAACAACCCGGGTTATTGTGACGACTGGTAAACAACCCGGGTTATTGTGACGACTGGTAAACAACCCGGGTTATTGTGACGCCTGGTAAACAACCTGGGTTATTGTGACGACTGGTAAACAACCCGGGTTATTGTGACGCCTGGTAAACAACCTGGGTTATTGTGACGACTGGTAAACAACCTGGGTTATTGTGACGACTGGTAAACAACCTGGGTTATTGTGACGACTGGTAAACAACCCGGGTTATTGTGACGACTGGTAAACAACCTGGGTTATTGTGACGACTGGTAAACAACCTGGGTTATTGTGACGACTGGTAAACAACCCGGGTTATTGTGACGACTGGTAAACAACCCGGGTTATTGTGACGACTGGTAAACAACCCGGGTTATTGTGACGACTGGTAAACACCCTGGGTTATTGTGACGACTGGTAAACAACCCGGGCTATTGTGACGACTGGTAAACAACCCGGCTTATTGTGATGACTGGTAAACAACCTGGGTTATTGTGACGACTGGTAAACAACCTGGGTTATTGTGACGACTGGTAAAGAACCCGGGTTATTGTGACGACTGCTAAACAACCCGGGTTATTGTGACGACTGCTAAACAACCCGGGTTATTGTGACGACTGGTAAACAACCCGGGTTATTGTGACGACTGGTAAACAACCCGGGTTATTGTGACGACTGGTAAACAACCCGGGTTATTGTGACGACTGGTAAACAACCCGGGTTATTGTGACGCCTGGTAAACAACCTGGGTTATTGTGACGACTGGTAAACAACCCGGGTTATTGTGACGCCTGGTAAACAACCTGGGTTATTGTGACGACTGGTAAACAACCTGGGTTATTGTGACGACTGGTAAACAACCTGGGTTATTGTGACGACTGGTAAACAACCCGGGTTATTGTGACGACTGGTAAACAACCCGGGTTATTGTGACGACTGGTAAACAACCCGGGTTATTGTGACGACTGGTAAACAACCTGGGTTATTGTGACGACTGGTAAACAACCCGGGTTATTGTGACGACTGGTAAACAACCTTGGTTATTGTGACGACTGGTAAACATCCTGGGTTATTGTGACGACTGGTAAACAACCCGGGTTATTGTGACGACTGGTAAACAACCTGGGTTATTGTGACGACTGGTAAACAACCCGGGTTATTGTGACGCCTGGTAAACAACCTGGGTTATTGTGACGACTGGTAAACAACCCGGGTTATTGTGACGACTGGTAAACAACCCGGGTTATTGTGACGCCTGGTAAACAACCTGGGTTATTGTGACGACTGGTAAACAACCTGGGTTATTGTGACGACTGGTAAACAACCTGGGTTATTGTGACGACTGGTAAACAACCCGGGTTATTGTGACGACTGCTAAACAACCCGGGTTATTGTGACGACTGCTAAACAACCCGGGTTATTGTGACTGGTAAACAACCCGGGTTATTGTGACGACTGGTAAACAACCCGGGTTATTGTGACGACTGGTAAACAACCCGGGTTATTGTGACGACTGGTAAACAACCCGGGTTATTGTGACGCCTGGTAAACAACCTGGGTTATTGTGACGACTGGTAAACAACCTGGGTTATTGTGACGACTGGTAAACAACCTGGGTTATTGTGACGACTGGTAAACAACCCGGGTTATTGTGACGACTGCTAAACAACCCGGGTTATTGTGACGACTGCTAAACAACCCGGGTTATTGTGACGACTGGTAAACAACCCGGGTTATTGTGACGACTGGTAAACAACCCGGGTTATTGTGACGACTGGTAAACAACCCGGGTTATTGTGACGACTGGTAAACAACCCGGGTTATTGTGACGCCTGGTAAACAACCTGGGTTATTGTGACGACTGGTAAACAACCCGGGTTATTGTGACGCCTGGTAAACAACCTGGGTTATTGTGACGACTGGTAAACAACCTGGGTTATTGTGACGACTGGTAAACAACCTGGGTTATTGTGACGACTGGTAAACAACCCGGGTTATTGTGACGACTGGTAAACAACCTGGGTTATTGTGACGACTGGTAAACAACCTGGGTTATTGTGACGACTGGTAAACAACCCGGGTTATTGTGACGACTGGTAAACAACCCGGGTTATTGTGACGACTGGTAAACAACCCGGGTTATTGTGACGACTGGTAAACACCCTGGGTTATTGTGACGACTGGTAAACAACCCGGGCTATTGTGACGACTGGTAAACAACCCGGCTTATTGTGATGACTGGTAAACAACCTGGGTTATTGTGACGACTGGTAAACAACCTGGGTTATTGTGACGACTGGTAAAGAACCCGGGTTATTGTGACGACTGCTAAACAACCCGGGTTATTGTGACGACTGCTAAACAACCCGGGTTATTGTGACGACTGGTAAACAACCCGGGTTATTGTGACGACTGGTAAACAACCCGGGTTATTGTGACGACTGGTAAACAACCCGGGTTATTGTGACGACTGGTAAACAACCCGGGTTATTGTGACGCCTGGTAAACAACCTGGGTTATTGTGACGACTGGTAAACAACCCGGGTTATTGTGACGCCTGGTAAACAACCTGGGTTATTGTGACGACTGGTAAACAACCTGGGTTATTGTGACGACTGGTAAACAACCTGGGTTATTGTGACGACTGGTAAACAACCCGGGTTATTGTGACGACTGGTAAACAACCCGGGTTATTGTGACGACTGGTAAACAACCCGGGTTATTGTGACGACTGGTAAACAACCTGGGTTATTGTGACGACTGGTAAACAACCCGGGTTATTGTGACGACTGGTAAACAACCTTGGTTATTGTGACGACTGGTAAACATCCTGGGTTATTGTGACGACTGGTAAACAACCCGGGTTATTGTGACGACTGGTAAACAACCTGGGTTATTGTGACGACTGGTAAACAACCCGGGTTATTGTGACGCCTGGTAAACAACCTGGGTTATTGTGACGACTGGTAAACAACCCGGGTTATTGTGACGACTGGTAAACAACCCGGGTTATTGTGACGCCTGGTAAACAACCTGGGTTATTGTGACGACTGGTAAACAACCTGGGTTATTGTGACGACTGGTAAACAACCTGGGTTATTGTGACGACTGGTAAACATCCTGGGTTATTGTGACGACTGGTAAACAACCCGGGTTATTGTGACGACTGGTAAACAACCCGGGTTATTGTGACGCCTGGTAAACAACCTGGGTTATTGTGACGACTGGTAAACAACCCGGGTTATTGTGACGCCTGGTAAACAACCTGGGTTATTGTGACGACTGGTAAACATCCTGGGTTATTGTGACGACTGGTAAACAACCCGGGTTATTGTGACGCCTGGTAAACAACCTGGGTTATTGTGACGACTGGTAAACATCCTGGGTTATTGTGACGACTGGTAAACAACCCGGGTTATTGTGACGCCTGGTAAACAACCTGGGTTATTGTGACGACTGGTAAACAACCTGGTAAGATGTTCCTGATATCTTCTGGTAAGATGTTGATACATTGTGTATCATTATCATTAAATAAAATATACACATGTATGGTTGTGTAGGGATGGAGGGATTCCAATGTCTGGTTAGTGGTTTCCAATTATCTAAACGTAGGCGAGAAACATGCATATACACCTGGAGAATCCTGGAGGGACTGATTCCAAACCTGAACATTGAAATCACTCATGAGACGGCAGACAGAGGAAAAACACTTCCACTAATAAGCAGGGGAACGACGAGTACACTAAGAAATAACCCGATGAATGTCAGAGGTCCCCGACTCTTCAACCCGATGAGTGTCAGAGGTCCCGAACTCTTCAACCCGATGAGTGTCACAGATCCCGAACTCTTCAACCCGATGAGTGTCAGAGGTCCCCGACTCTTCAACCCGATGAGCGTCAGAGGTCTCCGATTCTTCAACCCGACGAGTGTCAGAGTTCGTCGACTCTTCAACCCGATGAGCGTCAGAGGTCCCCGATTCTTGAACCCGATGAGTGTCAGAGGTCCCCGACTCTTCAACCCGATGAGTGTCACAGGTCCTCGACTCTTCAACCCGATGAGTGTCACAGGTCCCCGACTCTTCAACTCGATGAGTGTCAGAGGTCCCGAAGTCTTCAACCCGATGAGTGTCAGAGGTCCCCGACTCTTCAACCCGATGAGTGTCAGAGGTCCCCGACTCTTCAACCCGATGAGTGTCAGAGGTTTCCGACTCTTCAACTCGATGAGTGTCAGAGGTCCCGAAGTCTTCAACCCGATGAGTGTCAGAGGTTCCCGACTCTTCAACCCGATGAGTGTCAGAGGTTCCCGACTCTTCAACCCGATGAGTGTCAGAGGTTCCCGACTCTTCAGCCCGATGAGTGTCAGAGGTTCCCGACTCTTCAACCCGATGAGTGTCAGAGGTTCCCGACTCTTCAACCCGATGAGTGTCAGAGGTTCCCGACTCTTCAACCCGATGAGTGTCAGAGGTTCCCGACTCTTCAACCCGATGAGTGTCAGAGGTCCTCGACTCTTCAACCCGATGAGTGTCAGAGGTCCCCGACTCTTCAACTCGATGAGTGTCAGAGGTTCCCGACTCTTCAATGCCCCTCCCACCACATGCGGTCTTCAAGAGGGAGCCAGACAAGTTCCTCAAATCAGTGCCTGATTACCCGTATTATGGTTCGTAAACTGGACTGAGTGTGACCGGCAGCAACAGTCTTATTGATCAGGCCTTGAGGCTCCAGAAGGCCTGGTCTGGGACCGGGCCGTGGGGGGCGCTGACCCCCCCCCGAGGAAACGTCCTTCAGATTCATCTTCCATCATATTAATCAACATTTGTTTTTCCTTCCTGGGAGAGTCTGGGACGCTGGGAGAGTCTGGGACGCTGGGAGAGTCTAAGACGCTGGGAGAGTCTAAGATGCTGGGAGAGTCTGGGACGCTGGGAGAGTCTGGGACGCTGGGAGAGTCTGGGACGCTGGGAGAGTCTGGGACGCTGGGAGAGTCTGGGACGCTGGGAGAGTCTGGGACGCTGGGAGAGTCTAAGACGCTGGGAGAGTCTGGGACGCTGGGAGAGTCTGGGACGCTGGGAGAGTCTGGGACGCTGGACAACTTTCTCCCACAATAAAGGTGAATTTACTCTCTAGTTTACTTTATCTTTTTACCTTCTAGTTTACCTTACTAATTACCTTCTAGTTTACCTTACTAATTACCTTCTAGTTTACCTTACTAATTACCTTCTAGTTTACCTTACTAATTACCTTCTAGTTTACCTTACTAATTACCTTCTAGTTTAACTTACTAATTACCTTCTAGTTTACCTTACTAATTACCTTCTAGTTTACCTTACTAATTACCTTCTAGTTTACCTTACTAATTACCTTCTAGTTTACCTTACTAATTACCTTCTAGTTTACCTTACTAATTACCTTCTAGTTTACCTTACTAATTACCTTCTAGTTTACCTTACTAATTACCTTCTAGTTTACCTTACTAATTACCTTCTAGTTTACCTTACTAATTACCTTCTAGTTTACCTTACTAATTACCTTCTAGTTTACCTTACTAATTACCTTCTAGTTTACCTTACTAATTACCTTCTAGTTTACCTTACTAATTACCTTCTAGTTTACCTTACTAATTACCTTCGAGTTTACCTTACTAATTACCTTCTAGCTTACCTTACTAATTACCTTCTAGTTTACCTTACTAATTACCTTCGAGTTTACCTTACTAATTGCCTTCTAGTTTACCTTACTAATTACCTTCTAGTTTACCTTACTAATTACCTTCTAGTTTACCTTACTAATTACCTTCTAGTTTACCTTACTAATTACCTTCTAGTTTACCTTACTAATTACCTTACTAATTACCTTCTAGTTTACCTTACTAATTACCTTCTAGTTTACCTTACTAATTATATCGTAAGGGTTCTTGAATGGAGATATCACAGGTTGAAAGTAGACACACTTGTAGGATGGTAGATATATTGTCAGACTGAGATGAGAGATGGAGCCCGGTGCCAAGCCTGTTCACGTCTTGTAGGTCTGCCGCCGAGTGAGAGCGGGACAAAGGGATCACTGCCCATGTGTATGCCTATGACGTCACACAAAGCCAAAGGCTTACGAGGGATCTCGTGTCTAAAGCACAGGGATGATACTAATATGCTATGCTATATAATACTGGGAATACAGGGATCAGCAACTATGCTGACAGCTCGGTCATGTTACGTATGTCGTCCCGACATACACTACTATCTATAGGCTGAACAGGCAGGCGGATCTGGGCTGATTCTATACAATAACAAATGCATATATAACTTAGAACTAATGGATGGTACAACATGATTTTGACGTAATGGGTGTTAACGTAATCCTTACAAACTATAAGTACGAATCATTATACAATATGGATGGAATTGATCGATCGATCTGTATTCATGCACTCTACGGATTCTGAGGAAGAATAATTATATACAAGAAGTGTTTAACAGAAAGGCAGATGCGGTGCACGCAAATCTAGACTGTTAATTCTCAGAATACGGAGGGAACGTGAACACGTAAATTTCTGACAAACTGATCAGCTAATAATAAAACACACAGTTGACAAATTCATTCATCTCGGACATCTAATTATGCAGGCTGTTTACACTTAAACCCAATTCTGCGAGGGTGAGGTTTACGTATGCAGAATGGTTATCATCTCTGGGAGGATTGAATTCCTCTGCAATGGCTAACACATGCCTTGACTGAGAGAGATCTGAACGAGTATCTACAAAAGATACAACTACAATCACTAGTGACTGTGGAATTACTAACTCGTCTGCTAGGAGTACTCAACTCGACTATTCGATACAGTAATTCTTGGCTCGTTACAAAGTCACTAATGGGTACTGGTGGCTTCACAGTAAGAATAAGATCTTCCTGGAGCAGGAATCGAATCACACCAGAACACATGGGATCTATTCTTTGTGCAGTTTTGACATCCTCGACAGTAAATGGAGGATCTGCAGTAACTACACTAACGTGTCGCGATAAAGCATCTGCGACTACATTTGACTTGCCAGGTAAATGTTCAAAAGTGGGATTGAACTCTTGGATAGTCAAGGACCATCTGGCTAACCTTCCAGTAGGCTGTTTGTTCTGGAATAAAGGTATCAGTGGCGCATGATCTGTCAAGACATGAACAGGGTACTGGTAAATGATGTCTCGGAAGTGCTTTAAAGACCACACTATTGCTAAAGCTTCTTGCTCCGTTACTGTATAATTACGTTCAGCCTTCGTAAGGACTCGGCTAGCAAATGCAACTGCGTTGTACTTGCTATCAGTCTTCTGAGCTAGTACGGCACCTATGCCAATGGAACTAGCATCAGTTGTCAGATAGAAGGGCTTAGAAAAATCTGGGAATTTCAAAATGGGAGCAGATGTTAGCTTTTCTTTTAGAGTTTGGAATGCTGTTTCTTGACGGAAGGTCCAACTAAAAGGAGCATCTTTCTTAAGCAACTCAGTTAGAGGAGCAGCTATGGAAGAAAAATTAGCAATGAAAGATCTATAAAAACCTGCTAAGCCCACAAAGGATCTTACGGCATCAGCGGTTTTGGGAGTTGGAAAATTTAGTACTGCTGTTACTTTACTTTGGTCAGTCGTAACCCCTCTAGGAGTGACTACGTGACCAAGAAACTTAATTTCTGATCTGAAAAATTGGCATTTAGACAGTTTGATCTTTAAATTTGCTTCTTCAAGCTTTCCAAGTACTGTATCAAGTCTTTTCAGATGTGTGTCCACGTCTTCGGACATGACGATTACGTCGTCTAAGTACACCATAAGTGCTTTACCTATCAGACCTCTAAAGATATTGGTCATGAGTCTAGAGAACGTGATAGGAGACGATCGTAATCCAAACGCCATACGGAGGAAATGATAATGACCTGTGGGAGTGGAGAAAGCTGTTAACTCTTGGCTGTCCTCGTGAAGAGGGACTTGCCAAAACCCTTGTAACAAGTCTAGGGTCGAGAAGACTTTGTTATCTCCGATATTGCGTAAAAGGTCACCTAGTACAGGAAGTGGGAAACGATCTGGAATGGTTTTCGCGTTTAACTTCCTAAAGTCAATCACCGGGCGCCAAGTGCCATCCTTCTTAGGCACTAGGATCAAGGGCGCATTCCAGGGTGAATTGCTATGTGCAATAACTCCATCATTGAGCATTTGATTGATCAGTTCCTCTGCGACAGCAACTTGTGAATGAGGCATTCTGTACGCAGGTATGTAAATAGGTCTAGTACCAGGTTCAAGTGGAATACGATGGGACAATAAGTTCGTTATACCCATCTTCTCACCTGGTAAGGCAATAGCTTTACGACGTTTGTTCAACAGAGTCAACAAACGCTTGACTTCGTCTGGGAAGTCAGTAGGAGCTAAGTCTTTCTCCTCAACTGGTGAAACAGATTGATCCGGAGAAGTGGATGAGGTCTCCCCGGTAGAAATAGCACCGACCCACTGGTCAGGTGACACGTCATCCTGTACTTGAACAGGGTAAGGATAGTGAACTAGGTCAACGAGGTTGGTATTTGCTCTGAGACGAACACTGTGACCCAAAGTGTTAGCAAGGAGTAAATGGATCTTACTGTCTCTTACAATGTGTAAGGAAGGTTCAACAAATAAACCTTTGACCTTGCAGGAATCACTGTCAACTAGGACAGTATCACCATCTGGAACATTAGGAACAACAACAGACACTCTAGTGAGAGCACTAGCCGCAACAGAGACGTCTTTCTGCAAACGGCATGTGACATCAACAAGAGATGGCATTACTAGTTCCAAGTAATCGTTTTCTGACAAGGCATCCCCTGTGGAGAAACTACTACTCGAACTAGCAGTCATTGCAGGGATAGGCTGTGCACTCAAGGCAGTCTGAGTGTCCTCGGACACTTGAGGCAACGGAACACTATCCTGCAAGTCTGAAGGTATAGGTGGAACACTAATGGGAGTGACAGAATTACCAGTGCCTGACCGCTTGGGTACGCTACTGGAAATTGCATTGGCTTGTAAGGACTTAATGCGTACATCATACTCTGCAGCAGTATGACAGATTTCTGATCCAAGCTGGTAACCCCAGAATGGAACGATTAAGTCATCTATTTGGGCATGCCATCGGTACGGGTCGAGCACAATGCGTAAGTCTCGCATGGAAGCAAATCCCAGAAGAAGGTCACCAGGGAAAGCAATCTGGTCGACAACAAGAAAAACAGCAGTAAAGTCTCTGCCTTGGATAGTAAAGGTGAGTGAAGTCTGACCTCGGACTCGCAGAAGAGAACCAGCTACTCCACCAAGGAAGGTTACAGTAGTTGGTTCAACGAGGAGGATACGTCGTAACCGCTTCTCTTTAAACAAGCTAGACCTAATGATATTAACTTGCGCACCAGAGTCCATGAACACATGAACGGGCGCATTATGGACAGAAGCTTGTACTAATGGACCAATCGTTGCATTAGAACTCATATGCAAACAGGAAGTTGAGTTATCATCGGAGAAAGCATCTTCTACTTCATCCCCAAATTCCTCTACGTCAGAGACGTGTGAAGCCACATCATCAGCAGGATTGTCATTCTCGAGACTGCTTAAGGCTTCAAAGGAATTGTGAACGGGGATGGCATACTCATTATCACTTACCGTCACCATTGGGCGGTTTGACTGGGGCGCTCTAATTCCCCCGAATTGGAAGAATGAGCCTGGTTCTGATTAGACTGTGAACCACGACGTCTGTTTCCTCTCCTGGCTCTGCGGTTGGAACGGCCATGGAAAGATCTAGAGTACCGCATATTGTAGAGCGCATTGCACTCAGATGTATCATGTCCATGAATTCTATGATGAGTACAGTAGGGAAGATCTGACTGGTACTCATCATCAGTACGACGCTTCTTAGGGTAACTGGCATAACAATTACTAGCGATATGGCCACGGAAACCACAATTGTAGCAAATTATTTGACTGTGGTTACTGTACGTACTATGGGTGTTACGGGAATGATAGCTCTTAACACTTGCTTTGGATGATGAGCGTGAGTGATTGCGGTTGGGAGGTTTGGTAGTAGCACAAACTAAAGGAGGTACAGGATTGGACAAGGTGTTTGGCATAGACCTACGATAAGGGAAGGATCCCTCGGGACACAAATTTCGTACATGGATTAGAGCTTTAAGCGGTCCCATATTAGCATCTAGCGGACTTGAATTGTACACATACTTAGATGTCGGTGGCATTAGTTGTTTAACGACTCCAAAGGCAGCTAATCTGGCAAACCCATCAAGGGCTGGTTTATCACTATCGTTAAGATATCTTGAATTTCGGCCTGCTTTAACAAATGAGGACATTAGGTTATTGAGACGGAGAGCAAACTCCTCTAATGACTCTTCTGGTCTCGGGGCTGTGCAAACTAATTCTTTGAGAACAACGAACGGATCGGTTTCTCGCACTGGTTCAAGATAATTGCGAATTAACTGTTCATAATCTTGCCACCTGGTCAGATCTTGGAAGTCCTTCATTCGAATTAATTTAAATACATTTGAGGCAGCTGAAGAACGGGCTAGACTCTCCTTTCCGATACTTATTAAAAGACTCTCAGATGGGGGGCCATCAACTGAAGCGTCAGCTCTGGCTCTAACTGCAGTAAACCAACCTTCAAGGTTGTCTGGGTCACCATTGAATAATGGCATAGCATCATACGGATCACGAGTGAAGTTACGCATGCCAGAAGTCTGAGTATGTCTATCGTTTGATACGGAGTTACTCGAATTTTGGGCTGACACATTAATGGTTGTACTAGCAGCAAGTGCTGAGGCATCGCTAGAGAAAACTTGAGACATGTTTGCCAAAATGTAAAAACTAGAATTTAGAGAACAAAGAAAATGATAACTGAGGAACACACAACACAGTGAACTTAAATGGAAGAAAATGCTTAACTATTCTGCATAAGTAATTAAAAATTGACAAGTTACACAGTAAGCAAAGAACTCACACAAGAAAAAAAAAATATGCAACTTAACAAACACTGAAAATCAAGAGAACTTGTACTTGCTCAAATCTAATATGCTCAATTTTTACTTTAAATTGAATAAATGGCACAGTGAGTTGTCTTTACTTTCAATGCAACAAGGAAAATACACAATAAAATAATAAAATGGACTCAATAAACTTGTGCAAAAATTAAAACAAACACACAATTCACTGAAATAAAAATTAAAATGACAGACAGAATAAAATACTATGCACAGAACAGAGCATAAGAAACTGCACTGTAAGAAACTGTATTGCACAACACTGCATAAAATTTTCTGCAAGAAAAACTTTAATAGCAACACAATATTTGCACAAGAATTATTGCAAAATGAGTCTGTGTGCAATAATTAAAATTATAACACACAAGAAAAGAAATATATCAAGGAATGAACACTTTAACTCTTAACTGCACTTAAACAACAAGCAAAAGAACAATTTACTTTAAAAGGAGAACTTAAAAATTGCACTAAGAGTGAATTTGTTCAATAAAATATGAAAAATAATAGGTGCTAAAACACACAACAAAAAGAAATACAACACTTACAGTGATGCAGAGCACAAAACATCAACATAAACTCAGTACTAGAATTTTCTTGCAATGAAACTTGATGTTTTTAAAAAAATTTTGTAAACAGATTTCTTGCTGGAGCTTTAAAAATGGCACTATTGTCTGTGGAAATAAGACAAATTAAACACTGGCTGAATAAAGGAATATGAACACAAGAATGTTCAACACACAGGGAACAAACAAAAATACACAATTGCTAGGAAGAAAAAAAAAATAACAGACAACACTGAGTTGTGATGCAGAATATGAGGTGAAAAATTTACTGAGTTAATTCACTGGAATTCTGAAGTTTAAACACAAGTTCTATACTGCTCATATGTTGCACACACAACAAAGGAAACACTAAGTACTTACTTCAAGTGTGTATAAAAAGAAACACAACACAACAGATATAAAATAATACACGAAAATTAACACTGAATTAAGGAGATTAAAAGAAATTTATGCAATCAGTACATGATAAACACTGAGTCTGATCAAGAGTCACTGAATGTCACTAAGAGAAAAATTCACTGGGAACACAAAAGAAATGTCTCAACACTCGCAAATGTCTCTAAAAAAAAAATATTATAGCTGTAACACTTGAAAAAAATGAGATTGATGGATTGTTTTTATCGTCTTGCTGCTGTCCTCTGCACAGATGATCGTAGAATTGCGCTTAAATCGGCGAGAGACAACACATAGGAGGCTTTTAAAGATGGCGCGCCACTCTCTAGCTCTTGACCCCCTATGTGGTCCTTAAAATATGGTGCTACAACCCTTAGCAATGCACCAAAACACTGATGAGGTAGGTGAGTTGTAATGGCCGACTGTAGTTGGGTTTGTGGGTGATGGCTGAGCGAGGCGTCTGAGACCGGCAATGATGCGACACACGTGATCGTGAGTGGCTGGGCTTATGGGTTGAACGTCGTAAGCCTCACTGAGAAAACCCACACTGCCGCGAAGATAATTCTAAGCCGGCTGGCTTAGAAGAAACCCACGAAATACTACAACACCACAAGGATGACAAGGAGCACTCAGAATGCTTGGAACTTGAATCACAAGCGATGAAGGCTACTCATGTGGCTTGCTTGAGTACTGGGGTAAGACACCTGGGTTAGTTGCTAGCTGGCTTATCTTAACCCTTCACACAGAATAGCTAGATAACTTCACACGATGAGCACAGCAGGGGTGGAAGCTGGCTTGGCAGGCAAAATAATTGGATGGAGTAGGCTAGGCTGGACTGGACTCGGGTGTTCTGACTCCCCCACCACAGACTGGAAGCTGGCTTATTTTGCAAACTCGGGTCAACCCCTCGGGAGTAATGCAAAAAAGCAGGAAACACTAATACAAAGAGACTGACCAGTGAATAATGTAGAAGCTGGTAGAGTAGCTGG
This sequence comes from Cherax quadricarinatus, assembly GCF_038502225.1. Classification (NCBI taxonomy): domain Eukaryota; kingdom Metazoa; phylum Arthropoda; class Malacostraca; order Decapoda; family Parastacidae; genus Cherax; species Cherax quadricarinatus. The sequence continues at coordinate 59,644,087 of NC_091292.1, forward strand.
CTTGAGGTAGCTGGATGGGTGAATCTCGGTAGTCGATAGGCCTACTGGTCACACGAAATGGCCGTCTTGCTGGTCGACAACTTTATCTCCAGAAATCGCTGTAATCGTCAGAATTACAGGCTCACCGCTGGCACCATTTATCGTAAGGGTTCTTGAATGGAGATATCACAGGTTGAAAGTAGACACACTTGTAGGATGGTAGATATATTGTCAGACTGAGATGAGAGATGGAGCCCGGTGCCAAGCCTGTTCACGTCTTGTAGGTCTGCCGCCGAGTGAGAGCGGGACAAAGGGATCACTGCCCATGTGTATGCCTATGACGTCACACAAAGCCAAAGGCTTACGAGGGATCTCGTGTCTAAAGCACAGGGATGATACTAATATGCTATGCTATATAATACTGGGAATACAGGGATCAGCAACTATGCTGACAATTACCTTCTAGTTTACCTTACTATTTACCTTCTAGTTTACCTTACTATTTACCTTCTAGTTTACCTTACTAATTACCTTCTAGTTTACCTTACTAATTACCTTCTAGTTTAACTTACTAATTACCTTCTAGTTTACCTTACTAATTACCTTCTAGTTTACCTTACTAATTACCTTCTAGTTTACCTTACTAATTACCTTCTAGTTTACCTTACTATTTACCTTCTAGTTTACCTTACTATTTACCTTCTAGTTTACCTTACTAATTACCTTCTAGTTTAACTTACTAATTACCTTCTAGTTTACCTTACTAATTACCTTCTAGTTTACCTTACTAATTACCTTCTAGTTTACCTTACTAATTACCTTCTAGTTTACCTTACTAATTACCTTCTAGTTTACCTTACTAATTACCTTCTAGTTTACCTTACTAATTACCTTCTAGTTTACCTTACTAATTACCTTCTAGTTTACCTTACTAATTACCTTCTAGTTTAACTTACTATTTACCTTCTAGTTTACCTTCTTATTACTATTTACCTTCTAGTTTACCTTCCTATTGACTATTTACCTTCTAGTTTACCTTACTAATTACCTTCTAGTTTATCTTCTTATTTACTATTTACCTTCTAGTTTACCTTCTTATTACTATTTACCTTCTAGGTTACCTTACTAATTACCTTCTAGTTTACCTTCTTATTACTATTTACCTTCTAGTTTACCTTACTAATTACCTTCTAGTTTACCTTCTTATTACTATTTACCTTCTAGTTTACCTTACTAATTACCTTCTAGTTTACCTTCTTATTTACTATTTACCTTCTAGTTTACCTTACTAATTACCTTCTAGTTTACCTTACTAATTACCTTCTAGTTTACCTTACTAATTACCTTCTAGTTTACCTTACTAATTACCTTCTAGTTTACCTTACTAATTACCTTCTAGTTTACCTTACTAATTACCTTCGAGTTTACCTTACTAATTACCTTCTAGCTTACCTTACTAATTACCTTCTAGTTTACCTTACTAATTACCTTCGAGTTTACCTTACTAATTACCTTCTAGTTTACCTTACTAATTACCTTCTAGTTTACCTTACTAATTACCTTCTAGTTTACCTTACTAATTACCTTCTAGTTTACCTTACTAATTACCTTCTAGTTTACCTTACTAATTACCTTACTAATTACCTTCTAGTTTACCTTACTAATTACCTTCTAGTTTACCTTACTAATTACCTTCTAGTTTACCTTACTATTTACCTTCTAGTTTACCTTACTATTTACCTTCTAGTTTACCTTACTAATTACCTTCTAGTTTACCTTACTAATTACCTTCTAGTTTAACTTACTAATTACCTTCTAGTTTACCTTACTAATTACCTTCTAGTTTACCTTACTAATTACCTTCTAGTTTACCTTACTAATTACCTTCTAGTTTACCTTACTATTTACCTTCTAGTTTACCTTACTATTTACCTTCTAGTTTACCTTACTAATTACCTTCTAGTTTAACTTACTAATTACCTTCTAGTTTACCTTACTAATTACCTTCTAGTTTACCTTACTAATTACCTTCTAGTTTACCTTACTAATTACCTTCTAGTTTACCTTACTAATTACCTTCTAGTTTACCTTACTAATTACCTTCTAGTTTACCTTACTAATTACCTTCTAGTTTACCTTACTAATTACCTTCTAGTTTACCTTACTAATTACCTTCTAGTTTAACTTACTATTTACCTTCTAGTTTACCTTCTTATTACTATTTACCTTCTAGTTTACCTTCCTATTGACTATTTACCTTCTAGTTTACCTTACTAATTACCTTCTAGTTTATCTTCTTATTTACTATTTACCTTCTAGTTTACCTTCTTATTACTATTTACCTTCTAGGTTACCTTACTAATTACCTTCTAGTTTACCTTCTTATTACTATTTACCTTCTAGTTTACCTTACTAATTACCTTCTAGTTTACCTTCTTATTTACTATTTACCTTCTAGTTTACCTTACTAATTACCTTCTAGTTTACCTTACTAATTACCTTCTAGTTTACCTTACTAATTACCTTCTAGTTTACCTTACTAATTACCTTCTAGTTTACCTTACTAATTACCTTCTAGTTTACCTTACTAATTACCTTCTAGTTTAACTTACTAATTACCTTCTAGTTTACCTTACTAATTACCTTCTAGTTTACCTTACTAATTACCTTCTAGTTTACCTTACTAATTACCTTCTAGTTTACCTTCTTATTTACTAATTACCTTCTAGTTTACCTTCCTATTGACTATTTACCTTCTAGTTTACTTAGTACTCTGTGTTTTCACTGTTTGAAACAAGTGATGTCAGGACACATACATCTTCAAGGGAGGAAGAGGATGTGCTTTGATTGTAGTGACGGGCTCTTGATCCCAAGCATTGGAGCAATCCTCTCCTTCCTCGGATGAAGCCTGATTATCATTCCTGTTCTAGGCGCTTTATGGCGTTTACGGTCAACTTAGGCTAACTTAGCCTAATTTAGGTCAACTTAGGTTAAGTTAGATTAATTTTGATTAGGTTAAGTTTGGTTAGGTTAACATATACATTATTCTATATTTACGTATAATTTCCAGATATTAACAAAAATTAGAAAAAAAAATGGGTGGCTTACGTGTAGCGGCATAAAAATTATCAGCGGAACATTTTTGACAAGCGCTAAAAAAAAAAAAAGTTGAATAGGCCTAACACTGCCAACATCTCGTCTAGCAGGCCTACACCCACAATAAACTATGTAACACACTTGGTCACCTGAATTCCCTTGATCATTCGAGCACCTAACTGGCCGAATGTTAGTTACGGGTCAGCAAGCAAGCAGGGAGCCAGGGAGAGTGTAAACACCGAGTTGTTAACTACCTTCACGTGGAGGGGTGACGGCCTCGCTAACGAGGCGTCCCAAGCAACGTTCATCATCCTTATCTGACATACTACCGCACTGCCATATCCTACAAGGACCTCACCTTAAGTGAGAGAGAGAGAGAGAGAGAGAGAGAGAGAGAGAGAGAGAGAGAGAGAGAGAGAGAGAGAGAGAGAGAGAGAGAGAGAGAGAGAGAGAGAGAGAGAAGAGAGAGAGAGATAGAGAGGAGAGGACCCTGACGTTAGAGGTTAAGGGAAGGTTGGTGGGAATCCTAATAAGGAAGAATTCAGAGATAGAATAAAGAATTGGGAAGAGAGAGAAAGAGAGAGGATGATGAATCTTGATCTCCTGGGGTGGTCTCTTACAGGTCAGCAGTGATGGAGTGAGTCATATCAACACAACCAAGTAACACGACATTCTCTTCATTTAACAAGGGTAGTTACACCCGCTGTGTGTGGCTACTCTATATATAATAGTTACTTAGCAGAAACAAAAGCTAGCCATGTATTATTACGTCACGGAGGATGAGTTCCTTACATCAGGTGACAAAGCTTGTCACCTGACCTAGGCTTCAGTAGAGCGAGGAGGATATCGTCAAGTGCTCCGCTAGGCGACTGGGTTAATTTGTAATTACACACGCATTTTACAGCATCCCTACATCATATAACGAGTTAGTCGTGTCTGGCTTGCGTAACCTTGCAAAGACCTGGCGCAAAGACCAAGAGAATTCTGTTATAGGTCATCAAATCGAAAGAGTTAACGGGGCTGTGATCGCTAGAGTAACCCACACGCAAGTTGATGCTGAGAGTGAGCACGTCGCGATTCCTAGTATCGAAATAGTGCTGGTATTGGTGTTCCCGGAGCTGGTTTTTGAGCTGATACAGGTACTTGTAACACTAGTGCTGGTTCTTGAGCTGATGCTAGTACTTGTAACACTAGTGCTGGTTCTTGAGCTGATGCTAGTACTTGTAACACTAGTGCTGGTTCTTGAGCTGATGCTAGTACTTGTAACACTAGTGCTGGTTCTTGAGCTGATGCTAGTACTTGTAACACTAGTGCTAACGACCCTGGAGGCGCAGGAGTCGATGTAGTTATTATTACTATTTGAGCTGGTGGTACTACTAGCGCCGGTGTTGATGCTGTCAGTGTTGGTTCTGGCTCTGGCACAGCTCTAGGGATTTCATCAGATGGGAATCCAGAGCCGGAAAACAACATCCAAAGAATCTTGAAATGTATAAATTCATCCCCAGATACAGTTCTACTGTGGCTAACAAAAATAAAAATCGTCAGTACAACAATCAAAAGAAATGTAGATCCTGGGATGTTGCACAGGACATCCCAGGATTAGCAAGATCTTTCACATCAAACGGTGCCATAATTCAGTAAATGAGAGACAATGGTATGGTTCTCACTAACCTGCCTTCCACATGAAGCTCACGAGGCGTACATAGCCTCGTGAACGCCAGAGAGAACATGCCAACTATAACCATACAGTCAACAGAGTGGATACTGAACAAAAAAGGCACAATACCGTGACTGGAACAATACAGAAATAACCCGCACATAGGAGAGGAGCTTACGATGACGTTTCGATCCGACATAGACCATTTGGTCCAAGTCGGACCGAAACGTCGTCGTAAGCTCCTCTCTCGTATGTTCGGGTTATCTGTGTACAGAGTATAATACTAGCGAGAACTGTTACATATGCACTACCTCCTAGAAGTCCAGCTGGGTCGAAGTACAAGCAAGAAGCTTTCCCAGCTAAACTCGTAATGTATCATCTCTCTCCTCCGAGCCTGGCCCATGGCCGGGCTCAGAGAGTAGAGAAACTCTCGAAACTCTTCACATGTATATCAAAGATAAAGGTATATCCGCTCCAGCGAGTAAAAGAAAAGAGGAAAGAGCAAGAATACCATAGCACAGATGAGGAAAGAAAGGATATACCTAACGACTTGTTAGCTGTACATCAGTGCACGCGTCCTGGTCACTGTACGTCAATGTACGTCAGTATACGTAGCAGCTCTTGTTCAGTGTACGCAGTGAACGCGCATATCATCCGGTGAGCGTCAGTATATGCCTGTGACCGGTTTCAAGAGTTTCCTTGCAGCCCGGTCTCGGGCCAGGCTATTCTGCTGTTCAACCAAGCTGTTGCTGTGGTGGATCGCTGGCCCACATATCCATCACAGCCTGGTTGATCTGGCACTTGGCAGAGGTAGTGATCCATTGTCCTCTTGAAAATTTCTATACCTGTTCCAGCAATATATCTGATATCTCCTGGTTTTTGATACCTGATATCTCCTGATTTCTGATACCTGATATCTGTCCCAGGTCCAGAACGCAAGAAAGTCCTGTCACGTGCCTTAAATACTCTAATGAGAGCGAGCCTAGACCACGGGGCCATCCCACGGTCATTAAAACTACACAATGGTGGCAGCAAAGCAATACCAAAGAACTACAGACAGATGACACTAATGTTCCACATTGCAAAAAATAATCTTAGTAAGGTTTTAAGAAGCAATATCGCTAACTACGTGAACTCTCAACAATTTCACAACCCAGGCCACCTTTAATATATTTCTGATGAGTTTCGAGAGTTTTCCTACTCTAAGCCCATTGGGTTTTCTACTCTAAACAGCATGGGTTTAGAGCAGGTCGCTTCTGCCTCCTCACAACTACTGCAGCACTATCATATGGTCTTGGAAGATCAACACAATACAGATATGCACTATACAAACTTTGCAAAAGCCTTCGACAAGTGCGACCATAGTGTAATATAGCAAACAAAATGCGTGCAATAAGAAGAACTGCGGGAAAACTAATGTTTCCCCATTTTAGACAAAGCTAGAACTATTACAAGTGAGATGGGTGTTTTAGGAAGGGATAAAGGGGTTTGTCGAGGAAGTGGAAGCATCCGAGGGGTTTCCTCAACCACATAGATGCCTCTTCTGAGGGGGGAAGAAGCATTACAATGGCTCCACCTTAGGGTGGAGTTCCTAGAGCTTCTTTTACTACCAGAGCCCGGCCTTGGGCCAGGATCGTCTGAAGAAAATTTAGTATCTAAGATTGCAGTTTAAATTGTTAAATCAGACTTAAGTTGCACAGGATAAACTCCCTGTCTCATCAGTACAGTCCTCAAGTTGGCACCACAGATGCCAGACTCGAAAGGGTTTTGAATCTTGGTCTCTGAGGTAGTCACTTTGTAGGTCTTGGAGGAGAGAGACGTGTGTAACAAAGGCGTACATTAATCCTGGTACTTAATTACTAGACCTTAAACTCTATAGGGTAGATGTAGGGGCTCCTTTAATCAGACGCGGTATTAATCTTGCTTAGAGACCCTATAAGACCGAGGAATTCCCACCCTGCAAGGCTCAGCGAGGCATCTTGGTTCACCATCCACAGTACAAGATCCTCTACACTGAAGCATCCCAGGTAAGCTTACATACATCTTAGGCGAGTTAGAAAACTGTACAACTGTTGTCAACACTCAGGTATTTGCTGATTTGTAGATGAATGGTTCAGAGAACCGACAAGTTGATAAATTAGACACATGTGCAACTCTTGGGTATCTTTATTAAAGATACCCAAGTGTTGCACATGTAGCTAATTTGCTGATTTACTGGGCGAGAAAGTTGTAGACCCGGGGTCTTCAGCAGACCACGTCAGTATAGGTCAATACAATAAGCAACACTTACTATTAAGTGTTACACAATAATATTAAGTGTGTATGTACGCTTGAACAGCCTGGTCAGGAAAGACTGTTAACTAATATAAAGTAAACATGAAATGGCCGACGTTAAAACTGGATTTTGAGTGACGTGGAGATTAATTAGTTAAGTGTCAGTCAGGTGAATATCTTCCCCGACGATCACTGAAAACTTCCTAGATGGATTTTCAACGTTTAACAAATAGAAGGCATAAAGTAATAGTCACTAGAGCATAAGAAAGAAGGAACACTGCAGCAGGCCTACTGGCCCATTCGGGGCAGGTCCATGTCAACCCCAGGCTTAGATCAATGGCCCACTCAGTCAGGTCACCTCCACTTAAGGAAGGAGCACGGCATCTGACCCAGAAGCGCCACCCACTCATGTATTTATCCAACCCATTTTTAAAACTACATAACGTCTTAGCTTCTATAACGGTACTCGGGAGTTTGTTCCACTCATAAACCATACCCCGGCCGGGATTGAACCCGCGGTCAGAGAGTCTCAAAACTCCAGTCCGTCGCGTTAGCCACTAGACTATCTAGCCACAATAAGATTCGTCCAACTAGGTATATTTCTACACCATAAGAAGGTTAGCACAGGCACCACTGTGACCACAAATGCAAGTTTTTACAGACGAATCTCCAGCTAGCGTGGCCGTGACGAACTCTAGCTCAAGTCCCTTCACTGCCGTCAACATGGTTTGTTTGCAATCGTGTCATTACGATTTCGTGAGTCATGTTCCACTCATCCACAACTCTATTACCAAACCAGCGCTTTCCTATATCCTTCCTGAATCTGAATTTTTCCAACTTAAAAACACTGCTGCGAGTCCTGTCTATGCTAGATATTTTCAGCAAGCTATTTACATCCCCTTTATTCATTCCTGTTTTCCATTTATACACCTCGATCATATCCCCCCTAATTCTACGTCTTTCTAGAGAGTGCAGATTCAGGGTCCTCAGTCTATCCTCATAGGGAAGATTTCTGATACATGGGATCATCTTTGTCATCCTCTTCTGTACGTTTTCCAGAGCATTTATATACATTCTGTAATACGGTGACCAAAACTGTGCAGCATAATGTAAATGAGGCCTAACCAAGGATATATAGAGTTGAAGAACAACCTGAGGACTTCTATTATTTATACTTCTTGATATGAAGCCAAGAATTCTGTTAGCTTTATTGCAAACACTAATGCACTGTTGTCTTGGTTTTAGATTACTGCTAAACAGAGCTCCAAAATCCTTTTCGCAATCAGTAATATTAAGATCTACATTATTTAGTTTATATGTGGCATGGTTATCATCCTTTCAAACATTCGGAACCTTGCATATGAAGGCACAACACTCGCTTCATCCTCTTCCTCATCCTCATATCTGACACAGACAGGGACATAAAGCACAGCACTGTATCATCCTATGCAGATGATAAAACAGCCCCATTTAAGGCAGGTAAAACTGCAGATCTAGAGAATGTACAACGAACTTTCAGTAAAATTCAGTTAAGCACCAAAATTACTGGGAACATTTGAAATCCCTTTTCCTGTACTTCTTGGAATGAAGGCGATAAAGATACTTCATAATTTAAAATTGGAAATGCTAGAGAATAGGTCCCAAATCTGGACATGAAAAGCAAGAGCCTCAACAGACTGCTAAATACCCCCGATAACAAGCAGAGATGCCAAGAGTACACTGACAGACAACATGTTAAGTGTAAGAGGGCCAAGACTATTCAATAGCCTCCCATTATGCATAAGGATAATTACCAATAGACCCATTACTATCTTCAAGACAGAACTGGATAGATTCATACAGACAGTTGTGATCAGCAGGCTATGGAACTCGTATTGAATTCCGAGCAGTAACAGTCTAATTGCTCAGGCTTTGATCCAACGGGAGACGTGACTGGACCGCGGGGGAGTTGACCCTGAGAAAACTCTCCAGGTAGGTGGACTCCAGGTAGGTGGACTCCAGGTAGGTGGACTCCAGGTAGGTGGACTCCAGGTAGGTGGACTCCAGGTAGGTGGACTCCAGGTAGGTGGACTCCAGGTAGGTGGACTCCAGGTAGGTGGACTCCAGGTAGGTGGATTCCAGGTAGGTAGACTCCAGGTAGGTGGACTCCAGGTAGGTAGCAGGTTGAATAGTCTAGGACAACTGATGTTGATGCAGTGTTCTCTTATTGTACTCATGGCTTCTCGTCTTTTCACTGGGTCTATCCCAGACTCCCTCTCACATCTCTCACCCAGTCTGCGTCAGTGGACGCATCTCTTGTTCACTCTACGCCAGTGAACGCAAATCTTGCTCACTCTACACCAGTGAACGCAAATCTTGCTCACTCTACACCAGTGAACGCAAATCTTGTTCACTCTACACCAGTGAACGCAAATCTTGCTCACTCTACACCAGTGAACGCAAATCTTGTTCGCTCTACGCCAGTGAACGCAAATCTTGTTCACTCTACACCAGTGAACGCAAATCTTGTTCGCTCTACACCAGTGAACGCAAATCTTGCTCACTCTACACCAGTGAACGACGGCTGAGGAGAAAGGCTCTTATCACCCTATCAATCATCACACGCACCATCCATCCCCCGTCACTCAGCGCTATCAACCTCCCATATCGCTTAACACAACCTCCCCAAACAACCCACCCCAGTCGTTCAACCCCAACTTACCTCCCCAAACCACCCACCCCAGTCGTTCAACCCCAACTTACCTCCCCAAACCACCCACCCCAGTCGTTCAACCCCAACTTACCTCCCCAAACCACCCACCCCAGTCGTTCAACCCAAACTTACCTCCCCAAACCACCCACCCCAGTCGTTCAACCCAAACTTACCTCCCCAAACCACCCACCCCAGTCGTTCAACCCAAACTTACCTCCCCAAACAACCCACCCCAGTCGTTCAACCCAAACTTACCTCCCCAAACCACCCACCCCAGTCGTTCAACCCAAACTTACCTCCCCAAACAACCCATTATTAAATACCAAAAAATCACAATACCGTGACTGGGACAATACACAAATAACCCGCACATAGAAGAGAGGAGCTTACGACGACGTTTCGGTCCGACTTGGACCATTTACAAAGTTACACTAACAGAAAGGAGAGAAGGAGGCAGTATAAATGCTCCACACTTCCGAACACCCGTGACTTAACCTGATTCTTGTTTCCCTTCTCCCTTTTCCCCTTTCTTCTTTCCTCTTTCTCCTTTGGGTTTTCTTTCTCCTGCCTTGGGTATCTGGTCCATTACCATTATTTTCCCCCCTCTGTATTCTTGTTCCGACCCTTTGTGGGCCCCTAGCTCCCTTGTGGGGCCCCTAGCTCCCTTGCAATGCTCCTCTCTCTTAGTACACTATTACTACTACACTGCAGCAGGCCTGTTGGCCTATACTAGGCAGGTCCTTTACAATTCATCCCACTAACAAGCAATTGGGTTGGTCAAATGCTTGTTAGTGGGATGAATTGTAAAGGACCTGCCTAGTATAGGCCAACAGGCCTGCTGCAGTGTTCCTCCTTTCTTATGTTCTTATGTCCCTGTCTTCTGGTCTATATATACTCCCTCTTCCTCTTCTTTCTGTCAGTGTAACTTTGCAAATAACTCAACCCATTATCTCCAGCTTTACCTATTCACCCCAATTTCTAGAGTCCTTTGCTAAGTCTGACCTGAGATGTAACTAAGACTGTTTTCAAGGGCTCTTGTACTCTGGCTTGAGGTCAGATGTTATTGTTCAACCAGACGGTTGCTGCCAGCGGCCCACTAGTTTACCATGCCATCACGGCCTGCACATTATCGGCTTTAAAAACACTGAAAACAGAACACTGAAAAGAGTTGCAGGTTGGGACTCAAGTGTTCCGGCAACATGTGTGGTTCACCTCACCACTACAATGTGTGGTTCGCCTATATGTTGCGTGGTTCAACAGTGGCGTTTGACACAGCGATATATCCAGGTCACAGAGCAATATATCCGGGTCAGGCAGTGGTAAACAACTCTCATAATGTATAGTAGTGGCTGCGACACAACCCGGATTTATTTATCACTCTCCGACACATCAGTGACCTTCCCTATGTGCCTATCTAAGATCTCCGTGGAGACCAGCCTGGCTGAGGGAGAGAGGGAAGGAAGGAGGAGAATAATCAGAGGGTGAAGGAGGGAGGAATAATCTTAGGGTGAAAGAAGGGGTTCCAACAATAGAACAGCAAGACGTCTTCCAGGTAAGGCTCTGGGACAAGGTTACCCTGCAGTGTGTACCACCACTATCTAATATAAGCGAGTATATCATATATCATAAGCAAGTATATCATACAATATGTAAGCATAAAAATTCCTATAAGAAAGTATATCATAAGTTACGAGTAGATATATCAAGTATTTCAAGCACTTATATATCATATATAAGAAAGTATATCGTAAATTATATGGCATACTGTAAGCAAGAAGAATGAGTCCATAAACTGATGATGAAAAAACAATTAGCGAAATATTAATGTGTGAATATGAATTATTGTCCAGCAGGAAGCCACTACAAGAGACCAGTGTAGTGGACCCAAATTTCATTAACCCGGCCAGTCCTACAAATTTTTATATAGGACGTGTACAGTACCGACAAGATGAAGAATTAGACACATATGCAACCTCTGGGTCTCTTTATTTGTAGACGTTTCGCCATCCAGTGGCTTTATCAGTGCAAGGACTGAGGGACTGATTACCTCATCTGTATATGTTTCTTCCCATTATGTGCCTGTATTGTACTGATAAAGCCACTGGATGGCGAAACGTCTACAAATAATGATACCCAGATGTTGCCCATGTCTCTAATTTCTCATATATATGACATAAACACAAATCATATATATTTCGAAAAAGGAATAGATAAAACATACAATATACAGAACCTGTACCAGATTTATCGAGTTGTCTGTTTACAATGAGATGCAAAATAACACTAACGAGAACACTCGTCCTCTGGAGAAAGAACTTAGATACAGACGAAATACTTAAAAAAAAGGTGCAGACACAGGTTCCTCTTCGGAGAGGAGGTAACAAAGTGCCGGCAAGAAAAATCACAGACCCGTAGCACTAACATTACACCTCATCACAGTCTTAGAGACGAGTGATGAGACGTCAAATTAAAATCTTCCTGGAGAAGAAAGATTTGTTCCAACCAAATTAACATGAATTTAGAGCGGGAAGGTCATGCTTGTCACAGTTGTTGAACCGTTTTAGAGGATTACGGAGGAACTGGAAGAAAATAAATCTTTAAATGTGATGGTCTACATGGATATTACAAAGGCATCCGACACATTCAGTCATGGAGACAGCATATAAAATGAGAGTAAATGGAATAACGGGAAAAACAAGCAATTGGACATTCAATTTTCTTAGGAATATAACACAAAGAAAAGTAGTAGCAGTAACAGTAGTAGTAGTACTAGTACTAGTAGTAGTAGTAGTAGTAGTAGTAGTAGTAGTAGTAGTAGCAGTAGTAGTAGTGGTAGTATTAGTAGTAGTGATAGTACTACTACTACTACTAGTAGTAGTAGTAGTAGTAGTAGTAGTAGTAGTAGTAGTGGTAGTAGTAGTAGTAGCAGTGAACTATACACAATCTAGCATTAGCTTTGCAAGAAGCTCAGTATCTGAAGTCACAGTCCTGGTGTCCGCTGGTTCTCATCCTCACAGCAGATTTAGATAATACTTGCAGAAGCATAGTATCATTATTTGTGGATAATATGAAGAACTAAGAAGGAACACTGTGTACAAAACTCAAAAGAATCATCAAACAGAACGAAAGGAACAAGTGAAATACCCGAGAGAAAATATGTCAATTAACCTTTCAGAAATGCAAGGCAAATGTCACGACAGAAAAGAAAATAAAATAAGGGGAAAAGTGTCAATGAGGATGCTATTCAAATCACTTGTGCTGTCTCGGCAGGAGTACTGTTCAGTGTTTGACGGCACCATCCAGGGCAGAAGAGATATCACAGTTGGAACAGATACAGAGAGCCAATGATGCATTTACACTACTGGGAATGCTTAAAAGTTCTGGAATCAAAGAGAGACACATGATAATATACAAATGGAAGATACTGAGAGCCTGGTCTCAAACCTACCCACTACCATGACAACGTAATTATGCCACAAATATGCGAGGACGTGCAAAATAACCAAGTGAGAGGCAGGGACGCCGTGGGCACCATGAGAGGACACTGTATCAGCAACCGTGGTCCCAAACTTCAACTTTGCGGCAGTGGTAAGTTGTGTGGCAGGTGTGGCATCACTGCCTCCACCCAACTTGGTACAGTTAAATCAACCCAACTTCCACCAAACTTGAGACAGTTAAATCACTAAGTGCTCTGTAAACAACTAAACGCCCCCGCGTTCGAGCCCCGAGCAAAGCAAAACATTCTAAGCAAATCTGACAATATTTTTCCCTAGTTACCTAGAAATATAAACATTTGTGCTTATAGAGTGATGTGGGAGGAATCCTGGGTAAGGTGGTATACTGTAATATTCCTGTGACCTGACCAGTTTCTAGAGTTTTCCTGCCCTCACAGCCCGGCCAGGGGCCAGGCTTTTCAGTTGATTGTTCAACCCAGGGAAGAGCTGGACTGTGAAATGTGCTGCAGTAACATAACCGCTCACAGCCCGCTAACTGTACCACGACCGCTCTAGCTGACCCCAATGATACAGCGTGCGGTTAAAAACGTATTAATTATAGTATACCTGGAGGATACTTCGGGGGTCAACGCCCCCGCGGCCCGGTCTGCGACCAGGAACAATATGTACTGCACTGCCAGGCGTAAGCCGCCTGTTTATGCACTTTGTTAACTGTTAACTATATGTTAATATATGTTATTTAGGTTAAGTTAGATTAACCTACCTTACGTAACTTAACCTTACGTATCATAACTTAACCTAACACAATTTGACGTCACGTAAAATAATCTGACCTGACTTAACAAGATCTTACCTAACAAAGACTAGCAACATTAAACGCAGACCTCAGGAGCTGCCTGAGTCATCTTCAGAAACTCTTGGATATCTTGAAGGTGGCACTCATTGTGGCACTCAGGATGGCACTCATTGTGACACTCATTGTGGCACTCAGGGTGGCACTCAATGTGGTACTCAGTGTGGCACTCATGTGGCACTCATTGTGGCACTCAGGGTGGCACTCAGGGTGGCATTCATTGAGGCACACAGGGTGGCACTTAGGGCAGACTGACAGGTGATTGAGTGTTTATTTTCAGGGGCCTGACACTTGAGGGATGACTTACGCTCAAGCAGGTTGCTCCTGCACGCGCTGCAACACAAGTCGCAATCTACACCTGCAGCCCGGCCAGAGGCCAGACTTCATTGTTGATTGTCTGGTCAACCAGGCTGTACCTGTTAGTGGCAGTGAGGTCCACACATATGACGTAAATGGTTTGGAAAAACGACAAGTTGAAGAATGAGACACTTGTACAACATTTGGGAATCTTCAGTCCAATGCAGAGAACAACGGTGGAAGATGAGGTAATCAGTCCCTCAGCCTGGAGTCCACGTGTTTAGTCCATCAATGTTGATTGATGGACTGACATTCACAAGACATACACAAGTTATACACAACACGTACATAAGACATACACAAGACATAAACAAGACATACACAAGACGTACACAAGACGTACACAAGACATACACAAGACATACACAAGACGTACACAAGACGTACACAAGACATACACAAGACATACACAAGACATACACAAGACATACACAAGACGTACACAAGACGTACACAAGACATACACAAGACATACACAAGACGTACACAAGACATACACAAGACGTATATAAGACATACACAAGACATACACAAGACATACACAAGACGTACACAAGACGTATATAAGACATACACAAGACATACACAAGACATACACAAGACGTACACAACATACACAAGACATACACAAGACATACACAAGACATACACAAGACATACACAAGACGTACACAAGACGTACACAAGACATACACAAGACATACACAAGACGTACACAAGACGTACACAAGACATACACAAGACATACACAAGACATACACAAGACGTACACAAGACATACACAAGACGTACACAAGACGTACACAAGACGTACACAAGACATACACAAGACATACACAAGACATACACAAGACATACACAATACGTACACAAGACGTACACAAGACATACACAAGACATACACAAGACATACACAAGACATACACAAGACGTACACAAGACGTACACAAGACGTACACAAGACATACACAAGACATACACAAGACATACACAAGACATACACAAGACGTACACAAAACGTATATAAGACATACACAAGACATACACAAGACATACACAAGACGTACACAAGACATACACAAGACATACACAAGACATACACAAGACGTACACAAGACATACACAAGACATACACAACATACACAAGACATACACAAGACATACACAAGACATACACAAGACATACACAAGACATACAAAAGACATACACAAGACATACACAAGACATACACAAGACATACACAAGACGTACACAAGACGTACACAAGACGTACATAAGACATACACAAGACATACACAAGACGTACACAAGACATACACAAGACATACACAAGACATACACAAGACGTACACAAGACATACACAAGACATACACAAGACATACACAAGACGTACACAAAACGTACACAAGACATACACAAGACATACACAAGACGTACACAAGACGTACACAAGACATACACAAGACGTAACACAAGACACACAAGACATACACAAGACGTACACAAGACATACACAAGACATACACAAGACGTACACAAGACATACACAAGACATACACAAGACATACACAAGACATACACAAGACCTACACAAGACATACACAAGACATACACAAGACGTACACAAGACGTACACAAGACATACACAAGACATACACAAGACATACACAAGACATACACAAGACATACACAAGACATACACAAGACATACACAAGACGTACACAAGACGTACACAAGACATACACAAGACATACACAAGACATACACAAGACGTACACAAGACGTACACAAGACATACACAAGACATACACAAGACATACACAAGACATACACAAGACGTACACAAGACATACACAAGACATACACAAGACCTACACAAGACCTACACAAGACATACACAAGACATACACAAGACGTACACAAGACATACACAAGACCTACACAAGACCTACACAAGACATACACAAGACATACACAATACGTACACAAGACATACACAAGACATACACAAGACATACACAAGACCTACACAAGACCTACACAAGAAATACACAAGACATACACAAGACATACACAAGACATACACAAGATATACACAAGACGTACACAAGACATACACAAGACATACACAAGACATACACAAGACATACACAAGACCTACACAAGACATACACAAGACATACACAAGACATACACAAGACATACACAAGACATACACAAGACGTACACAAGACGTACACAAGACGTACACAAGACGTACACAAGACATACACAAGACATACACAAGACGTACACAAGACATACACAAGACCTACACAAGACCTACACAAGAAATACACAAGACATACACAAGACATACACAAGACATACACAAGACCTACACAAGACATACACAAGACATACACAAGACATACACAAGACCTACACAAGACCTACACAAGACATACACAAGACATACACAAGACATACACAAGACAAACACAAGACGTACACAAGACGTACACAAGACATACACAAGACATACACAAGACATACACAAGACGTACACAAGACATACACAAGACATACACAAGACGTACACAAGACATACACAAGACATACACAAGACATACACAAGACATACACAAGACATACACAAGACATACACAAGTCATACACAAGACATACACAAGACGTACACAAGACATACACAAGACATACACAAGACATACACAAGACATACACAAGACGTACACAAGACATACACAAGACATACACAAGACATACACAAGACATACACAAGACATACACAAGACGTACACAAGACATACACAAGACATACACAAGACATACACAAGACCTACACAAGACATACACAAGACATACACAAGACGTACACAAGACGTACACAAGACGTACATAAGACATACACAAGACGTACACAAGACATACACAAGACATACACAATACCTACACAAGACACACACAAGACATACACAAGACGTACACAAGACGTACACAAGATGTACACAAGACGTACACAAGACATACACAAGACATACACAAGACATACACAAGACGTACACAAGACGTACACAAGACATACACAAGACGTACACAAGACGTACACAATACGCACACAATACGCACACAATACGTACACAAGACGTACACAAGACGTACACAAGACATACACAAGACGTACACAAGACGTACACAAGACATACACAATATGCACACAAGACGTACACAAGACGTACACAAGACATACACAAGACATACACAAGACATACACAAGACGTACACAAGACGTACACAAGACATACACAAGACGTACACAAGACATACACAAGACATACACAAGACATACACAAGACATACACAAGACGTACACAAGACGTACACAAGACATACACAAGACATACACAAGACGTACACAAGACATACACAAGACATACACAAGACGTACACAAGACCAACACAAGACATACACAAGACATACACAAGACATACACAAGACATACACAAGACATACACAAGACGTACACAAGACATACACAAGACATACACAAGACATACACAAGACGTACACAAGACCAACACAAGACATACACAAGACATACACAAGACATACACAAGACATACACAAGACGTACACAAGATCAACACAAGACATACACAAGACATACACAAGACATACACAAGACATACACAAGACCTACACAAGACCTACACAAGACATACACAAGACATACACAAGACGTACACAAGACGTACACAAGACGTACACAAGACGTACACAAGACATACACAAGACATACACAAGACATACACAAGACATACACAAGACGTACACAAGACCTACACAAGACATACACAAGACCTACACAAGACATACACAAGACGTACACAAGACATACACAAGACATACACAAGACATACACAAGACATACACAAGACATACACAAGACATACACAAGACGTACACAAGACCTACACAAGACCTACACAAGACATACACAAGACATACACAAGACATACACAAGACATACACAAGACATACACAAGACGTACACAAGACATACACAAGACATACACAAGACATACACAAGACATACACAAGACATACACAAGACGTACACAAGACCTACACAAGACATACACAAGACATACACAAGACATACACAAGACATACACAAGACATACAGAAGACGTACACAAGACGTACACAAGACATACACAAGACATACACAAGACGTACACAAGACGTACACAAGACATACACAAGACATACACAAGACGTACACAAGACATACACAAGACATACACAAGGCATACACAAGACATACACAAGACGTACACAAGACATACACAAGACATACACAAGACATACACAAGACATACACAAGACATACACAAGACATACACAAGACGTACACAAGACCTACACAAGACATACACAAGACATACACAAGACATGACATACATAAGACATACACAAGACATACACAAGACATACACAAGACATACACAAGACATACACAAGACACAAGACATACACAAGACATACACAAGACATACACAAGACATACACAAGACGTACACAAGACGTACACAAGACATACACAAGACATACACAAGACATGACATACACAAGACATACACAAGACATACACAAGACATACACAAGACATACACAAGACGTACACAAGACCTACACAAGACATACACAAGACATACACAAGACACAAGACATACACAAGACATACACAAGACATACACAAGACACAAGACATACACAAGACACAAGACATACACAAGACACAAGACATACAGAAGACATACAGAAGACATACACAAGACATACACAAGACATACACAAGACGTACACAAGACCAACACAAGACATACACAAGACATACACAAGACATACACAAGACATACACAAGACATACACAAGACGTACACAAGATCAACACAAGACATACACAAGACATACACAAGACATACACAAGACATACACAAGACGTACACAAGACATACACAAGACATACACAAGACATACACAAGACGTACACAAGACCAACACAAGACATACACAAGACATACACAAGACATACACAAGACATACACAAGACATACACAAGACGTACACAAGATCAACACAAGACGTACACAAGACATACACAAGACCTACACAAGACCTACACAAGACATACACAAGACATACACAAAACGTACACAAGACGTACACAAGACGTACACAAGACCTACACAAGACATACACAAGACGTACACAAAACGTACACAAGACATACACAAGACATACACAAGACATACACAAGACATACACAAGACATACACAAAACATACACAAGACATACACAAGACGTACACAAGACGTACACAAGACATACACAAGACATACACAAAACGTACACAAGACATACACAAGACGTACACAAAACGTACACAAGACATACACAAGACATACACAAGACGTACACAAGACGTACACAAGACATACACAAGACATACGCAAGACATACACAAGACATACACAAGACGTACACAAGACCTACACAAGACATACACAAGACCTACACAAGACATACACAAGACGTACACAAGACATACACAAGACATACACAAGACATACACAAGACATACACAAAACATACACAAGACATACACAAGACATACACAAGACGTACACAAGACATACACAAGACATACACAAGACGTACACAAGACGTACACAAGACATACACAAGACATACACAAGACATACACAAGACATACACAAGACATACACAAGACATACACAAGACGTACACAAGACATACACAAGACATACACAAGACATACACAAGACGTACACAAGACATACACAAGACATACACAAGACATACACAAGACATACACAAGACATACACAAGACGTACACAAGACATACACAAGACATACACAAGACATACACAAGACGTACACAAGACGTACACAAGACGTACACAAGACATACACAAGACATACACAAGACGTACACAAGACATACACAAGACATACACAAGACATACACAAGACGTACACAAGACGTACACAAGACATACACTAGCCATACACAAGACATACACAAGACATACACAAGACATACACAAGACATACACAAGACATACACAAGACGTACACAAGACCTACACAAGACATACACAAGACATGACATACACAAGACATACACAAGACATACACAAGACATACACAAGACATATACAAGACATACACAAGACATACACAAGACATACACAAGACATACACAAGACATACACAAGACATACACAAGACCTACACAAGACATACACAAGACATACACAAGACATGACATACACAAGACATACACAAGACATACACAAGACATACACAAGACGTACACAAGACCTACACAAGACATACACAAGACATACACAAGACACAAGACATACACAAGACATACACAAGACATACACAAGACATACACAAGACACAAGACATACACAAGACACAAGACATACACAAGACACAAGACATACACAAGACATACACAAGACACAAGACATACACAAGACATACACAAGACGTACACAAAACGTATATAAGACATACACAAGACATACACAAGACATACACAAGACATACACAAGACATACACAAGACATACACAAGACATACACAAGACATACACAAGACGTACACAAGACATACACAAGACATACACAAGACATACACAAGACGTACACAAGACATACACAAGACATACACAAGACATACACAAGACATACACAAGACACAAGACATACACAAGACATACACAAGACATACACAAGTGTACCAAGAAACAATGGTTAAAAACCTTGACAATTAATACCAACAAACTGGTCTAAAAAAACACGTCAGAAAACACTAGGACCTTTTTATTACAGAACGTCTCGGTCCTGGGAGAACCCAGGACCGAAACGAGCAACAAAACTCACGACGTAAACTTATACACAACATGATTACCAGGACCTGTGAATAAACCCCTACACACACAATTAGGTGAGGACACTCCTCATTGCATCGCCGGTTCCTACAATGACTACACAGTCAATAGAACACTCATGATCCAAGGAAACGGAGCTACTTGCCTCGTCATGCCTGCCTGCCTGTAGCAGATCTGCAGCCGACCTGTAGGAGACTTGTAGGAGACCCGCAGGCGATTCTTGGTGGCATCGCCCCTGCGACCCGCTCATAGGCTAGGCTTCCTGGGTGACAGCCTACCTGAAGGTCATTCCGGGGTCCAGTTCTTGGCCAGGCCTAGTCTGCCATGTTGGCCATCAACCAGGATACTACTAATAATGATGATGATAATAATAATAATAATAATAATAATAATAATAATAATAATAATAATAATAATAATAATAATAGTAATAATAATAATAATAATAATAATAATAATAATAATAATGATAATAATAATGGAGGCAGCCAAGTTGATCATGGCTGGACCAGACAAGTCGATCTTGGCCAGGAACAAGAAAGTCAGAGGTTAAGAATTGTTGTCTTAAGTCACTCTCCTCACCTCTGAGACAATACACACTAGATAGAGATGCTGGGCACTTTGAGAGTGCAACACATTCTGAGAGTGCAACACACTTTGAGAGTACAACACACACTGAGAGAACAACACACTCTGAGAGTGCAACACACTCTGAGAGTACAACACACTTTGAGAGTACAACACACACTGAGAGAACAACACACTCTGAGAGTACAACACTGAGAGTACAACACACTCTGAGAGTACAACACACTTTGAGAGTACAACACACACTGAGAGTACAACACACTCTGAGAGTACAACACACTTTGAGAGTACAACACACACTGAGAGAACAACACACTCTGAGAGTACAACACATTTTGAGAGTACAACATACTGTGAGAGGACAACACACTCTGAGAGTACAACATACTCTGAGAGTACAACACACTTTGAGAGTACAACACACACTGAGAGTACAACACACTCTGAGAGTACAACACACTTTGAGAGTACAACACACACTGAGAGAACAACACACTCTGAGAGTACAACACATTTTGAGAGTACAACATACTGTGAGAGGACAACACACTCTGAGAGTACAACATACTCTGAGAGTACAACACACTTTGAGAGTACAACACACACTGAGAGTACAACACACTCTGAGAGTACAACACACTTTGAGAGTACAACACACACTGAGAGAACAACACACTCTGAGAGTACAACACATTTTGAGAGTACAACATACTGTGAGAGGACAACACACTCTGAGAGTACAACATACTCTGAGAGTACAACACACTTTGAGAGTACAACACACACTGAGAGTACAACACACTCTGAGAGTACAACACACTTTGAGAGTACAACACACACTGAGAGAACAACACACTCTGAGAGTACAACACATTTTGAGAGTACAACATACTGTGAGAGGACAACACACTCTGAGAGTACAACATACTCTGAGAGTACAACACACTTTGAGAGTACAACACACACTGAGAGTACAACACACTCTGAGAGTACAACACACTTTGAGAGTACAACACACACTGAGAGAACAACACACTCTGAGAGTACAACACATTTTGAGAGTACAACATACTGTGAGAGGACAACACACTCTGAGAGTACAACATACTCTGAGAGTACAACACACTTTGAGAGTACAACACACACTGAGAGAACAACACACTCTGAGTACAACACACTTTGAGAGTACAACACACACTCAGAATGCAACACACTCTGAGAGTACAGCACACACTGAGAGTACAACACACACTGAGAGAACAACACACACTGAGAGTGAGATTAAGACACATGTGCAACATCTGGGTATCTTTATTGTAGACGTTTCGCCATCCAGTGGCTTTATCAATACAAATTCTAGGACATAACTTGAAGACAGTAGAACTATGTACAGAAGATGAGGTAATCAGTCCCTCAACCTAGGAGTAGGTGCGAACAGCACCATAGTCGTGGAGATTCTGAAGCAGAAGAAAGGATCCTGGCGCTTATATAGTAACGTCAGGTGTAGCAGACGAGGGCATATTCACTGGTAGGCGGGATTCCCCAGTGGAAGTAGGTCCTTCCCAAAGAGATGTTGCACATGTGTCTTAATCTCATCTTGTCGGTATTATATACCATTCGTACACAACTTGTCAGACACTGCAACATCATGGAATCTTAATTCTGAGGACATGTACATAACCTTCACGGCTACGACAACTACTACTACAACTAACCATCTCTTTGGGAAGGACCTACTTCCACTGGGGAATCCCGCCTACCAGTGAATATGCCCTCGTCTGCTACACCTGACGTTACTATATAAGCGCCAGGATCCTTTCTTCTGCTTCAGAATCTCCACGACTATGGTGCTGTTCGCACCTACTCCTAGGTTGAGGGACTGATTACCTCATCTTCTGTACATAGTTCTACTGTCTTCAAGTTATGTCCTAGAATTTGTATTGATAAAGCCACTGGATGGCGAAACGTCTACAATAAAGATACCCAGATGTTGCACATGTGTCTTAATCTCATCTTGTCGGTATTATATACCATTCGTACACAACCACACACACTGAGAATACAACACACACTGAGAGAACACACCCTGAGAGTACAACACACACTGAGAGTACAACACACACCGAGAGTGCAACACACTCTGAGAGTACAACACACACTGAGAGTACAACACACACTGAGAGTGCAACACACTCTGAGAGTACAACACACACTAAGAGTACAACACATTCTGAGAGAACAACACACTCCGGGAGTGCAACACACTCCGAGAGTACAACACACCCTGAGAGTACAAAACACACTGAGAGTACAACACACACTGAGAGTGCAACACACTGAGAGTACAACACACACTGAGAGTACAACACTCTGAGAGTACAACACACACTGAGAGTACAACACACTGAGAGTACAACACACTGAGAGTACAACACACACTGAGAGTACAACACACTGAGAGTACAACACACACTGAGAGTGCAACACACACTGAGAGCGCAACACACTGAGAGTGCAACACATTGAGAATGCAACACACTGAGAGTGCAATACACTGAGAGCGCAACACACTGAGTGCAACACATTGAGAATGCAACACACTGAGAGTGCAACACACTGAGAGTGCAACACACACTGAGAGTGCAACACACTGAGAGTGCAACACACTGAGTGGAACGCACTGAGAGTGCAACACATTGAGAATGCAACACACTGAGAGTGCAACACACTGAGAGTGCAATACACTGAGAGCGCAACACACTGAGAGTGCAACACATTGAGAATGCAACACACTGAGAGTGCAACACACTGAGAGTGCAACACACTGAGTGGAACGCACTGAGAGTGCAACACACACTGAGAGTGCAACACACTAAGAGTGCAACACATTGAGAATGCAACACACTGAGAGTGCAACACACTGAGAGTGCAACACACTGAGTGGAACGCACTGAGAGTGCAACACACACTGAGAGTGCAACACACTGAGAGTGCAACACACTGAGAGTGCAACACACTGAGAGTGCAACACACAGAGTGCAACACACTGAGAGTGCAACACACTGAGAGTGCAACACACTGAGTGCAACACACTGAGAGTGCAACACACTGAGAGTGCAACACACACTGAGAGTGCAACACACTGAGAGTGCAACACACACTGAGAGTGCAACACACACTGAGAGTGCAACACACTGAGAGTGCAACACACACTGAGAGTGCAACACACTGAGAGTGCAACACACTGAGAGTGCAACACACTGAGAGTGCAACACACTGAGAGTGCAACACACTGAGAGTGCAACACACTGAGAGTGCAACACACTGAGAGTGCAACACGGATTCCAGCCATTTGCTTCTTTTTTTTGCGTTTTTCTAGAAGTTTGATTTATTTTTGATGAGTTTCGAGAATTTTTCTTCTCATGTAGCCCGTCCTTTGTCCAGGCTCGTCTGGTGCTTGCCTGGTTAACCAGGCTGTTGCTGCTGCTCGTCCGCTAATCCACACATCCATCACAGCCTGGTTGATCTGGCACCTGGTGAAGATACTTGTCCAGTTTCCTCTTGAAGGCTTCTACACTGGTTCCAGCAGTATTTCTGATATCTTCTATTAAGATGTTGAATAGTCTGGGGCCACGGATGTTGATACAGTGTTCCTTTATTGTCCCCACTGCACCCTTGCTTTTCACTGTGTTTGCTGTACATTTCCTCTCATATCTCTCACTCCAGTAAACAGTTATGGTAGAAAATATATGAAGAATACCTGAAGGACCGCGGGGACCAAGACCGGGCCGTGCGGGTCACTACCCCCGTGGCACGGTTCTAGACCAGACCTCCTGGGGATCAAGGCCTCATCAACCAGGTTTCGGTTTTTAATACAAATTACTGAGTATTGTTATGTTTAATTACGTGATCAAGATGTCAGGTTATTAGCAGATAGCGAATTGAAAAATGAAAGTCACAATGCTTCTGTTTGCTTTTAGTTGACTCCGGGAGTCATCGCACCTGCAGCCAGGTCCCAGACCAGGACTCGTCGTTGGTACCCTGATCAATAAGGCTATTGTGGCAGCAACAATTCACAAATAACGCATAGTTTGAGAAGGAAACTTTAGATGGTGTTTCGGTCAGTGTTTGACTATCGTCAAGTTGCGAGTATGAGAGAAAGGAGAAAACCCAAACATGGTTCTAGTGAGAAGGCAAAAGGGAGATAAGATCTGGAAGAAACGAGGGGACAGCCAAGGTCAGGTCAAGTCACCTGTGTTCTAAATATTAGACGATTTAAACATGTACTGTGGAAGACTGGTATTAACAAGAACAAAACATGGGCTGAAAGTTGTATTGGAAGTGGTGTGTATATGGGCCGACTGAACAAGATGGCGCTTAAGAGGACCAAAAGGATAGTTTCAACAGGGCATCAATTTATGGGATGGCAATGGTTCATAACATGACAGAAATAAGCGTTGTTACGTTGTTACTGTCAGTAACGTCAACACTTTTTCTGTTTTCTTTCAGACTGTCAGAGGAGGAGCGGCTAGAGATACATTCAAGAAAGTCATTAGTTTTAGTCTGTGGGACGGCGGAATGTCCCCGTCTCTTCTAACTCTTAGCTCTCTCTTACCCGCAAGCCTTGTACCCCTACCCCGCACCCCTCCCCAACCCATCAGCTCCCCAGACCACTGCAGCTATGCCAGGCATCCCTGACACAAGGCACATAATACCACCACTATCTAAAACAATTCTGACTTCATCGATATCTACTGAAAAAAAAAAAACAGTCCGAGAGTTTCAATTCACCGTCTTGTCTACGATCGCAAAGCCGAAGATTCTATCTGTAAACAATACAAATTTGGGTTTTATTGACAGCAGTTTCTTGTACCACATGGTACAGCCCAAGAATAACATGTTAACAAGTGATAAAATGAATGTTACTGCCCATAAAGAGTGGAAAACCCCAGACAACTATTGACCAAGATGTAAACCAAACATTTTCTTTCTCAGCTTGTTCCATGGCATACTAGTCCAAATTCTCACCTACTACTACTGATACTTTGCACTGATCCAGTGCATAGTGAATACGCACAGATCCAACCATATATTCTCCACTGAGTCGGGAGATCAATTACAACAACTATAATTGATTTGATAAAGCAGACAGTGTGATCAGAAATACGTGTGACACAGACATGGCTTGGTCAAATCTACTACTGCGCCGCCATGACAGAATAACAGACTTCAAGAAGTATGATAAGAACGCCTCTCTTCCGAAGCCAGCACTTGTTTTTCTTACGGTTATGATAGTAATGCTATTATTAAAAGTTTTTTAATAGGCCTACCTTGCCATAAGTTACCCAAAAACCAAAGATAAGCAGGGGTGCAATGGGTAAACTGAGAAAATATTCAATAAGTGTGAAGGAACCAAGACTTTTCAACACCCTCCCCTCCATACATAAGGGGGAGGGGCGGTTACCTGGCTGTCTTGAGAAGAGAACTTGATAAGTTCCTCAAGTCAGTTCCTGATCAGCCAGGCTGTGGTGCTTACACTGGACTTGGTGAGGTTAGCAACATCAGCCTGGTATGGATAATGTCAGCCACTGGGAGGTCTGGTCTGGGACCGGGCCACGGGGGCGCTGACCCTCGAAACACTACAGGTAGACTGCAGTAGCCAAAATTTGTCCTCGTTGAGCAATATGTTGCTTTCTGTGACCCACTGTGACCCACTGTGACCACTGTGACCCACTGTGACCCACTGTGACCCACTGAGATACAAGATATTAATATTACAAAACAAATGAAATTATCAATTTTCAAAAGAATACAATCTTTTTATGGATAATAAATTTACCTGGAGTTGATTCCGGGGGTCATCACCACACGACCTGCATGACGGCCTGGTCTATCAGGCTGTTGGTGCTGGCCGCAAGCAGTCTAACGACGGCGCCACAGCTCGAATGATCAGAAACTAACCTGCCTGGTGCAGTGTTCCTCCTCATGTTTTTTTTATATAACTTGGAAAAAGAGTTAACTACGTCAGTATAAAGAGGCCAAGACTTTTCAACACCTTCCCCTTTCCATTAGCATCCAGGGAAAATTGTCAACACATCCTTAACTATCTTGAAGAGGTTAGTGGATAAGTACCTCCAGGTAGTTCCTGATTAGCTGGGCTATGGTGCTTATCTTAGACTGTATGCAGCTAGAACAAACAGCCTGACTGATCAGGCTATGAACCAAGCTATTCAACCAGGATGCCTGGTCTGGCACCGGGCCCAGGGGGCAACGACACACCAGTAAGCAGGAAGAAAGTTGAAGAGTCGTTGACCTCTGACGTTGACTCAGGTATCAGCTCTAACAATACAATGATCCGCCCAGGAGTCGTAACGAAGACTCACCGAGGTTTTATTTTTAATTTGCAGAAGCTGTTACCAACAATTATACGAGATTAAAGCGACAGATCCCAAAAATTATGATCAGCCATAAAACCATCCATCGTAAACAGGTGGTAGTTGGTGCGGTGTGAAGGTGTACTGCCAGCCACAATATGTATGTATCGCTGGGAATGTGACCACGATGCAGGTTTTATGTTCCCTGATCATGGAGATTAGACATGTGGCTGGTGGTCCACCCCAGCACAAGACATGACTAGACAACCAACCTGGATACCCGAGAATAATACCTCTTCCTGTATTTGTTACTCCTCAAGGCTTGGGAAGCAGGGATCAAGCAGCCTGTTAGTACAGCGTCCTGTATGTCTGACAAGTTTGTACCCTCACGTCTGGCGCTGGACAGGTGAGGAGGTCGACTAAAGAGGCAGATAAGGTAGATGTGGCCGCTAGTCGCTTGACCAGCGCCTAGCCTAACACAGTAACCACTAGTGGGTGACGTAGATGCTAGTTTTACTAGCTTCCCGGGGTGGAGTAGCTGCTACTACGCCATGTCTGACTTTTAAGGAGAGGGAGGGAGGGAACCTGGATGCTGCCGGCTAGTTTTCATCACAGGAACTGCGACAATTCTCTCCTTTCTAGGTTTATTTACTCACAGGTAATGTATGACCCCTACGGGTTATTAATCATTTATACGGAACGAAGGGTTTACCTATAGACAGTTCTGGGAGTTATTGCCCCTGCGTCTCGGTTCCAAACTAAGCCTCATCAATAAACTGTTGCTTCTGGCCATATGCAAAATCCAACCTGAGCAACACAGCCAGGTTGATCAGGAAATGACCTGAGGAACTTAACCCTGTTCCCTCCTGGCGACTAGAGGTCCGTTGGTAATTGCCTTTATGTATGGAGGGAGGGTGTTGAAGAGTCTTGGTCCCTTTGCACTGAGGTATCACTCACTGTACCCATAACGCCCCTGCTTTTAACCGGGGGGGGGGGTATTCTGGGCCGTCTGCCTTTGGGAATCTTACCTCTAGCATACCTGTGAGCGGCTTCGTGAGTTTTACTCTCATAAGGACCAGACACCTTCAAGGACCAGGCACCTTCAAGGACCAGGCACCTTCAAGGACCAGGCACCTTCAAGGACCAGACACCTTCAAGGACCAGACACCTTCATGGACCACAACAACAACGGTCACCGTACCTGCAGAAAATAAAAATACTTAATGATACACTGAATTATTTCAACAAAGATAATCAGAAATAATAAAATAACGTACGTAATCCAAAAATAATTCCTCCATCTTAAATAATCTTAACAATGTGTGTAATCTTAGCGTACGTAATCTTAACAATGTAAATAATCCTAACTATGCACTAAATTTTAACAACCTGCTTGAAAAATTAAGCTTCCCGCCACCACTC
Source organism: Cherax quadricarinatus (assembly GCF_038502225.1). Taxonomy (NCBI): domain Eukaryota; kingdom Metazoa; phylum Arthropoda; class Malacostraca; order Decapoda; family Parastacidae; genus Cherax; species Cherax quadricarinatus. The sequence goes on from NC_091292.1 coordinate 59,673,831, forward strand.
CTACCAGACTAAACCTTTTTTTTCACCTCACAAGAATGTGGAGAACCAGGATAGAGCTGCCTCAGTGTGAAGGCCACGATACATCCGCCAGGTAGGAAGAGCTAGGATAGGCAGAGCTAGGATATCTTTCTGACAGAACCGGAAAGAATGATATAAAAAATATCACTGTATCTTCAGGATGTGTGAGAGAGAGAGAGAGAGAGAGAGAGAGAGAGAGAGAGAGAGAGAGAGAGAGAGAGAGAGAGAGAGAGAGAGAGAGAGAGAGAGAGAGAGAGAGAGAGAGAGAGAGAGAAGGGTCTACACTAAGAAATCACAGGTACACTGGCCAGCATCCTAGTATCAAATAACGAGTCAGTTATGTCCAGCCTGGAGGTTACCTGGAGGTCATTCCGGGGATCAACGCCCCCGCGGCCCGGTCCATGACCAGGCCTCCCGATGGATCAGGGCCTGATCAACTAGGCTGTTACTGCTGGCCGCACGCAGTCCAACGTACGAGCCACAGCCCGGCTGATCCGGCACTGACTTTAGGTATCTGTCCAGCTCTCTCTTGAAGGCAGCCAGGGGTTTATTGGCAATTCCCCTAATGCTTGATGGGAGGCTGTTGAACAGTTCTGGAGGGACTGGCCCCCTCAAAGCTACGTCTTCGAGGGTGATGGACTGATTAATCGTCTTACATCTCCACTGTTTGTGTTGTCTCCTCTGTATTCGACTGAAGAAGCCTACTGTGTAGGCGAAACGTTTCGGAATAAAGATAACCAACTTTTGCACACGTGTCTTATATACCACTTGTATACCATTATCATACTCAGTTCTCAAGTTGCCTGTTAAATATAGCCAGGGGTCTGCTGGTAATCCCCATTATGTACGAAGGGAGGCGATTGAAAATTCTTGGTCCCCTTACACTTTTTGTGTTAAAACTTTGCATACTCGTGAATTTTCGGGATGTCAAACATTCCCAGTAATGTTAATGCTTAACTGAATTTATGCGTGCAGTGAAGATTCCCTGAACATGTTCCAGATCTGCAATTTCGCCTGCCTTAAAAGGGGTTGTTAGTGTACACTAACATTCCAGCCTAGAGAGAGAGCACAAGTGACTTCAACAGCGTCATCGCTGACTTGGCATCAGTTGTTTTGAAGATTGTCGTTCTCCATCTTACTGTCCTGGTACATCAAGGTATCATCACACAGGCTGTCCGCTGACTGCACATCGTCCAACGTACGAGCCAGACCCCAGTTGGTCAGGCACTGATTTGAAGAGCTTGTCCGGTTCCCTCTTGAAGATCGCCAGAGGTTTGTTGGTAATTTCCCTCATAAATAGAGGGAGTGCGTTGAAGAGTCGAGGACTTCTTACACTCCTTGAATTCTCTCTCTCTTAGTGCACTCTCATTTCCCTGCTTTTTAGCGGAGATACCTTTCACTGCCTTCTAAGTCTCTTGGTATCATAAGGAATGATTTCATCATTCAGGTTTGGGATCAGTCCCTCCAGGATTTTTCAGGTGTAAATTATTATGAACCTTTCTCGCCTACATTCCAAGGGATACATTTAAAGAGACTTCAAGTATTCCTAATAGTTCAGATGCTAGCCTGAATATATACAAGCAGTGAAAGTTCTCTGTACACTTCCCAGCTTAGCTGTCTCACCTGCCTTGAAGAGGGCCATGAGTATACAGCAGTATTCCAGCCTGGAGGGAACAAGTAACTTGAAGAACACCATCATTTGGTCAGCATTTCCTTGAAGTGGCAATGACAACATTGTTGTGATCCTTGAATGTGAGATTTTCCGACATCATTACTCCAAAGTCTCGCACATGGGGCTTCTGCTCAATTGAATGCTTCCGTTACAAACTTTATTTCTCTCATTCTTCCATTGCGAAACAAATGAAACTTGTCCTCTTTAAACATCATATGAGGGTGACACTATTTTGATCCTCGAAAGATTCTCTTTTCGTCCTTCATGCTATTTTTTCCGCTCTACTGAGTGCCTAGAGCTACCTGCATACTCCTTTCTGGTTTTATTTCATTTTTTCCCATAAGGGAGCACCTGAAATTTGTCCTCGCTGAACATCATAATGTTTCATGCGGCCCACTGGAAGATTTGATCTAGATCCACTTGAATATACACTCAAAAACTAATACTAGTCTCATACAAAGAGTGCAGACATAGCTCCTTTGCATAAGGGAGGTAGTAGAGCACTAGCTAAAAATTACAGACCAGTAGCCCTAACCTCTCACATCATAAAAATCTTCGAAAGAGTGATGAGACGGCAGGTTACAAATTTCATGGAGCAGCACAACCAACATAACCCGAACCAGCATGGTTTTAGAGCAGGACGATCATGTCTGTCACAGCTGCTGAACCATTATGACAATTCCGGAGGCACTGGAAGACGACCAAAACGCAAATGTGATTTACACAGATTTTGCAAAGGCGTTTGACAAATGCGATCATGGAGTGACAGCGCACAAAATGAAGGCCATGGGCATTACGGGGAAGGTAGGCAGATGGATTTTCGGTTTCCTAACACACAGAACACAAAAAGTAGTAGTGAACAGGGCAAGATCCAGCATCAGTGAGGTCAAAAGCTCAGTGTCCCAAGGCACTGTCCTGGCACCTCAGCTGTTCCTCATCCTCATAGCAGACATAGACAAAAACACCCGGCACACTTTTGTGTCATCATTTGCAGATGACACTAAAATAAGCATGAAAGTCAGTACGGTAGAGGACACTGAAAAAGTACAGGAAGACATAAACAGGGTTTTCCAGTGGGCAGTGGAAAACAACATGACGTTCAATGGTGATAAGTTCCAGCTGCTTAGGTATGGAAAGAATGAAGAACTCAAAAGGAACACTATATACAAAACTCAAGAGGGTCACCAAATAGAACGTAAGGAACACGTAAAAGACCTAGGAATAATTATGTCAGCGGACCTTTCTTTTAAAGACCATAACAAGACAAAGATCACGACAGCCAGGAAGATGACTGGGTGGGTATTGAGAACTTTCAAAACAAGGGAAACAATGCCGATGGTGACACTCTTCAAATCGCTAGTGCTCCCTCACTTAGAATATTGCTCAGTGCTGACGACCCCGTTCAAGGCAGGAGAAATACTGGAGCTGGAACAAATACATAGATCGTTTACGGCTCACATTGAGCCAGTAAAGCACCTAAACTACTGGGAACGCCTGCAAGTCTTGAACATGTACTCATTGGAGCGGAGGAGAGAGAGGTACATGATAATATATACCTGGAAGGTACTCGAGGGCTTGGTCCCAAATCTGCACACTGCCATAACAACATACTGGAGTGAGAGATATGAGAGGAAGTGTAAAATAAACCCAGTGAGGAGTAGGGGTGCGGTGGGGACAATAAGGGAACACTGTATCAACATCCGGGGTCCCAGACTTTTCAACATCTTAACAGAAGATATCAGAAACACTGCTGGAACAAGTGCTGAAGCCTTCAAGAGGAAACTAGACAAGCATCTTCTCCAGGTGCCATATCAACCAGGCTGTGATGGATATGTGGGGCGGCGGGCCTCCAGCAGCAACAGCCTGGTTGACCAGGCGAGCAAAAGACGAGCCTGGCCCATGGCCCGGGCTCAGAGAGTAGATATACTCTCGAAATTCTTCAAAGGTATATCAAAGGTACAAATTCTAGTGTCGTCTGCAAAGGAAGATAAGGTGGTATGACTTACGTCCTTATCTATGTCGGATATGAGGATGAGGAAAAGGATGAGGGAGAATGCTGTACCTTGCGGAACAACAGAGCTTGTCACTGTGCCAACTTATTTAACTCTGTTTACTACTACTCTCTGACTTACATTTTTAGAAAGTTAAAAATCTGCCTGTCCACCTCTCCAATTAGTCCTTTTGTATGCGTTTTGTGCACTATTACACCATGATCACACTTCCCGAAGGCTTTGGCAGGAGTCTGTGCATATTACATCTGCATTTCGTCTGTGTTCCAATGTATTCAAGACCATGATGTGAGGGTCCGGTAGTTGTGAAAGGCATAAAGAAACTGCTTTGAACTCATGCTGCCCTACTGCGATGTTGCTTCGTAATACTTTTTCAAATATCTTAATGCGGGACATCAGTGCTATTGGTCTATAGTTCTTCGATACTGCTTCACTCCCATCTTCGTGGAGTGGGGGATATGTCTTGGTTTTTTACGACTGTAGGATGACACCCGTGTCTAGGCTCCCTCTCCAAAGAATTTTACTACCAAAACTTCAATATCATTTGTGATGTGCCTTTACCTTTGATATACCCTTACCTTATACCTTTGACATTCCTTTGAAGAGTTTCGAGAGTTTCACTACTCTCGGAGCCTGGCCATGGACCAGGCTTGTCTGGTGCTTGCCTGGTCAGCCAGGCTGTTGCTGATGGAGGCCTGCTGCCCCACATATCCATCACAGCCTGGTTGATCTTGCACCTGGTGAAGATACTTGCTCAGTTTCCTCTTGAAGGCTTCTACACTTGTTCCAGCAGTGTTTCTGATATCTTCTAGTAAGATGTTGAATAGTCTGGGACCCCGGATGTTGATACAGTGTTCCCTTATTGTCTCCATCGCACTCCTGCTCCTCACAGGGTTAATTTTACATTCCTCGAGTTTTCTTTTTTACTCTGGCAGCCTGGTCCTGGCCCTGGGTCAGGCTTGTTTGGTGCCTGCCTGGCTATCCATAACTGTTACTACCGGCGGCCCGCTGACCTGGTTCAACTAGCACTTGGCACATCAACCAGGCTGTGAGGGATATTGTTCTGGCAATGTTTTTGAAATCTTATGGTACAGTGTTAGTATGGAGCCACGGATGTTGATACAATGTTCTCTTATTATGCCCACTGCCGCATGCTTTCCAGTGGATTTAATTTACACTTTTTTTTCAATATCTCTCACTCCATATACATCACATACATCTCTCTTCTATGCAGTGAATACAGACCTGGAGTATACCTGGAGGGTGTTCCGGGGATCAACGCCCCCGCGGCCCGGTCCATGACCAGACCTCGCGGTGGATCAGGGTCTGATCAACCAATATGTTACTGCCGGCGGCACGTAAACCGACGTACGAACTACAACCTGGCTGATCAGTTACTAACTTTAGCTGCCTGTTCAGCTCCCTCTGAAGACAGTCAAGGGTCTATTACACATTTAGAAATTTGATCTCTGTGATTGCAGTAAATGATCTGTGTCTGCTCCAGCTCTGCTCTCTCTCTCTCTCTCTCTCTCTCTCTCTCTCTCTCTCTCTCTCTCTCTCTTGCCCTAATAGAAACCATCAACACTGAACAATACTCCAAATGAAAGAGCACAAATAATTTGACAAACATCACAATCAACAATATTTCCTTTGTTTTACATTATTACACTCAGATCTCTCACATGTTCTTTTTGTTATATTTGGTGACCTTGTGTTTTACATTATTACACTCAGATCTCTCACATGTTCTTTTTGTTATATTTGGTGACCTTGTGTTCGGTATACAGTGTCTCTCTTCAGTTCTTCAGTCTTTCCATATCTCAGTAGTTAGAAGTTGTTAATACTGAACTTCATATATTCTCAACTGCCCACTAAGGGGCAGTAGGCCTGCTGCAGTGTTCCTCCTTTCTTATGTTCTTAAGTTAAAAGATTTTGTTTATATCATGAAATATTTATGTGTCCTCCTCCGAGGTGATTTTCATACTTATCTTGGTACTGTCTGCAAATTATGATACGTAACTGTGACGAGCGTTGTTACCTGTCTTAGTTATGAGGATTAAAACAGTAAAGGTGCCAGAAGAGTGCCTCGGGGTACCGAGCTTTTTACTATTCCCTGTGTTTTGTTTGCCTATTTTCCCCATTAAACCCAACCCCTTCACATACAGCACAATCCCATTCTTCATTATTATCTCTCAGGTGCCTCAAAATAAGTTGGTGCACCCGAGTATCAATATTTCGGTCTTAAAATGGTATTTTTGGGTCTCTGTGAAAACTGTAAACAAAACATTTGACTCCTGAGAGGAGTATTTTCTTGCTGGAGGTTGGTTTAAGGCCCAGCACATTGGCACAAATAAAAGATGTATTGAAAAATGGTTTGGTGACACCGACAAGACGTGCAAAAAACACATTTATGTATAGTTCAGGACATTTATTAGAGAAAAACGTTTCTCCACGAGTAGCTTCTTCAGACTTGAAGATAATACTCCTCAACTGCACATAAGTGTCTTTTTTCCACCAGAGATGTATTGCTTATTTGACGGAGGGGTTTCGTTTGGAGTCGGTGCCACTGTCGGAGCCTTGAGTCCGTGAAGTCTCCGAGTTCTTTCTTGCACTAGAATTTTTTTTTTGCAGGGGAGTGGGTGGTTGAGAATGGTCGGTACCTTTCCAGTGATATATTTTCCATACCTTTAATGAGTTTCGAGAGTCTTACTACTCTCAGAGCCCGGCCATGGGCCAGGCTCATGGCCGGTGTAATATATTTTTTGGGGAAAAAAATTGGAGGACGCCGCTCCAGTCCCTTAGAACAAAAGCCCTTCACCGGGGTGTTGCTACTTCTGCAACGGTTGTTGCTACCTCTGCAACGGGTATTGCTATCTATGTAACGGGTATTGCTACCTATGCAACGGGTATTGCTATCTATGCAATGGGTATTGCTATCTATGCAACGGGTACTGCTGCCTATGCAACGGATATTGCTATCTATGCAATGGGTGTTGCAGCCTCTGCAACGGGTATTACTACCTATGGAAGGTATTGCTACCTATGCAACGGGTATTGCTCCTTCTACAATGAATATTGCTACCTATGCAACGGGTGTTGTAACCTCCGTGACAGGTGTTGCTACCTCCGTGAAGGGTGTTGTAATCTCTGTGACGGGTGTTGGAACCTCTTTGACGGGTGTTGCTACCTCCGTGACGGGTGTTGTAACCTCTGTGACGGGTGTTGCTACCTCTGTGACAGGTATTGTAACCTCCGTGACAGGTGTTGTATTACAACCCAGGAATCCAAATGGCCTGTTATCCCGGGTGTAATGGGAGCAAAATAAACACAGCAGAAAAAGTTTAGACTTATATTATCCTTCACCAATTTAGAACAGCAATATGTACACTATGTACAGTGATAAGTTTAGTGCACTCCACGGTAAGCAAGGCAGAAATAGAAGCCACAAGATAGCAGACCGTGCTTCAACCAGCTCTAGAATGGGAATGACAAGGGCAGACAGGAGAGTGGTACCCACATAACCTCTGCGATTGCCAAAACCATCTTCTTATTGGCTGGAACCTGGTCACTAGTTGAACGACGGGGCCCCATCATCAACTCTTAGCAACCTGGTTCCCTGGTTGGGGGAGATAGCCTGTAAATGAGGGTGTGTACATGCGCCAAATAAAGGTTACGTACTCTTTGCATGCCACATGTTGTAACCTCCATGACGGGTGTTGCAACCTCTGTGATGGGTGTTGCTACCTCCGTGACAGGTGTTGTAACCTCCGTGACAGGTGTTGTGACCTCCGTGACGGGTGTTGCTACCTCCGTGACGGGTGTTGCTACCTCCGTGACAGGTGTTGTAACCTCCGTGACGGGTGTTGCTACCTCTGTGACGGGTGTTGCTACCTCCGTGACGGGTGTTGCTACCTCCGTGACGGGTGTTGCAATTTCCGTGACGGGTGTTGCAACCTTCGTGGCGGGTGTTGCAACTTCCGTGATGGGTGTTGCAACTTTCCTGACAGGTGTTGTAACCTCCATGACGGGTGTTGCTACCTCAGTGACGGGTGTTGCAACTTCCGTGACGAGCGTTGCAACCTTCGTGACGGGTGTTGCAACCTCCGTGACGAGTGTTGCTACCTCCGTGACGGGTGTTGCAACTTCCGTGACGGGTGTCATTGCCAGCTGTTGTCCATCCATTGCAACTTCGTATCAGGTAATTAAATTACCGTCTCTCGCTGCGTGTCATGTGCGTGTATGTCAGTGTGTGTGTTGAACTTGTTACATGTCATGTACATGTCATGTACGTCAAGGCTACGTGCTTGAAGTGCGTACATGGGCCTCGCGTACGTGTCCAGGGTAGTGTACGCTACGCTAGACTTAACTTAAGGAAACAGTGCTGATAACCTGCCCCTTGTGAAACCCCTTGCCCCTAGAACACTCCTCTAATTCCCTTGGCCTTTTGAATACTCCCCCCCCCCCCGAAATTTTTCGAGAGTCTAGCCAACCAGGCTGTTGCTACTGGAGGCCCACTGATCCTTTACTGCACGTATAAGTTCTATCAAGCACCTTAACTACTGGGAACGATTGGAAGCACTTGACTTGTACTCGTTGGAACGCAGGAGGGAGAGATATATCATAATTTACACTTGGAAAATCCTGGAAGGAATGGTCCCAAATCTGCACACAGAAATCACTCCCTACGAAAGTGAAAGACTGGGCAGGCGATGCAAAATGCCCCCAATAAAAAGTAGGGGCGCCATTGGCACACTAAGGAAAAACACCATAAGTGTCCGGGGCCCAAGACTGTTCAACAGCCTCCCATCAAGCATTAGGGGAATTGCCAATAAACCCCTGGCTGCCTTCAAGAGAGAGCTGGACAGATACCTCAAGTCAGTGCCGGATCAGCCGGGCTGTGGCTCGACGTTGGACTGCGTGCGGCCAGCAGTAACAGCCTAGTTGATCAGGCCCTGATCCATCGGGAGGCCTGGTCATGGACCGGGCCGCGGGGGCGGCCCGGTCCATGGTAACCTCCAGGTAACCCACATATCCATCACAGCCTGGTTGATCTGGCACATGGTGAAGATACTTGTCTAGTTTCCTCCTGAAGGCTTCAACACTTGTTCCAGCAGTGTTTCTGATATCTTCTGATAAGATTTAAATAATCTGGGACCACGAATGTTGATACAGTGTTCCCTTATCGTGACCACCGCACCCCTGCTTTGTTGTGCCCACTGTATCCCTGCTTTACTGTGACCACTGTACCCCTGCTTTGTTGTGCCCACTGTACCCCTGCTTTGTTGTGCGTACTGTACCCCTGCTTTATTGTGCCCACTGTACCCCTGCTTTTCACTGGGTTGATTTTACATTTCCTCCCATATTTCTCTCTTCAGTATGTTGTTATGGCAGTGTGCAGATTTGGCACCAGGTCCGCGAGTACTTTTCAGGTATATATTATCATGTATCTCTTCTCTATTCCAGAGTACATATTTAGGACTTTAAGGTGTTCCCAGTAAATACTTTACTGGCTGTGTGTATGAGTCGTGAACGATCTCTGTATTTGTTCCAGTGGCAATATTTTCCTGCCCTGAACGGCGCCGTCAACACTGAGCAATATTCTATATGGGAGAGTGCAAGTGATTTGAATAGTGTCACCCTCACCACCACCAGCGTGCACTACCATAACTATGACCATCACCAGCGTGCACTACCATGACTATGACCACCATCAGCATGCCGTACCACAACCATCAGCATGCCCTACCACAACCACTACCATTATGCCCTACCACAACCACCTCCCCCATTAGCATGTCCTACCACAACCACCACCACCATGCCCTACCACAACCACCACTACTATCAGCATGACCTACCACAGCCACCACCACCATGAGCATGCCCTACCACAACCACCACTACCATCAGCATGCCCTACCACAACCACCACTACCATCAGCATGGCCTACCACAACCACCACTACCATCAGCATGACCTACCACAACCACCACTACAATCAGCATGACCTACCACAACCACCACTACCATCAGCATGACCTACCACAATCGCCACCACCATCAGCATGACCTACCACAGCCGCCACCACCACCAGCATGTCCTATCACAACCACCACCAGCATGCCCTGCCACCACCACCACCAGCATGCCCTACCACAACAACCACCACCATCAGCATGCCCTACCACAACAACCACCACCACCAGCATGTCCTATCACAACCACTACCAGCATGCCCTGCCACCACCACCATCAGCATGACCTACCACAACAACCACCACCACCAGCATGCCCTACCACAACAACCACCACCACCAGCATGCCCTACCACAACAACCACCACCATCAGCATGCCCTACCACAACAACCACCACCATCAGCATGCCCTACCACAACAACCACCACCACCAGCATGTCCTATCACAACCACCACCAGCATGCCCTGCCCCCACCACCATCAGCATGGCCCACCACAACAACCACCACCATCAGCATGACCTACCACAACCACCACCACCATCAGCATGACCTACCACAACCACCACCACCAACACCAGCATGTCCTATCACAACCACCACCAGCATGCCCTACCACAACAACCACCACCATCAGCATGCCCTACCACAACAAACACCACCACCAGCATGCCCTGCCACCACCACCACCAGCATGTCCTATCACAACCACCACCAGCATGCCCTACCAAAACAACCACCACCATCAGCATGCCCTACCACAACAACCACCACCACCAGCATGCCCTACCACAACAACCACCACCATCAGCATGCCCTACCACAACAACCACCACCATCAGCATGCCCTACCACAACAACCACCACCACCAGCATGCCCTACCACAACAACCACCACCATCAGCATGCCCTACCACAACAACCACCACCATCAGCATGCCCTACCACAACAACCACCACCACCAGCATGTCCTATCACAACCACCACCAGCATGCCCTGCCACCACCACCACCAGCATGCCCTACCACAACAACCACCACCACCAGCATGTCCTACCACAACAACCACCACCACCAGCATGCCCTACCACAACAACCACCACCACCAGCATGTCCTACCACAACAACCACCACCACCAGCATGTCCTACCACAACAACCACCACCATCAGCATGACCTACCACAACAACCACCACCACCAGCATGCCCTACCACAACAACCACCACCACCAGCATGCCCTACCAAAACAACCACCACCATCAGCATGCCCTACCACAACAACCACCACCACCAGCATGGCCTACCACAACAACCACCACCATCAGCATGGCCTACCACAACAACCACCACCATCAGCATGCCCTACCACAACAACCACCACCACCAGCATGCCCTACCAAAACAACCACCACCATCAGCATGCCCTACCACAACAACCACCACCACCAGCATGCCCTACCACAACCACCACCACCAGCATGACCTACCACAACAACCACCACCACCAGCATGCCCTACCACAACAACCACCACCACCAGCATGCCCTACCAAAACAACCACCACCATCAGCATGCCCTACCACAACAACCACCACCACCAGCATGACCTACCACAACAACCACCACCATCAGCATGCCCTACCACAACCACCACCATCAGCATGCCCTACCACAACCACCACCATCAGCATGCCCTACCACAACAACCACCACCATCAGCATGACCTACCACAACAACCACCACCATCAGCATGCCCTACCACAACAACCACCACCATCAGCATGACCTACCACAACAACCACCACCATCAGCATGCCCTACCACAACAACCACCACCAGCATGCCCTACCACAACAACCACCACCATCAGCATGACCTACCACAACAACCACCACCATCAGCATGACCTACCACAACAACCACCACCATCAGCATGCCCTACCACAACAACCACCACCACCAGCATGCCCTACCACAACAACCACCACCATCAGCATGACCTACCACAACAACCACCACCACCAGCATGCCCTACCACAACAACCACCACCATCAGCATGCCCTACCACAACAACCACCACCATCAGCATGACCTACCACAACAACCACCACCATCAGCATGCCCTACCACAACAACCACCACCACCAGCATGACCTACCACAACAACCACCACCATCAGCAAGCCCTACCACAACAACCACCAGCATGACCCACCACAACAACCACCACCATCAGCATGCCCTACCACAACAACCACCACCACCACCAGCATGACCTACCACAACAACCACCACCATCAGCATGACCTACCACAACAACCACCACCACCAGCATGACCTACCACAATAACCACCACCATCAGCATGACCTACCACAACAACCACCACCATCAGCATGACCTACCACAACAACCACCACCATCAGCATGACCTACCACAACAACCACCACCATCAGCATGACCTACCACAACAACCACCACCATCAGCATGACCTACCACAACAACCACCACTATCAGCATGACCTACCACAACAACCACCGCCATCAGCATGACCTACCACAACAACCACTACCATCAGCTTGGCCTACCACAACAACCACCACCATCAGCATGCCCTACCACAACCACCACCATCAGCATGACCTACCACAACAACCACCACCATCAGCATGCCCTACCACAACAACCACCACCATCAGCATGCCCTACCACAACAACCACCACCACCAGCAGCATGACCTACCACAACAACCACCACCATCAGCATGCCCTACCACAACAACCACCACCACCACCACCAGCATGACCTACCACAACAACCACCACCATCAGCATGCCCTACCACAACAACCACCACCACCACCAGCATGACCTACCACAACAACCACCACCATCAGCATGACCTACCACAACAACCACCACCACCAGCATGACCTACCACAACAACCACCACCATCAGCATGACCTACCACAACAACCACCACCACCAGCATGACCTACCACAACAACCACCACTATCAGCATGACCTACCACAACAACCACCACCATCAGCATGACCTACCACAACAACCACTACCATCAGCATGACCTACCACAACAACCACCACCACCACCATGCCCTACCACAACAACCACCACCAGCATGCCCTACCACAACCACCACCATCAGCATGGCCTACCACAACAACCACCATCAGCATGCCCGACCACAACCACCACCATCAGCATGGCCTACCACAACAACCACCACCATCAGCATGCCCTACCACAACCACCACCATCAGCATGCCCTACCACAACCACCACCATCAGCATGCCCTACCACAACCACCACCATCAGCATGACCTACCACAACAACCACTACCATCAGCATGCCCTACCACAACAACCACCACCATCAGCATGCCCTACCACAACAACCACCACCACCAGCATGACCTACCACAACCATCACCACCACCAGCATGTCCTACCACAACAACCACCACCACCAGCATGACCTACCACAACCACCACCAGCATGTCCTACCACAACAACCACCACCACCAGCATGTCCTACCACAACAACCACCACCACCAGCATGACCTACCACAACAACCACCACCACCAGCATGCCCTACCACAACAACCACCACCACCAGCATGACCTACCACAACAACCACCACCACCAGCATGACCTACCACAACCACCACCACCATCAGCATGCCCTATGTTACACTCCAAGTATTGTAACAACTATTTCCTTCTTTTTAGAGCATAACAATTTTGGTCAGAGAGGTTAGGGTAATAATAATGATCCTCCGGAATGCCTAATTTTAATTAAGTATATTCATAATATAACAAAAGCCAGTTATAATATACGAATTATCGTATATAAGTTAAGAATACATGTTTTTTCTGTAGTATCCAACATATACATAAGGCTTTCAAAACAGAGGATTAGGAGGATATCCTAGATATAACATATATATAAATGGAGATTACTTTATACATTAAAGTCTTGTTTCCCAATTGGAAGCAGTCAGAATAAAACAGAACATGTCCAGGCCGGCTAATAAATCTTGGCCAGTTACCAGAGACGAGCAGGAGTGTTCTCGTTGGCTGCTACTTCTTCACTGCTCGTCCCTCAACCTTGAGCATACAGGTAAAGTGGGTCACGTGACGTGACTCACCAACACTCAGTAGAGTAGTTGAACATAAAGGGGGGGGGGGGGGGGGCGAAGGGGGGGTATAACCATCAAACATCACGGCTAACTACACACCGGCACACCGGGCGGCAGGCAGGTTACTATAGCTCCAATTAAACTTATCATGGCCATGTTACATAAATTATAATTGTTAATAAGAATTAATCTTAATAATACAAGGACGTTCATTTCCAATTTAGCTATTAAAGGAAATGACCGCAATGTAATATTAAAGGAAGGTTAACCATAGGGGCATGACACCCCGGCCCACAAGCAAATATCTCGGCGTTTAAGATGCTGATGGAGTAGAAGAAACCAACCAGCTGGTATAGGGATGGAGGTACATCATTCCAAGGTTAGTCATCCACTTGCTAGAACTGGTCCAGAAACTGCTTGACTGCAAAGAATTTCCGTAGTTAAGCCATATTAGGAGCGAGAGAGAGCATCGGCTAACACGTTGCTCGAACCCTTTATGTGAAAAATGGAGATCCGGTAAGGTTGGATCCTTAAAGCCCAGCGTAATATTCTAACATTTTTTGATTTCATAGAATTTATGAAAGTTAGAGGATTATGGTCTGAGTAAATATTTATCACATGAGGAGTATAACCGAGGTATACGTCAAAGTGTTCTAAGGACAACACTAAAGCCAGGGCTTCTTTTTCTATAGTTGAATAAGATCTTTGATATTCTTTTAATTTATAGGAAAAATAACATATTGGATGTAGAATATTACCGTTTTGGAAGGATTGCAATAAGACAGCACCTATAGCTGCATCACTGGCATCAACATGGAGGGTGAAAGGAATTTGGAAATTGGGTGCACGCAATACTGGGGCAGAGGAAAGGAAACGTTTTAAACGTTTAAAAGCTTGTTCACAATTCTCGTCCCAATTAAATTTATATTTAGGACTGGTCAATCTAGTCAGGGGGGAGGCAACTTGAGCAAAGTTTGGGCAAAAACGCCTGTAATAAGTAGCCATCCCCAAAAATCGTTGGAGGGCTTTCCTGTCTTGAGGAGACGGGAAATTTAAAATAGCTTGGACCTTTAATTGGTCGGGGGCTACTAGTCCCTTCCCTATTTTAAAACCGAGATATTTAATCTGGGCTTTACCAAAGTCACATTTTTGTAAATTTACAGTGAAATTGTATTTCTGCAATGCTTTCAGTAGTTGCTCTAATCTTTCTAAATGAGACTGCCAGTCATCACTAAAAACCACCAGGTCGTCTAAGTATGCCTCTACACCTTCTAAGGGTTGGACTAAAATGTTCATAATTCTCTGGAAAGAGGAGGCGGCGTTACACAAGCCGAAAGGCATAACCTTATACGTAAATAGTCCGTTCTTAACTACGAACCCGGAAATCTCTTGGGCCCTAGGAGTTAACGGCACCTGGTAATACCCTCTCAGCAAGTCTAATCTGGTCACAAAGTTGGCACCGGCTACAGCATCTATTAAATCATCAATCCTTGGTAATGGAAACCCATCTGGTTTGGTGACTGAATTTACTTTACGGTAATCCGTGCAAAGGCGTACGGTACCATCGGGTTTTGGGACCAATAAACAGGGAGAGGCCCAAGGTGTCCAACTGGGTTCTATCAAATTATATTCCAGTAATGTATTTATTTCTTGTTGAATTAATTCTTGCTTAGCAGGAGAGACCCGGTAAGGGGATTGCTTTATTGGACTATCTTCTAACAATTCAATATCGTGGAAACCCAATGTACAAGGAGTAGGGATATCTTTGAAGATGGAGTTATATTTAGTGATTAACTCTTTGATTTGAGATTTTTGGGAGGTAGGAAGAACTTCCAGGAAATGGTCTAGTTTTTTTAAAACTTCAGAATTATGTAGTCTAAATTCTCTTACTTCCCTTACAGTGTCATTCCTTATTTCAGTGGATGTAGGTTGAATAGAGGTAATAATAGTAGGAAGAAGGCTAGACTCGTACTTCTTTAAGTTATCTATGTGATACCTCTTAATTTTCTTACGACGTCCTGGTTCACGGACCAGATAATTCACCTCATTTTCTTTGTCTACTATTTCATATGGCCCCAAATATCTAGGTTTTAAAGAATGTCCTGGAATTAAGTTTTTAACTAACACTAATTCATTCGGAGAGAATGAACGAGATTTAGCCTTTTGGTCATAAGATTTCTTCATTTTGGCTTGAGCTTCTGACAGATTCACGGCAGCTAAGCTTTTTAATTTGGAGAGAGGTTCTTTCCAAAGTAGAGGACTGGGATGAAGAGGTCCTCTCTTCCCTATCCAAGAATCTCGTAATATGGCTAGGGGTCCTCGCACCTGATGTCCAAAAATCAAGTCAAATGGAGAGTATTTAGTACTTTCTTGTTCAGCTTCACGGAGGGCGAAGAGAAGAAAGGGTAAACCTTCGTCCCATTCACGAGAATATTGCTCACAGTAAGCACGTAAAGTAGATTTAAGGGTTTGGTGGAATCTTTCTAGCACTCCTTGTGACTGGGGATGATATGCTGTAGAGAGGATCTGTCTTACTCCTAATCGAGACATAGCCTCTTTAAAAACCTTAGACGTAAAATTAGAACCTTGGTCAGATTGAATTTCACGTGGTATGCCTACTTGAGCAAAGAAGCGTATTAAAGCTCTTACTATATTTCTGGAATTAATTTTGGACATGGGGATAGCATCAGGATACCGAGTTGCCATATCTATGATAGTGAAGATATACTGGTTACCCCTTTTTGTGCGGGGCAACGGTCCTACACAATCAATAACTAATCTTTCAAAAGGTTCTTCAGGACATTTTATTGGAAGTAAAGGGGCAGACGCGGGATTGTGCGCCGTTTTGCCTATTATTTGACAAACGTGGCATTTCCGTAGTTTGTCAGCAATATAAGTCCTCATCTGAGGCCAAAAAAAATATTTCCTTATCTTTTTCTCTGTCTTACGAGATCCTAAATGACCTCCCAGTGGATTATCATGTGCTAGTTCAAATACCATATTACGTAAGGACGATGGCACCACTAACAAGTTTCCTTTTGAACTCAAATCATTATCATTATTTCTCTTCCAAAGAAAACCGTCTTCATCTAAAAGGTAACCTTCCTCTTTATCCTTATTGGTTAAACTTTTATCGTCCTTTAGAGCTAAAAGAAATTCTTCTTTATTACATTTTCTAGCTAGGTCCGCAGGGACTGGTAAAACTTTGTCACCTGTGGGTCTCGACTGAATTGCTTCGCTAAACAGGAAGTTCAAACCTAATTCATCGGACATTTCTAAAGGCTGTTGAATATCCAAATTGTTTGAGTTCTTAGCCATGGCTCTGGTGACCACATTAAGGGGAAATAAATCTAGCCCTGCCTCAGAGGCTTCTAAGGCATAATTTACATCACAAGGATTATCTAAAACCAGAGGCTCTCTGGGTATCTCCAATTGATCAATTTCGTTCCCGATTAATAGATCCACGCCGGCAATGGGAAAAGGTTTATCTGAAAGTCCCACATTGATCCAGCCTACATATCCAGGCAGTTCTACATAAATCCTTATAATAGGGACCTTTATTATTGTGCCTCCGTAAGCCTCTAACAATACGTCTAGCCGGGGTTCTCTACTAGTAGGTAACTTTACCAGGTTTGATCTTAATAAAGAGAGATAGCTGCCAGTATCTCGAAAGGTCGTGATATTTACTAACCTCTCTTTACAGAGTCCGAACTTCCCCTGGGAAAAGTAGGGTTCCATAGCTACTCGGACCTTTTCTTCTGAAGCACTGTCGTGGTAAAGTCATCTATTAGACGGTCTGCTAGAGGAGGCCTGAAAAGGTAGAGATTCATCATCACGAGTTTCATACTTCCGAGAGGAATTTATTACCTGGGTAGGATACCTCCCTCTTGGTTGGGTTTTATCTTCCCGCTGTTTATGCCAACACTGGGACTGTCTATGACCTAACTTTTTACAAAAAAGGCACAGTGGTAATTGATCTTTAGGATACTGTCTGGAGAAAGAGCCGTTTGTCACCTGTTTTTTGTCTGAATACACCTTCAAAGGTTCGCCAGCTGGAGCTTTCCTAGCCGTCAATCTTGAACTAAAAGCTTGGGAAGTAGATTTCTTTTCCGGGGCCTTAGACATTTCTGTGGTTATAGCATGGGAAATTTCAAAGTGATCTGCGTGGGCAGCAGTATTTAACAAGTTAGTAGTGGGAAACGTCAAAAGATAAGTATGCACCCTCTCTGGAAAATATTTAAAAAGATCTTCATGCAACATCAGCTGGGAAAGTGACTCGACTGAGGCGGCTCCCGCGGCCCTACGCCAACGCTCGAAAGCAGAGAGCTTTTCCCTGGCAAAGTCCACCCAAGACTGCTGAGGATATTTCTTCAGAGTTCTAAACATCTTCAAATAACTGACAGGTAATAAATCATAAGCTTTCAGAAGACAATCTTTTACCTGAGTATAATCAGAATATTGTTCAAAAGGTAAGTTGGCAGTTATGGTTTGGGCTTTTCCTATTAAAGATGAATGTATTAAAGCAGCCCAATATTTAGGAGGCCATTGCATCACCTTCGCCTGATTTTCGAATGCTTCAAAAAATGAATCTAAATTATCCTCCGTAAATTTAGGCATCAAAGAGGCTGCTTTACCAAGGTCAAATGAAGGGATTGTATACATATTACTGGATTCTCTTTTCTTCCTCAGTACTTCCCGTTCATAAAGCAAAGATTCACGTTCAAAATTCTCCCTTTTTAACTTTCTCTGGGCTTCTACAAAGGAGGTTTGAAGCAATAAAATACGTTCTAGACGTTCAAAATTCTCCTTAGATTGAATAGTAGTCAAAAGGGCTAAAGAGATTTGAGGTGGAACGTGTTCATCATCCAAAAGGACTTCTTGTTCTGTTTCAAAACTATCTGTAAATGGTTTACCTGGATCCGTTTCTTTAGCCTGATGGAGTTCTGTTCCCCATATAGTCCTTGGAGATGGAATTGGAGTCGTTGTAGCAGCGTAGCGTTTCCGAGTATCAGGAAGTTCATGTCCGTCGTCTCCAGTAGGGGTTGTTAGCGTCGTAGTTTCGGCCTCGGGCGTCTGTAGAAAAGAATTCAAAAAGGAAGGAATATCTGCTTCTCCATTCTCAGTCTCTGGATCCTGCTCATCTGGAAAAAGGACATTCTGTATCATACATCTGACTGTCTGGGCAGTGAAATGCCTGTCGTATTTTATGCCCAAGCTTCGTGCTAATTGCCAACAAGATTGAAGCTTCAAATTCTGTAATCTCTCCTTTGTTATATCTTCAAACCTCTCTGCCATTTCTACATTCATTTTAAAGGAAATTCAGTGTTATGCTCCCGGACACAGGCCCCCACTTGTTACACTCCAAGTATTGTAACAACTATTTCCTTCTTTTTAGAGCATAACAATTTTGGTCAGAGAGGTTAGGGTAATAATAATGATCCTCCGGAATGCCTAATTTTAATTAAGTATATTCATAATATAACAAAAGCCAGTTATAATATACGAATTATCGTATATAAGTTAAGAATACATGTTTTTTCTGTAGTATCCAACATATACATAAGGCTTTCAAAACAGAGGATTAGGAGGATATCCTAGATATAACATATATATAAATGGAGATTACTTTATACATTAAAGTCTTGTTTCCCAATTGGAAGCAGTCAGAATAAAACAGAACATGTCCAGGCCGGCTAATAAATCTTGGCCAGTTACCAGAGACGAGCAGGAGTGTTCTCGTTGGCTGCTACTTCTTCACTGCTCGTCCCTCAACCTTGAGCATACAGGTAAAGTGGGTCACGTGACGTGACTCACCAACACTCAGTAGAGTAGTTGAACATAAAGGGGGGGGGGGGGAAGGGGGGGTATAACCATCAAACATCACGGCTAACTACACACCGGCACACCGGGCGGCAGGCAGGTTACTATAGCTCCAATTAAACTTATCATGGCCATGTTACATAAATTATAATTGTTAATAAGAATTAATCTTAATAATACAAGGACGTTCATTTCCAATTTAGCTATTAAAGGAAATGACCGCAATGTAATATTAAAGGAAGGTTAACCATAGGGGCATGACACCCTACCACAACAACCACCACCATCAGCATGCCCTACCACAACCACCACCACCAGCATGACCTACCACAACAACCACCACCATCAACATGACCTACCACAACAACCACCACCATCAGCATGACCTACCACAACAACCACCACCACCAGCATGACCTACCACAACAACCACCACCATCAGCATGACCTACCACAACAACCACCACCACCAGCATGACCTACCACAACAACCACCACTATCAGCATGACCTACCACAACAACCACCACCACCAGCATGCCCTACCACAACAACCACCACCACCAGCATGCCCTACCACAACAACCACCACCATCAGCATGCCCTACCACAACAACCACCACCACCAGCATGCCTTACCACAACAACCACCACCATCAGCATGACCTACCACAACAACCACCACCACCAGCATGAAATTGCTTCTATTAGAAATACTTACCTGTATGCCATTATTGCTTTAACAAAGAGCTTCTTGTTTAAAATATTACCAAGTTCACTCTGCAAGCTTCTCCAGTATTTACAATGTTCCTGGAGAACACTCTCTAAAACATTGTTCCCTCCAGCACCATTACCAATGGAAATAAGTCACTCTGACTTTCTTAGGTTATGGCAGGTGACCTACACATATATACTGCTATGTATGATAATTTATGTAACTGTATTTATGTGTATTTGTACCTAAATAAACTTACTAATTACCAAGCTAGAGATCAGCATTTTTATATTCTTCCCACTAACCATGTGTTGTTCAAGGGAAAAACAGGCATATTTGGCACAGGTATATCTGGCATAGGTATATCTGACACAGGTATATCTGGCACAGGTATATCTGGCACAGGTATATCTGACACAGGTATATCTGGCACAGGTATATCTGGCACAGGTATATCTGGCATAGGTATATCTGGCACAGGTATATCTGACACAGGTATATCTGGCACAGGTATATCTGGCACAGGTATATCTGGCACAGGTATATCTGGTACAGGTATATCTGGCACAGGTATATCTGGTACAGGTATATCTGGCGCAGGTATATCTGGCACAGGTATATCTGGCACAGGTATATCTGGCACAGGTATATCTGGCACAGGTATATCTAGCGCAGGTACATCTGGCACAGGTATATCTGGCGCAGGTATATCTGGCGCAGGTATATCTGGTGTAGGTATATCTGGCACAGGTATATTTGGCACAGGTATATTTGGCACAGGTATATCTGACACAGGTATATCTAGCGCAGGTACATCTGGCACAGGTATATCTGGCACAGGTATATCTAGCGCAGGTATATCTGGTTGGTGCAGGTATATCTGGCACAGGTATATTTGGCACAGGTATATTTGGCACAGGTATATTTGACACAGGTATATCTGGCACAGGTATATCTGATACAGATATATCTGGCACAGGTATATCTAGCGCAGGTACATCTGGCACAGGTACATCTGGCGCAGGTACATCTGGCGCAGGTATATCTGGCGCAGGTATATCTGGCGCAGGTATATCTGGCACAGGTATATCTGGCGCAGGTATATCTGGCACAGGTATATCTGGCACAGGTATATCTGGCACAGGTTATTTTATTAAGCATCACTTTAATATTTAAATTTATAAGCTGAATCAAATAAAAAATAAGCGTATCTCTGGTAAATTCTGGTAAACTGTAAGTAATACACAAGAAAAATTGTGTGTGTCTGCTTGTATTTATGTAAGAGTCACGAACAAGGTTACAGAGCCTTTATCATTACTGAAAAATCCAGTTTACATGACATGTGCTAAATTTACATCGTGGTGAAGTGACTTAAGACATGTTTCTATCCTGTGTGGCACTGTATGGCACTCATAAGGGTTCAGTGTTTCCCTATAAATAAAATAATAACGCTTTGTATGTATGGCACTGTTATTATAATAATAATAGGAAAGCACTAAACCCACAAGGGGGTTATGCGGCGTGTTATGTATGCCAACGTATGGTAGCTGATCCGAGGTAATCATATACATTACTTGTATACGTATTTTTATTTGTTAAATCACTGCTGTGATTTAACCAAATGTTTATATGGTTGGTATTTTAAACAGGAAGTTGATGTGTTATTTGTGTTTTCATCAATTATATGCTAGAAATTAAATAAAATATACCCGGATTTCCCCTTCATGCATCAAAACAATGTCACTATCAACTCTTGTGAGGAAAATGATAGGTTGGATAATGAGAACTTTCAAAACAAGGGATGCCATACCAGTGATGATACTCTTTAAGTAACTTCTTTTCTCTAGGCTCTTAGTGCGTCAAGTCACTTGTTTCCTCTAGCAGGAACACTGCTGTACACTACAGCAGGAACACTGCTATACACTACAGCAGGAACACTGCTATACACTACAGTAGGAACACTGCTATACACTACAGCAGGAACACTGCTATACACTACAGCAGGAACACTGCTATACACTACAGCAGGAACACTGCTGTACACTACAGCAGGAACACTGCTATACACTACAGCAGGAACACTGCTATACACTACAGCAGGAACACTACTGTACACTACAGCAGGAACACTGCTGTACACTACAGCAGGAACACTGCCGTACACTACAGCAGGAACACTGCTGTACACTACAGCAGGAACACTGCTGTACACTACAGCAGGAACACTGCTGTACACTACAGCAGGAACACTGCTATACACTACAGCAGGAACACTGCTGTACACTACAGCAGGAACACTGCCGTACACTACAGCAGGAACACTGCTGTACACTACAGCAGGAACACTGCCGTACACTACAGCAGGAACACTGATATACACTACAGCAGGAACACTGCTATACACTACAGCAGGAACACTGCTGTACACTACAGCAGGAACACTGCTATACACTACAGCAGGAACACTGCTGTACACTACAGCAGGAACACTGCTGTACACTACAGCAGGAACACTGCTATACACTACAGCAGGAACACTGCTATACACTACAGCAGGAACACTGCTATACACTACAGCAGGAACACTGCTATACACTACAGCAGGAACACTGCTGTACACTACAGCAGGAACACTGTTATACACTACAGCAGGAACACTGCTGTACACTACAGCAGGAACACTGCTATACACTACAGCAGGAACACTGCTATACACTACAGCAGGAACACTGCTGTACACTACAGCAGGAACACTGCTATACACTACAGCAGGAACACTGCTATACACTACAGCAGGAACACTGCTATACACTACAGCAGGAACACTGCTATACACTACAGCAGGAACACTGCTATACACTACAGCAGGAACACTGCTGTACACTACAGCAGGAACACTGCTATACACTACAGCAGGAACACTGCTGTACACTACAGCAGGAACACTGCTATACACTACAGCAGGAACACTGCTATACACTACAGCAGGAACACTGCTATACACTACAGCAGGAACACTGCTATACACTACAGCAGGAACACTGCTATACACTACAGCAGGAACACTGCTATACACTACAGCAGGAACACTGCTGTACACTACAGCAGGAACACTGCTATACACTACAGCAGGAACACTGCTGTACACTACAGCAGGAACACTGCTATACACTACAGCAGGAACACTGCTATACACTACAGCAGGAACACTGCTATACACTACAGCAGGAACACTGCTATACACTACAGCAGGAACACTACTGTACACTACAGCAGGAACACTGCTATACACTACAGCAGGAACACTGCTGTACACTACAGCAGGAACACTGCTATACACTACAGCAGGAACACTGCTGTACACTACAGCAGGAACACTGCTATACACTACAGCAGGAACACTGCTGTACACTACAGCAGGAACACTGCTATACACTACAGCAGGAACACTGCTATACACTACAGCAGGAACACTGCTGTACACTACAGCAGGAACACTGCTATACACTACAGCAGGAACACTGCTATACACTACAGCAGGAACACTGCTGTACACTACAGCAGGAACACTGCTATACACTACAGCAGGAACACTGCTGTACACTACAGCAGGAACACTGCTGTACACTACAGCAGGAACACTACTGTACACTACAGCAGGAACACTGCTGTACACTACAGCAGGAACACTGCTATACACTACAGCAGGAACACTGTTGTACACTACAGCAGGAACACTACTGTACACTACAGCAGGAACACTGCTGTACACTACAGCAGGAACACTGCTGTACACTACAGCAGGAACACTGCTATACACTACAGCAGGAACACTGCTGTACACTACAGCAGGAACACTACTGTACACTACAGCAGGAACACTGCTGTACACTACAGCAGGAACACTGCTGTACACTACAGCAGGAACACTGCTGTACACTACAGCAGGAACACTGCTGTACACTACAGCAGGAACACTGCTGTACACTACAGCAGGAACACTGCTGTACACTACAGCAGGAACACTGCTGTACACTAACAGTTCCTTTCAAGGCAGGTGAAATCGCAGATGTAGAGAATGTACTGAGAACCTTCACTGCACATATATGTTCAGTCAAGTACCTTAATTATTGGGAATGTTTGAAGTTCCTTATCCTGTGCTCCCTGGAACACAGGCGAGAAAGACACACCATAATATACACCTGGAAAATCCTAGAGGGACTGGTCCCAAATCTGCACACAGATTTCACTCCCTACGAAAGCAAAAGATTAGCCGGGAGATGGCATATATCCCCAATGAAAAGCAGAGAGTGCCATGAGTACAAGGAAGGAAAGCACAATAAGTGTCCGGGGCCCAAGATTGTTCAACAACCCCCTATCATACATAAGGGGAAGTGCCAATAGACCCCTGGCTGTCTTCAACAGGGAACTGGACAGATACCTAAAGTCAGTGCTTGACCAGTCGGGCTGTGGTTCGTACGTTGAATTGCGTGTGACCACCAGTAACAGCCTGGTTCATCAGGCCCTGATCCACTAGGAGGCCTGGTTGTGGACCGAGCCGCGGGGGCGCTGATCCCCGGAACAACCTCCATGTAGGCAGACCACCAGCGTGCACCATCACCACCACTACCATAACAACCACCACTACCACGACTACTACCACCACCATTATCACTACCACAACCACCACCACCACCATTACTACCACCACATATGGAACATATGGAATACAGTTGTGGAGGAACTGAAAGACGAGGACCTGGTCTTGTGTTCTATTTCTACCATTATTACTACCACCACAAACACCTCCACTACTACCACCACCCTTACCACCACCATTACTACCACCACTACCACCAACACTATCATCACCACTACCACCACCATTACTACCACCACTACCACGAACACTATCATCACCACTACCACCAACACTATCATCACCACTACCACCAACACTATCATCACCACTACCACCACCAGCACCACCACCTACCACCAACAACGCCTCAACAGCCTCCCACCAGCACGCAGCGGGAAGTACCACCATCCATTATAAAACTGTATACTAAATGCAAAACTCTATAATTAAGAGACGTCAGTCTTGATGATGTTGCATGAGAGTGATGGAGGTGGTGGCTGGGTTGCTGTGGCATACACGTCCTCAACCCAACATCAACCTCTCACAACCATTACTCACAACGCTTGCCAAATTAAATACTGCTATAATTATATTTGATCAAGGTTTTTAATTATACCTGGCAAATATTTTAAATTATGCATCAAATTGTCTTGCCCTACACACTGGCGTTAATAGAAAATGTGGCTGCTGGAGTTCAACCGAACATACTCGGGGTCATGCATACCACTGAGGTAGAAAAAAGGCCAGATATATACCTTACCTTTACTTTTGATGAATTCCAAGAGCCCGGCCATGGGCCAGACTCGTCTGGTATTTGCCTGGTTAACCAGGTTGTTTCTACTGGTGGCCCGCTGACTCACATATCCATCACAGCCTGGTTGACCTTTCACTTGGTAAAGATACTTGTCCAGTTTCCCCTTGAAGGCTTCTACACTTGTTCCAGCCGTGTTTCTGATATCTTCTGGTAAGATGTTGAAAAGTCTGGGACCCCGGATGTTGATACAGTGTTCCCTTATTGTCCCCACCGCACCCCTGCTCCTCACTGGGTTTATTTTACACTTCCTCCCATATCTCTCACTCCAGTATGTTGTTATGGCAGTGTGCAGATTTGGGACCAGGCCCTCAAGTACTTTCCAGGTATACAGTATATTATCATATCTCTCTCTCTCCGCTCCTGTGAGTACATGTTCTAGACTTGAAGGCGTTACCAATAATACGGGTGCTTTACTGGCTCAATGTGAGCCGTAAACGATCTCTGTATTTTTTCCAGCTGTGATATTTCTCTTGCTATGAACGGGGCCGTCAGCACTGTGGTCTCTCTGAAGACACCCAGAGGTTTATTGGGTGTCTTCAGAGGGATCTCAACATTATTTCCATTGTTTTGAAGGTTCTCAATACCCACCCCGTCATCTTCCTGGCTGTCGTGATCTTTGTCTTACTATGTTCTTTGAGAGGAATGTCAGCTGACATAATTATTCCCAAGTCTTTCACGTGTTTATTTCGTTCTATTTGACGATCTCCTTGAGTTCTGTATACAGTGTTTCTTTTGAGTTTTTCATTCTTCCCATACCTAAGCAGCTGGAACATATGGAATACAGTTGTGGAGGAACTGAAAGACGAGGACCTGGTCTTGTGTTCTACATCTGCAAGTTGTTTGTCTTCCAGTGCTTCATAATGGTCCAGGAAATGGGAGTGAAACAATATGGAGAGTGAGGAAGTGGAGACAGGATCCATACACAGCTTTAAGAAGAGGTACGATAAGGCTCTTGGAGCCGGGCGAGAGTGGCCCTAGTAACGACCAACGAATTGGCTAGGCCAGGAGCTGTGAACAGACCCCTGCAACCACATACAGGGGTGTATATATAGGCGAATACACACACACACACACACATCATTGTCCACATACACCCTCCACGGTCTCCACATCTTACTCCTAGTTTAAGCACACTCCACTCCACACACTCGTTAACGGAATTAATCGGTAATAGAGTGAACGATTCCCTGGAGGTTAATTCAAGGAATCTTCCGCTCTAAATCTCAACCCTTGTCGAATTTCCTTGCACTTTATTTCCTGCCCGAGGTGCCCATGGGGCAACTCTGCTTGTAAATCCCCAGCTCGCACTTTTGCAACTTAAGGTAATGTCTTCCAAGGCCTGAAAGTTAGGTAATCATATGACTCTTTCTCAATAGTCATTACCATCATAATGTATGGAGATGACAGGCCTCATTTTTTTTAACTCTCTCACCGAAAAGTTGGTGGTAGGTTGTTTGTCAATGTCTTCTGACGCAGGTGCGCCAAGTGATATCCCAGGTGCGTCAAGTAACAACACACGCACTCAGTGATGTAGTCATATGCTCGACACCTTCTACCGGTTTAACCATCCACCCAGTGAAAAACTAAGATGGAATTCGGTCGATAAGCGATCCAAGAAAATTATATCCACAATGCATAACTCAAGCAGCCAGCACCTCAGTGCACGCGACAGGAATAGTGCAGAGTGAGGCACTATTACCATTGAAGGTTTGAAGCAAATCAGTAGAAGCATTAACAGGAACTAATCTAATGGTATCCACACAGAATAAAACTATTTCAAACCATACACTTAAATACCAGCTTCCAAAATTTAAATCCAAACTAAAGAGGTATTTATTTATCTCAGAGAGACCAATATCCTAAACTACACCAGCACATTAAGTTTGAAGCCGCTCAAAAGCTGAATTGCCAAGTCATCATATTAGTTGACACCAATATGATGTCCCACTCGCAAATTATTGCATAAAGCCACAATTTCAGTATTCCTAGTTTCTTCCATATACTTGTGTGATATCCATACAAGTCAAAATAAATCCAAACTCTTCCCGAAGATTGACCAACATTCATAGTTTAGTTTATCCAGTTATATTTAAGCTTCAGCTACATTACACATATTTTTTTAAATCTGTCCTGAAGACACGTAAGTGATATCCCAGGATATTACATTTGTGATATCCCAGGATATTACATTTGTGATATCCCAGGATATTACATTTGTGATATCCCAGGATATTACATTTGTGATATCCCAGGATATTACATTTGTGATATCCCAGGATATTACATTTGTGATATCCCAGGATATTACATTTGTGATATCCCAGGATATTACATTTGTGATATCCCAGGATATTACATTTGTGATATCCCAGGAAAACTTCAGATTGGAGAATTGAGACACTTATGCAACATATGGGAATCTTTACTGAAGAAACGTTTCGCCACACAGTGACTTCATCAGTCCAATACAAAGCAGAAAGGTGTAATTAGAGGAGTTTGAGGTAATCAGTCCCTATTGAGGGACTGATTACCTCAAACTCCTCCTCTCCTTATACCTCCCTCCTTTGTATTGGACTGATGAAGTCACTGTGTGGCGAAACGTTTCTTCAATAAAGATTCCCATATGTAACGTAAGTGTCTCAATTCTTCAACTTGTCGGTTCTCAAGACCATTCATCACACAAAATTCCACATAAAATGAAACGCTAAACATATTTCCAATCAGAAGAAACATTCTAACTTGAATTCGTGGTAACCGATTTGTTAACCAATTTATTTAATAAATCTGACAACGCTTAGACAAGGACACCAACGGAAATAAGTCAATTTATTTAATAAATCTGACAACTTCAAGCTTAGACAAGGAGCCCAATGAAAATAAGTCACTCTGACTTTCTTGGGTTATCCAAGGTAATCTACACATATGCTATGTGTGATAATTTATGTAACTGTACTTATGTGTATTTGTACCAGAAAAAAGCTGACTTAACTTTAAGGGTAAGCTTACTTTGAGAAAAACATTAGTACTAAAAGCTTGACGCTGTACGTACCTTTGATGATGTGTTCCGAGAGTCTTTCTACACACGGAGCCCGGCCATGGATCAGGCTCGTCTGGTCAACCAGGCTGTTGATTCGAGAGGCCTGTTGCCCCACATATCCATCACAGCCTGGTTGATCTGGCACCTGGTGAAGATACTTGTCCAGTTTCCTCTTGAAGGCTTCTTCACTTGTTCCAGCAGTGTTTCTGATATCTTCTGGTAAGATGTTGAATAGTCTGGGACCCCGAATGTTGATACAGTGTTCCCTTATTGTCCCCTGCTTCTCACTGGGTTTATTTTACACTTCATCCCATATCTCTCACTCCAGTATGTTGTTATGGCAGTGTGCAGATTTGGGACAAGATCCTCTACTACTTTCCAGGTATATATTATCATGTATCTCTCTCTCCTCCACTCCAGTGAGTACATGTTCAAGACTTGAAGGCATTCCAAGTAATTTAGGTGCTTTACTGATTCAATGTGAGCCGTAAATGATCTCTGTATTTGTTCCAACTCCGATATTTCTCCTGCCCTGAACGGGGTCGTCAGCACTGAGCAATATTGTACGTGAGGGAGCACTAGCGATTTGAAGAGTGTCACCATCGGCATTGTTTCCCTTGTTTTGAAAGTTCTCAATACCCACCCAGTCATCTTCCTGGCTGTGGTGATCTTTGTCTTGTTATGGTCTTTAAAAGAAAGGTCCGCTGACATAATTATTCCTAGGTCTTTTGCGTGTTCCTTACGTTCTATTTGGTGACCCTCTTGAGTTTTGTATATAGTGTTCCTTTTGAGTTCTTCATTCTTTCCATACCAAAGCAGCTGGAACTTATCACCATTGAACGTCATGTTGTTTTCCACTGCCCACTGGAAAACCCTGTTTATGTCTTTCTGTACTTTTTCAGTGTCCTCTACCGTACTGACTTTCATGCTTATTTTAGTGTCATCTGCCAAGGTGTTGAATAGTTTGGGGCCACAGATGTTGATACAGTGCTCCTTTATTATACCCACTGCACCCCTGCTTTTCACGGGGTTTATTTTGCATTTCCTCCTATATCTCTCGCATCAGTATGTTGTTATGACAGTATGCGGATTTGGCACCAGGCCCTCGAGTACTTTCCAGGTATATATTATCATGTATCTCTATCTCCTCCGCTCCAGTGAATACATATTTAAGACTTTAAGGAGTTCCCAGTAATTTAAATACTTTACTGGCTCTATGCTGGCCGTAAACGATATGTCTCCTGCCTTGAGCGGGGTCGTCAACACTGAGCAATATTCCAAGTGAGGGAGCACTAGAGATTTGAAAAGTAACATTGGCACGCATTCTAGAAATGCATCATCAATAACTTCAAATTTATAAACAGTGTTACTAGAGAAATTTTGCACTGACACAACCTAAACCCAAAATATTTCATATATTTCATAAGAAGGATCAACTCTTAGTTTATTTTATTTTAATCAGAGGGAAGCACTAAACCCGCTGCTCATATAGAAGCTTAGAAACGGGAGAAATTGGTTTGATTCACAGGGAGGATAAGTCCAGTTCCTTGGATCAAGAGCTCCTCACCGGTATCAAGACACACTAAAATTATCTACTAAAAAATAATATATCATTAGAAAATTAATAATGGTGTAATAACATCAACATCAAAAAGAGATACCAACATTATAGTAAGGAAGAGATACCAACATTATGGTAAGGAAGAGATACCAACATTATAGTAAGGAAGAGATACCAACATTATAGTAAGGAAGAGATACCAACATTATAGTAAGGAAGAGATACCAACATTATGGTAAGGAAGAGATACCAACATTATAGTAAGGAAGAGATACCAACATTATAGTAAGGAAGAGATACCAACATTATAGTAAGGAAGAGATACCAACATTATAGTAAGGAAGAGATACCAACATTATGGTAAGGAAGAGATACCAACATTATAGTAAGGAAGAGATACCAACATTATAGTAAGGAAGAGATACCAACATTATAGTAAGGAAGAGATATCAACATTATAGTAAGGAAGAGATACCAACATTATAGTAAGGAAGAGATACCAACATTATAGTAAGGAAGAGATACCAACATTATAGTAAGGAAGAGATACCAACATTATGGTAAGGAAGAGATACCAACATTACAGTAAGGAAGAGATACCAACATTATAGTAAGGAAGAGATACCAACATTATAGCAAGGAAGAGATACCAACATTATGGTAAGGAAGAGATACTAACATTATAGTAAGGAAGAGATACCAACATTATAGTAAGGAAGAGATACCAACATTATAGTAAGGAAGAGATACGAACATTATAGTAAGGAAGAGATACCAACATTATGGCAAGGAAGAGATACCAACATTATAGTAAGGAAGAGATACCAACATTATGGTAAGGAAGAGATACCAACATTATAGTAAGGAAGAGATACCAACATTATACTAAGGAAGAGATACCAACATTAAAGTAAGGAAGAGATACCAACATTATAGTAAGGAAGAGATACCAACATTATACTAAGGAAGAGACACCAACATTATAGTAAGGAAGAGATACCAACATTATAGTAAGGAAGAGATACCAACATTATAGTAAGGAAGAGATACCAACATAATAGTAAGGAAGAGATACCAACATTATAGTAAGGAAGAGATACCAACATTATAGTAAGGAAGAGATACCAACATTATGGTAAGGAAGAGATACCAACATTATAGTAAGGAAGAGATACCAACATTATAGTAAGGAAGAGATACCAACATTATAGTAAGGAAGAGATATCAACATTATAGTAAGGAAGAGATACCAACATTATAGTAAGGAAGAGATACCAACATTATAGTAAGGAAGAGATACCAACATTATAGTAAGGAAGAGATACCAACATTATGGTAAGGAAGAGATACCAACATTATAGTAAGGAAGAGATACCAACATTATAGTAAGGAAGAGATACCAACATTATAGTAAGGAAGAGATACCAACATTATGGTAAGGAAGAGATACTAACATTATAGTAAGGAAGAGATACCAACATTATAGTAAGGAAGAGATACCAACATTATAGTAAGGAAAAGATACCAACATTATAGTAAGGAAGAGATACCAACATTATAGTAAGGAAGAGATACCAACATTATAGTAAGGAAGAGATACCAACATTATAGTAAGGAAGAGATACCAACATTATAGTAAGGAAGAGATACCAACATTATAGTAAGGAAGAGATACCAACATTATAGTAAGGAAGAGATACCAACATTATGGTAAGGAAGAGATACCAACATTATAGTAAGGAAGAGATACCAACATTATAGTAAGGAAGAGATACCAACATTATAGTAAGGAAGAGATACCAACATTATAGTAAGGAAGAGATACCAACATTATAGTAAGGAAGAGATACCAACATTATAGTAAGGAAGAGATATCAACATTATAGTAAGGAAGAGATACCAACATTATAGAAAGGAAGAGATACCAACATTATAGTAAGGAAGAGATACCAACATTATAGTAAGGAAGAGATACCAACATTATACTTAGGAAGAGATACCAACATTATACTAAGGAAGAGATACCAACATTATACTAAGGAAGAGATACCAACATTAAAGTAAGGAAGAGATACCAACATTATAGTAAGGAAGAGATACCAACGTTATAGTAAGGAAGAGATACCAACATTATACTAAGGAAGAGATACCAACATTAAAGTAAGGAAGAGATACCAACATTATAGTAAGGAAGAGATACCAACATTATAGTAAGGAAGAGATACCAACATTATAGTAAGGAAGAGATACCAACATTATACTAAGGAAAAGATACCAACATTATAGTAAGGAAGAGATACCAACATTATGGTAAGGAAGAGATACCAACATTATAGTAAGGAAGAGATACCAACATTATAGTAAGGAAGAGATACGAACATTATGGTAAGGAAGAGATACCAACATTATAATAAGGAAGAGATACCAACATTAAAGTAAGGAAGAGATACCAACATTATAGTAAGGAAGAGATACCAACATTATAGTAAGGAAGAGATACCAACATTATAGTAAGGAAGAGATACCAACACTATACTAAGGAAGAGATACCAACATTATAGTAAGGAAGAGATACCAACATTATAGTAAGGAAGAGATACCAACATTATAGTAAGGAAGAGATACCAACATCATAGTAAGGAAGAGATACCAACATTATAGTAAGGAAGAGATATCAACATTATAGTAAGGAAGAGATACCAACATTATAGTAAGGAAGAGATACCAACATTATAGTAAGGAAGAGATACCAACATTATAGTAAGGAAGATATACCAACATTATACTAAGGAAGAGATACCAACATTATACTAAGGAAGAGATACCAACATTAAAGTAAGGAAGAGATACCAACATTATAGTAAGGAAGAGATACCAACATTATAGTAAGGAAGAGATACCAACATTATAGTAAGGAAGAGATACCAACATTATAGTAAGGAAGAGATACCAACATTATAGTAAGGAAGAGATACCAACATTATGGTAAGGAAGAGATACCAACATTATAGTAAGGAAGAGATACCAACATTATAGTATGGAAGAGATACCAACATTACAGTAAGGAAGAGATACCAACATTATAGTAAGGAAGAGATACCAACATTATGGTAAGGAAGAGATACCAACATTATGGTAAGGAAGAGATACCAACATTATGGTAAGGAAGAGATACCAACATTATAGTAAGGAAGAGGTACCAAGATTATAGTAAGGAAGAGATACCAACATTATGGTAAGGAAGAGATACCAACATTATAGTAAGGAAGAGATACCAACATTATGGTAAGGAAGAGATACCAACATTATAGTAAGGAAGAGATACCAACATTATGGTAAGGAAGAGATACCAACATTATAGTAGGGAAGAGATACCAACATTATGGTAAGGAAGAGATACCAACATTATAATAAGGAAGAGATACCAACATTATGGTAAGGAAGAGATACCAACATTATAGTAAGGAAGAGATACCAACATTATGGTAAGGAAGAGACACCAACATTATAGTAAGGAAGAGATACCAACATTATAGTAAGGAAGAGATACCAACATTATGGCAAGGAAGAGATACCAACATTATAGTAAGGAAGAGATACCAACATTATGGTAAGGAAGAGATACCAACATTATAGTAAGGAAGAGATACCAACATTATGGTAAGGAAGAGATACCAACATTATAGTAAGGAAGAGATACCAACATTATGGTAAGGAAGAGATACCAACATTATAGTAAGGAAGAGATACCAACATTATGGTAAGGAAGAGACACCAACATTATAGTAAGGAAGAGATACCAACATTATATTAAGGAAGAGATACCAACATTATGGTAAGGAAGAGATACCAACATTATAGTAAGGAAGAGATACCAACATTATAGTAAGGAAGAGATACCAACATTATAGTAAGGAAGAGATACCAACATTATAGTAAGGAAGAGATACCAACATTATAGTAAGGAAGAGATACCAACATTATAGTAAGGAAGAGATACCAACATTATGGTAAGGAAGAGATACCAACATTATGGTAAGGAAGAGATACCAACATTATGGTAAGGAAGAGATACCAACATTATAGTAAGGAAGAGGTACCAACATTATAGTAAGGAACAGATACTAACATTATGGTAAGGAAGAGATACCAACATTATAGTAAGGATGAGATACCAACATTATGGTAAGGAAGAGATACCAACATTCTAGTAAGGAAGAGATACCAACATTATGGTAAGGAAGAGATACCAACATTATAGTAGGGAAGAGATACCAACATTATGGTAAAGAAGAGATACCAACATTATAGTAAGGAAGAGATACCAACATTATGGTAAGGAAGAGATAACAACATTATAGTAAGGAAGAGATACCAACATTATGGTAAGGAAGAGACCCCAACATTATAGTAAGGAAGAGATACCAACATTATAGTAAGGAAGAGATACCAACATTATGGTAAGGAAGAGATACCAACATTATAGTAAGGAAGAGATACCAACATTATGGTAAGGAAGAGATACCAACATTATAGTAAGGAAGAGATACCAACATTATGGTAAGGAAGAGATACCAACATTATAGTAAGGAAGAGATACCAACATTATGGTAAGGAAGAGATACCAACATTATAGTAAGGAAGAGATACCAATATTATGGTAAGGAAGAGACACCAACATTATAGTAAGGAAGAGATACCAACATTATAGTAAGGAAGAGATACCAACATTATGGTAAGGAAGAGATACCAACATTATAGTAAGGAAGAGATACCAACATTATGGTAAGGAAGAGATACCAACATTATAGTAAGGAAGAGATACCAACATTATAGTAAGGAAGAGATACCAATATTATAGTAAGGAAGAGATACCAACATTATAGTAAGGAAGATATACCAACATTATAGTAAGGAAGAGATACCAACATTATACTAAGGAAGAGATACCAACATTATAGTAAGGAAGAGATACCAACATTATAGTAAGGAAGAGATACCAACATTATAGTAAGGAAGAGATACCAACATTATGGTAAGGAAGAGATACCAACATTATAGTAAGGAAGAGATACCAACATTAAGGTAAGGAAGAGATACCAACATTATGGTAAGGAAGAGATACCAACATTATGGTAAGGAAGAGATACCAACATTATAGTAAGGAAGAGATACCAACATTATAGTAAGGAAGGATAACTCCCACTACCACTACTACCACTACTACCACCACTACCACTACTACCACCACCACTACCACTACTACCACAACCACTACCACTACTACCACCACAACCACTACTACCACCACCACTACCACTACTACCACCACCACTACCACCACCACCACTACTACCACCACCACTACCACTACTACCACCACCACTACCACTACTACCGCCACCACTACTACCACCACTACCACTACTACCACCACCACTACCACTACTACCACCACCACTACCACTACTACCACCACTACTACCACTACTACCACCACCACCAATACCACTACTACCACCACCACTACCACTACTACCGCTACTACCACCACTACTACCACCACTAGCACTACTACCACCACCACTACTACCACCACCACTACTCCCACCACCACTAGCACTACCACCACTACTACCACTCCACTACTACCACCACTAACAACATTATAGTAAGGAAGGATAACTCCCACTACCACTACCACTACTACCACCACCACCACTACCACTACTACCACCACCACTAGCACTACTACCACCACCACTACTACCACTACTACCACCACTACCACTACTACCACCACCACCACCACTACCACTTCTACCACCACTATCACTACTACCACCACCATCACTACCACTACTACCACCACCACTACTACCACCACTACCACTACTACCACCACCAGCACCACTACTACCACCACTACCAACATTATACCACTATTGTAAGGAAGGATAACTCCCACCACCACTACCACTACTACCACCACTAACACTACTACCACCGACACCAACACCACTACTATCACCACCACTACCACTACCACCACCACCACTACTACCACCACCACTACCACTACTACCACTACTACCACCACCACCACTACTACCACTACCACCACTACTACCACCACCACTACTACCACTACCACTACTACCACCACTACTACTACTACCACCACCACCACCACTACTACCACCACCACTACTACCACGACCACTACTCCCACCACCACCACTACTACCACCACCACTACCACTACTACCACCACCACCACTACCACTACTACCACCACTACCACTACTACCACCACCACCACTACTCCCACCACCACCACCACTACTACCACCACCACCACTACCACTACCACCACCACCACTACTCCCACCACCATTACCACTACCACTACTACCACCACCACTACCACTACTACCACCACCACTACCACCACCACCACTACTCCCACCACCAATACCACTACCACCACTACTACCACCACCACTACCACTACTACCACCACCACCACTACTCCCACTACCACTACTACCATCACCACTACCACTACTACCACCACCACCACCACTACTACCACCACCACCACTACTCCCACTACCA
Source organism: Cherax quadricarinatus (assembly GCF_038502225.1). Lineage (NCBI taxonomy): Eukaryota > Metazoa > Arthropoda > Malacostraca > Decapoda > Parastacidae > Cherax > Cherax quadricarinatus. Next base: position 59,710,887 of record NC_091292.1, read on the forward strand.
CTACCACCACCACTACCACTACTACCACCACCACCACTACTACCACCACCACTACCACTACTACCACCACCACTACCACTACTACCACCACTACCACTACTACCACCACCACTACTCCCACCACCACTACCACCACCACTACAACTACTACCACCACCACCGCTACCACTACTACCACCACAACCACTACTCCCACCACCACTACCACTACTACCACCACCACCACTACTCCCACCACCACTACCACCACCACTACCACTACTACCACCACCACCAGTACCACTACTACCACCGTACCACTACTACCACCACCACCACTACTACCACCACCACTACCACTACTACCACCACCACTACCACTACTACCACCACCACTACTCCCACCACCACTACCACTACCACCACCACCGCTACCACTACCACCACCACTAGTACCACCACAACCACTACTACCACCACCACTACCACTACTACCACCACCACCACTACTCCCACCACCACTAGCACTACCACCACCACTACCACTACTACCACCACTACCACTACCACCACTACTACCACCACCACCACTACTCCCACCACCACTAGCACTACCACCACCACCACTACTACTACCACCACCACCACTACTATTACCACCACCACTACCACTATCACTACTTCCACTACTACCACCACCACCACCACCACCACTACTACCACCACCACCACCACCACTATCTCAACCACCACCACTGCAACCACCACCACTACTACCACCACCACTACCACTACTACCACCACCACCACCACTATCACTACTACCACCACCACTACTACCACTGCTACCACCACCACCACTACGACTACTACCACTACTACCACCACCACCACTATCACTATTACCACCACCAATGCTACCACCACCACTACCACTACCACCACCACTATCACTACTACCACCACTACCACTACTACCACCACCACTGCTACCACCACCACTACTACCACCAATACCTGTACTACCACCACTACCACTACTACCACCACCACCACCACTACTCCCACCACCACTACCACTACTACCACCACCACCGCTACCACTACCACCACCACCACTACTACCACCACAACCACTACTCCCACCACCACTACTACCACCACCACCACTACTCCCACCACCACTAGCACTACCACCACCACTACCACTACTACCACCACCACTGTTACAAAAAACGCGATTCTAAAAGCTTAGAGATCTCCAGTGAATACTAGAAAGGACTGCCCTTCTAGCATCCAGCCTGTTACTGGGTTTTCGTAACAAGTAGTCAGTATCCTTGTCCAATTATCCATTAAAATTCAGTATTATTCAATAGTGCTTCAGGATTACAACTGGTAGGCTACTAACTAGAGAAATTAAAATTTAATAAATTTATTAATCATTAAGTTGTCTAGAGGTATATTATCAAATTAAATTAAATTAAATTAAATTAATCACAGTAATCAAAATAATATCACATCTCTCGAGTTCAATATTATTGTGCTGAAAGCACATATCACATTTATAATTCTTAAGTACCTTCTGGTACATTAACATTTAATAAGATATTACAAATATGTACAAGTAAGTTTGTGTATGCGTGTTAATTCTCTAAGTAGTTCACTATGTCTCACGACTCGACTAGACTTAAACAAGTGACTGACAAAGTCCTCTAATAAACTAACTTCTTGACCGACTGGCAACCAGAACAGTCTGCTTGAACAATGAAAAGAATGCTAAGCCCAATAGCCATATAACAAGCGACTGCAACACAATCAGGATCAAGGAGATAATATAACGACACTAAGTAGGGACCATCAGCAGATCCTCCACAAAAGTTATAAAACTCCCATACTACTGAATCTAAGTTCAGCATAGGAAAAACCCTGACTGTGACAATACACAGAAACCAGTACAAAATTAGGTCAGAAGCTACAGCTAAGGACCTGAGATGTTCAGAGTGTCTATGTGACACACAACCTCAGTACAACATCGAAAATCACGAAGTCTATACAATGTTCTGTGAACAGAGTTCTACAGAACTAACAAGAATAATGAGACAATCTGTCCAACCACCAAGCGAGTCTAGAGCAGACTGAATACTTCACGAGAGGTGAGGACACCCCCCTGGATCACGTGATAGCCCCGTGGACAGCACAGCTCAGAAGCCGGCAGTATAACGAGCGACAAGCGATAATTACAGTAGTTTGACAATCAAGACGAACTGAGCACATATTATGTACATCCTAACAACATAAGTCAAATATGAATATAAAGCAATATATTTACGATTTAGCTATTATCGCAAATATAAGCAATATAAAATTATATGAAAAGATAATATACATTATATATATACATAATAATCATTGTAACCCATTCAGGGGTTGCAACAACCACCACTACCACTACCACCACTACTACCACCACCACCACTACTCCCACCACCACTAGCACTACCACTACCACTACTACCACCACCACTACTACTACTACCACCACTACCACTGGCAATATAAACACAAATGCAGTATAATGTGATCCTTTATTGACTACGTTTCGCCCACACAGTGGGCTTTTTCAAGTCACAAACAGAACTACCTGGGGTGGAAGGAACGCGAGTATTTATAGTCCGGCTGAGGTCAGGTGAAGAATGCTGCATCTGATGATGTACCGAGTTGGGTTGTAGAGTCTAAAAACTTGGGTAGCTTGGAAAGGAGACTGGACAAGTTTGTGAGCAGACCTTCTACAGTGTTCTTATGTGGGATAGCGATGAAGAAGTTTCTTGGCAAGTGGTTCAGCTATGTTATAGAAGCCACTATTCTGGTTGAAGTTGTCGGATATAGAAATAAGTGATGATTCCAGGATTCTTCGGTATTGAGTTTCTGTAGTTTATCAAGTGGTTGTGTGAATTACGGTGTTGTACGCAGGCATTCCTTGTGTCGTCAGACCTGCTTGCGTATTGGTGTTCTGAAATACGTGTTTGGAGGTCCCTTGATGTTTCGCCCACGTATAACTTGTTGCAGTCATTACAAGGGATTATGTATACCCCTGCAGAGGATGGAGGCTTGTCCTGCCTACTACTGGTGATGTCCTTGATGGTCGTGGTTGTGGAGGTAGATACTTGGAATGATGTTTTGGCAAAGATGTTGGAAACATGTTTGGCAATGGAGTTGGTGGGAAGGACTATGTATCTCTTCTCGGCAGTGTCTTCTCTGGGTGTGTTGAAGATGTTTAGTGCTCGCCGTCTGCAGTCTCTGATGAAGTGACGAGGATAGTGGAGTTTGGAAAATACCTGTTCAATTATAGTGCATTCTTCCTCAAGGAACTCGTTGCTGCAGATTCTGAGTGCACGCAGGAAGAAGCCTATAATTACACCACGTTTGGTTTTGGTGTCGTGGTGAGAGTAGAAGTGGAGAAGATCGTTTTGGTTGGTGGGTTTTCGATAGACTTTAAAACGAAGTTCGTGGTCAGCTTTGCAGAGTAGAACATCAAGGAAAGGAAGAGTGTTGTCGACCTCTTCTTCAAGTGTGAACTGGATTGAAGGCTCGACCTGGTTGAGCTTGTCTTGGAGAGCTTGAACGTTGAAGCGTTTAGGAGTTATGAGGAGAATGTCGTCAACATAACGGAGCCAGGTGACAGACGAAGGAATAATGGTGGAGAAACGTTCGGCTTCTAGATGTTCCATGTATAGGTTCGCTAGGACTGCACTGAGTGGCGAACCCATGGGTAGTCCAAAAGTCTGCTGAAAGAGGTGATTTTCAAAAGAGAAACACGTAAAGCCAACACATAGTTCAACCAGGTCGATGAAGTCGCTGGCTGGAATGGGAAGATCAAGTGAATCGTCAATTTTCTTGCGCAAGAGATCGATGGCTTGTTTAGTAGGTACTTTAGTGAATAGGGAAGTCACGTCAAGGCTGGAAAGTTTCTTGTTCCTGATGTTGATGTTGCGAATGCGATTGAGAAGATCACCTGAGTGTTTGAGATGTGCTGGACTGATAGTGCCCAAGAGTTTCGAGAGGTGTTTGGCGAGAATTCCTGAGAGCTTGTGGGGAGCACTGCCTATTCCCGAGGATATGGGCCTCAGTGGGATACCAGGCTTGTGAGTCTTTGGCAGGCCGTACATTCTGGCAGGTCTGGGGTTGCTGGGCATGGTGTGCAGAAGTTTCTTCCCTTGTTCTGAGCTCCTCAGAATGCGGCGAGTCCTTTGAAGAAAAGTTTTAGTAAGGTTGTCCACTTGGTTAGTTGTGAGAGGTTTGTAGGTATCTGGGTCATTAAGTAGATTGAGCATTTTGTTCCTGTAATCGTCAGTGTTCATGATGACAACACCACCTCCTTTATCAGCACATCTCAAACACTCAGGTGATCTTCTCAATCGCATTCGCAACATCAACATCAGGAACAAGAAACTTTCCAGCCTTGACGTGACTTCCCTATTCACTAAAGTACCTACTAAACAAGCCATCGATCTCTTGCGCAAGAAAATTGACGATTCACTTGATCTTCCCATTCCAGCCAGCGACTTCATCGACCTGGTTGAACTATGTGTTGGCTTTACGTGTTTCTCTTTTGAAAATCACCTCTTTCAGCAGACTTTTGGACTACCCATGGGTTCGCCACTCAGTGCAGTCCTAGCGAACCTATACATGGAACATCTAGAAGCCGAACGTTTCTCCACCATTATTCCTTCGTCTGTCACCTGGCTCCGTTATGTTGACGACATTCTCCTCATAACTCCTAAACGCTTCAACGTTCAAGCTCTCCAAGACAAGCTCAACCAGGTCGAGCCTTCAATCCAGTTCACACTTGAAGAAGAGGTCGACAACACTCTTCCTTTCCTTGATGTTCTACTCTGCAAAGCTGACCACGAACTTCGTTTTAAAGTCTATCGAAAACCCACCAACCAAAACGATCTTCTCCACTTCTACTCTCACCACGACACCAAAACCAAACGTGGTGTAATTATAGGCTTCTTCCTGCGTGCACTCAGAATCTGCAGCAACGAGTTCCTTGAGGAAGAATGCACTATAATTGAACAGGTATTTTCCAAACTCCACTATCCTCGTCACTTCATCAGAGACTGCAGACGGCGAGCACTAAACATCTTCAACACACCCAGAGAAGACACTGCCGAGAAGAGATACATAGTCCTTCCCACCAACTCCATTGCCAAACATGTTTCCAACATCTTTGCCAAAACATCATTCCAAGTATCTACCTCCACAACCACGACCATCAAGGACATCACCAGTAGTAGGCAGGACAAGCCTCCATCCTCTGCAGGGGTATACATAATCCCTTGTAATGACTGCAACAAGTTATACGTGGGCGAAACATCAAGGGACCTCCAAACACGTATTTCAGAACACCAATACGCAAGCAGGTCTGACGACACAAGGAATGCCTGCGTACAACACCGTAATTCACACAACCACTTGATAAACTACAGAAACTCAAGACTTATCGCCACAGAAGACAACACCCAATACCGAAGAATCCTGGAATCATCACTTATTTCTATATCCGACAACTTCAACCAGAATAGTGGCTTCTATAACATAGCTGAACCACTTGCCAAGAAACTTCTTCATCGCTATCCCACATAAGAACACTGTAGAAGGTCTGCTCACAAACTTGTCCAGTCTCCTTTCCAAGCTACCCAAGTTTTTAGACTCTACAACCCAACTCGGTACATCATCAGATGCAGCATTCTTCACCTGACCTCAGCCGGACTATAAATACTCGCGTTCCTTCCACCCCAGGTAGTTCTGTTTGTGACTTGAAAAAGCCCACTGTGTGGGCGAAACGTAGTCAATAAAGGATCACATTATACTGCATTTGTGTTTATATTGCCATTGTGTCGGTATTTTATACCATTTATTTCCACCACTACCACTACTATCACTACTTCCACTACTACCACCACCACTGCAACCACCACCACTACCCCCACCACCACTATCACTACTACCACCACCACTGCAACCACCACCACTACCACTACTACCACCACCACTAGTACCACCACCACTACCACTACCACCAACAACACCACTACTACCACCACCACCACTACTACCACCACCACCACCACTACGACTACTACCACCACCACTACCACTACTACCACCACCACCACTATCACTAGTACCACCACCACCACTACCACTACTACCACCACCACCACCACTACTACCACCACAACTACCACTTACCACCACCACCACTACCACTAGTACCACCACCACCACTACCACCACCACCACTACCACCACCACCACTACTACCACCACCACTATCACTACTACCACCACCACCACTACTGCCACTACTACCACCACCACCACCACTACGACTACTACCACCACCACTACCACCACCACCACCACCACTACTACCACCACCACCACCACCACTATCACTACTACCACCACCACTGCAACCACCACCACTATCACTACTACCACCACCACTGCAACCACCACCACTACCACTACTACCACCACCACTACTACCACCACCACTACCACTACTACCACCACCACCACAACCACTACTACCACCACCACTACTATCACTACTACCACCACCACTACGACTACTACCACCACCACTACCACTACTACCACCACCACCACCACCACTATCACTACTACCACCACCACCACCACTACTACCACCACCACCACCACTACTACCACCACCACCACTACTACCACCACCACTACCACTACTACCACCACCACTACTACCACCACCACTACCACTACTACCACCACCACTACCACTACCATCATCACTACTACCACCACCACTACTACCACCACCACCACTACTAACACCACCACCACTACTGTCACCACCACTACCACTACCACCACTACTACCACCACCACTACCACTACCACCACCACTACTACCACCAGCACCACTACTACCACCACCACTACCACCACTACTACCACCACCACCACTACCACTACCACCACCACTACTACCACCACCACTACTACCACCACCACCACTACTACCACCACCACTACCACCACCAACACTACCACTACTACCATCACCACTATTACCACCACCACCACCACTACCACCACCACTACCACCACCACCACCACCACTACTACTACCACCACCAGCACTACCACCACCGCTGCAACCACCACCACTATCACTACTACCACCACCACCACTACTACCACTACTACTACTACCACTACCATTACTACCACCACCACCACTACTACCACCATCACCACTACTACCACCACCACCACCACTACTACCACCACCACCACCACCACTATCACTACTACCACCACCACCACTATCACTACTACCACCACCATCACCACTACCATTACTACCACCACTACCATTACTACCACCACCACCACTTCTACCACCACCACCACTACTACCACCACCACCACCACCACTACTACCACCACCACCACTACTACCACCACCACCACTACTACCACCACCACCACCACTACCATTACTACCACCACCACCACTTCTACCACCACCACCACCACAACCACTACTACCACCACCACCACCACTACCATTACTACCACCACCACCACTACTACCACCACCACCACTACTACCACCACCACCACTACTACCACCACCACTACTACTACCACCACCACCACCACTACCACCACCATCACCACAGCAACCACCACCACTACCACTACTACCACCACCACCACAACCACTACTACCACCACTGCAGGTGTTGTGGCAGTTTATTATGGGTCGTGACAAAACATTTTAAATGAAAAATTTTAACTTGACGAGAATGGCTGGAAAATGTGTCCACTGCTTGCTGACTCAACACCAGGAACACCATCGTTTTCTGGCCAAAAAAAATAAGTAAGTCGTCCCCCACCCTCCCTACTCTCCATATCTCCATATCAGTGCCGGATCAGCCGGGCTGTGGCTCGTATGTTGGACTGCGTGCGGCCAGCAGTAACAGCCTAGTTGATCAGGCCCTGATCCATCGGGAGGCCTGGTCATGGACCGGGCCGCGGGGGCGTTGATCCCCGGAATAACTTCCAGGTAACCTGTGGTTTCTTTCTCTTCCCAGAAATAATAATGGCACTCAAGAGGCAGCGGTTTAACGACGTGGAGGAGACTCAAGCCTAACTGAGCCTGTGCTAAACACTCCTACAAAAGAAGAGTTATAGAAATGTTTCGAGAAGTGGCCGAGGCCCTGGAATCATTATATAGCCTCCCAAGGAGACAACTTCAACTAGGTAAGTCTATGTATGTTTTCGCAGCAGTCCAGGAACTTTTTGATAGCACCTCGTAAACTTCCTGTGATTAATGGTCCAATTCAACTGGTAGTTCTTATCTTGGATTTGTCATATGTGTAGAAATATTTTGATTTTCTAGCGATATCCTGGAAAGCCTCTTCGTTTCCTTTGTGCTTCTTGTCTGGTATCAAAATTATTTGCTTTAACTCTATAATCTCTCGCCAAAGTTATAATGTTTTTTCGTCGTGACATTAAAATTATTAAGAAGTTCTGAAACCATTTTACATCTGTACAATCCTCTACGTTCTCTCTCTACATCTGACTTTTAGTAAGCTTTCTCAGAGGGTTATATTTCAGACTGATCTTGTATGCTTCCGTATCCAGCTTTTCCAAACACTGATGAGGATTTAAGGCTCTTTATTTATTGAATAAATTTCACATGAACTTAGTATATGAAGAAAGAAAACAGTATCTAGTTGGCGTCGAGGAAAACAGAAAAAACGAAAACAGTTCAGTGTAGCCGCCGTCCTTGTGAAAATCTGCGCTGAATGTGAAGATCCCAGGAGCTGGAGGGTACATGTGAAGAACAGAGCAAAATCCAAGGTATTGGAGCTAAATGGTTCATATAAAAGAGAAAAAACTATTTCATCTAGATGTACTTTTAAATTCCCAAGAAGACTTTATTCATAATGATCATACCTTATACCTTTGATATACCCTTGAAGAATTTCCAGAGTTTCTCTACTCTCTGAGCCCGGCCATGGGCCAGGCTCGTCTGGTGCTTGCCTGGTCAACCAGGATTATTATTACTCCAAATTAACCCAAGAAAACCAAATAGTATAAACAGTATTTACAAAGGGAAGATTTTATGCAAGGAACTAGATGTTAAGTAGATGTATAAGAGAATAACGAGGATAAGAGATGATAAATGGCTGCCAATAAACAATAAGTGGGAGTTCAGGTAGACGTATACTGAGCACATTTCAGAAAGGTTACGTTGCGAGGAAGGGCGGTGACCGTCGGGCGACGAGGAAGGGCAGTGACCGTCGGGCGACGAGGTAGGGCAGTGGCTGTCGGGCAACGAGGAAGGGCAGTGACCGTCGGGCGACGAGGTAGGGCAGTGGCCGTCGGGCGACGAGGAAGGGCAGTGACCGTCGGGCGACGAGGTAGGGCAGTGGCTATCGGGCGACGAGGAAGGGCAGTGACCGTCGGGCGACGAGGTAAGGCAGTGGCTGTCGGGCGACGAGGAAGGGCAGTGACCGTCGGGCGACGAGGTAGGGCAATGACCGTCGGGCGACGAGGTAGGGCAGTGACCGTCGGGTGAGTCGTGGTGTGGCTCAGAGGGGAAAAACTCTAAAATGGTTTTCAAGTCATAAATATGAATCAAACAGCAATGATAATGAAGAGAAATATTAAAGAGAAATAAAAAGAATAGTTGGCAGTGCGTCTCCCTGCTTGCTTAAGCTACAGACGAGACCATCACTCCCAGCTGGCTGTCGTACACCACACTCCAACACACTTAGCTCGGCGGCCATAGCATGGGGACACCATCCTGATTCTGGGTGGAACCTCCAACCTACCCCATTATTATTATTATTATTATTATTATTATTATTATAATCAAGGGGGAAGCTCTAAACCCGGAGGATTATACAGCGCCTGGGAGAGGGGATGTGGAAGGCATTCAGGCTTAATTCGAGGAACTGGAGCACAGATCCAATTCCCTAAATCAAGAGCCCCTAACCAACAACAAGGAACCTTCCTTGAGGGGTCAACCTTCCCCCCAAAAAACAGGCAGCCATAGCGGGGGCAGTCACAGTGAGTTATACATCACTACTGTTGGAGACTCGATCCTCCGTTTGCTAAATTCGAAATAACTAAAACAAACGGCTGTCATGACTGACGAGCGGAACTTCAGAACAGGAACTTCTGAAGTTCCTGAAATAAATTTAAATATAAATGTGATCTCATGTTAGGAGTAATAACTGCTGACATGAGACCAAGATGTAACAGAGAGGGAAATATGTATTCAGAATTCTACCCCAAAAAATACTGAATTGTTTACCCAACACAAACCGAAAAAGGGAGAGATATTCCAGATGACTGCCTGATCGCTCAGGCTGTTGGTGCTAGTGGCCAGCAGACTCAAAAATGCTAACCGGAAGTTCTTATCCTTTGAAAGCGATAGCGAAATATACGTGAAAGTCACCTCAGTAGAGGACAAGGGACAAAAATAAATTAACAAACTAGATCTATCTTTACTTCTAACTTTCACTTTACTCTGTATGTTTTCTCCCTCCCTTTCCCCCCTCTTCTTGCCCTCTCTCTCTCTCTCTCTCTCTCTCTCTCTCTCTCTCTCTCTCTCTCTCTCTCTCTCTCTCTCTCTCTCTCTCTCTCTCCCCTCGCCCGACAACTCTGTATTCCCGTCAGTAGCGGAGAAGACCTTTACAAATTACTACCGCTTACAAAGGCCACCAACAGACACTATTCAACACCAGGCCAGCAGCACCGCCCGCTAACGACCCTATTGCACAATTACGTCGTTCCTGGCAGCAGCACCAGTCTATTATTCGCTTTTCTCTTTAACGAGACAAAATGGCTTGGCTTAGCTTGGATGGAGTGCTAGGTCATGTTGTCAGACCACCGGTGATGCTGAGAGTGTGATGACGGTGTGATGACGGTGTGATGACGGTGTGATGACGGTGTGATGATGGTGTGATGATGGTGTGATGATGGTGTGATGACGGTGTGATGACGGTGTGATGATGGTGTGATGATGGTGTGATGACGGTGTGATGGTGTGATGACGGTGTGATGACGGTGTGATGATTGTGTGATGACGGTGTGATGATGGTGTGATGACGGTGTGATGACGGTGTGATGATGGTGTGATGACGGTGTGATGATGGTGTGATGACGGTGTGATGACGGTGTGATGATGGTGTGATGATGGTGTGATGGTGTGATGACGGTGTGATGACGGTGTGATGATGGTGTGATGATGGTGTGATGACGGTGTGATGACGGTGTGATGATGGTGTGATGACGGTGTGATGATGGTGTGATGATGGTGTGATGGTGTGATGACGTGTGATGACGGTGTGATGATGGTGTGATGATGGTGTGATGATGGTGTGATGGTGTGATGACGGTGTGATGACGGTGTGATGATGGTGTGATGATGGTGTGATGGTGTGATGACGGTGTGATGACGGTGTGATGATGGTGTGATGACGGTGTGATGATGGTGTGATGACGGTGTGATGACGGTGTGATGATGGTGTGATGACGGTGTGATGACGGTGTGATGATGGTGTGATGACGGTGTGATGACGGTGTGATGATGGTGTGATGACGGTGTGATGATGGTGTGATGATGGTGTGATGACGGTGTGATGACGGTGTGATGATGGTGTGATGACGGTGTGATGATGGTGTGATGATGGTGTGATGATGGTGTGATGATGGTGTGATGACGGTGTGATGACGGTGTGATGATGGTGTGATGACGGTGTGATGATGGTGTGATGATGGTGTGATGACGGTGTGATGACGGTGTGATGATGGTGTGATGATGGTGTGATGACGGTGTGATGACGGTGTGATGATGGTGTGATGACGGTGTGATGATGGTGTGATGATGGTGTGATGACGGTGTGATGACGGTGTGATGATGGTGTGATGATGGTGTGATGATGGTGTGATGATGGTGTGATGACGGTGTGATGATGGTGTGATGATGGTGTGATGACGGTGTGATGATGGTGTGATGATGGTGTGATGATGGTGTGATGACGGTGTGATGACGGTGTGATGACGGTGTGATGACGGTGTGATAATGGTGTGATGACGGTGTGATGACGGTGTGATGACGGTGTGATAATGGTGTGATGATGGTGTGATGACGGTGTGATGACGGTGTGATGATGGTGTGATGATGGTGTGATGATGGTGTGATGATGGTGTGATGACGGTGTGATGACGGTGTGATGACGGTGTGATGATGGTGTGATGATGGTGTGATGATGGTGTGATGATGGTGTGATGACGGTGTGATGACGGTGTGATGACGGTGTGATGACGGTGTGATGACGGTGTGATGACGGCGTGATGATGGTGTGATGACGGTGTGATGACGGTGTGATGACGGTGTGATGACGGTGTGATGACGGTGTGATGACGGTGTGATAATGGTGTGATGACGGTGTGATGACGGTGTGATAATGGTGTGATGACGGTGTGATGACGGTGTGATAATGGTGTGATGACGGTGTGATGACGGTGTGATAATGGTGTGATGACGGTGTGATGATGGTGTGATAATGGTGTGATAATGGTGTAGTGACTGTGGCTGAGGTCATCACCTCAGTGACCCGCTCAGTCAAGCTGTTGGTGCTCTTTGCAGAGTTCCTTCTATAAAACAGTTAAGGTTTTATCAGTGAATCAAAGGTACAGAAGACGTAGACACCTGTGATGTAGTACCTTTGGTCTGTATATCAAGGGCTCGATGTCTAACGTGATTTTGATTTTGAATACGACAGAAAGTATTTCAAGTTACTTACAGCTGTAATATGCTGACTTCCGAGTGTGCTAGTAGTGGTGGTAGTAGTGGTGGTGGTAGTGGTGGTGGTGGTAGTGGCGGTGGTGGTAGTGGCGGTGGTGGTAGTGGTGGTGGTAGTGGCGGTGGTGGTAGTGGTGGTGGTAGTGGTGGTGGTAGTGGCGGTGGTGGTAGTGGTGGTGGTAGTGGTGGTGGTAGTAGTGGTGGTGGTAGTGGTGGTGGTAGTGGTGGTGGTGGTAGTGGCGGTGGTGGTAGTGGTGGTGGTGGTAGTGGTGGTGGTAGTGGTGGTGGTAGTGGTGGTGGTAGTGGTGGTGGTAGTGGCGGTGGTGGTAATGGCGGTGGTGGTAGTGGTGGTGGTAGTGGTGGTGGTAGTGGCGGTGGTGGTAGTGGCGGTGGTGGTAGTGGTGGTGGTGGTAGTGGCGGTGGTGGTAGTGGCGGTGGTGGTAGTGGTGGTAGTAGTGGTGGTGGTAGTGGCGGTGGTGGTAGTGGCGGTGGTGGTAGTGGTGGTGGTGGTAGTGGCGGTGGTGGTAGTGGCGGTGGTGGTAGTGGTGGTGGTGGGAGTGGCGGTGGTGGTAGTGGCGGTGGTGGTAGTGGCAGTGGTGGCAGTGGCGGTGGAGGTAGTGGTGGTGGTAGTGGTGGTGGTGGTAGTGGCGGTGGTGGTAGTGGCGGTGGTGGTAGTGGTGGTAGTGGCGGTGGTGGTAGTGGCGGTGGTGGTAGTGGTGGTGGTAGTGGTGGTGGTGGTAGTGGCGGTGGTAGTGGCGGTGGTGGTAGTGGCGGTGGTGGGAGTGGCGGTGGTGGTAGTGGCGGTGGTGGGAGTGGCGGTGGTGGGAGTGGCGGTGGTGGGAGTGGCGGTGGTGGGAGTGGCGGTGGTGATAGTGGCGGTGGTGGTGGTGGTAGTAATTGTAGTAGTGGTGGTGGTAGTGGTGGTGGTAGTGGTGGTGGTAGTGGTGGTGGTAGTGGTGGTGGTAGTGGTGGTGGTGGTGGTGGTGGTGGTGGTGGTAGTGGTGGTGGTAGTGGTGGTGGTAGTGGTGGTAGTGGTGGTGGTAGTGGTGGTGGTGGTGGTGGTGGTAGTGGTGGCAGTAGTAATGGTAGTAGTTGTGGTGGTGGTGGTGATTGCAGTGGTGGTGGTAGTAGTGGTAGTGGTGGTGGTGGAAGTGGTGGTAGTAGTGGTAGTGGTGGTGGTAGTAGTGGTAGTGGTGGTGGTGGAAGTGGTGGTAGTAGTGGTAGTGGTGGTGGTAGTAGTGGTAGTGGTGGTGGTGGAAGTGGTGGTAGTAGTGGTAGTGGTGGTGGTAGTAGTGGTAGTGGTGGTGGTGGAAGTGGTGGTAGTAGTGGTAGTGGTGGTGGTAGTAGTGGTAGTGGTGGTGGTGGAAGTGGTGGTAGTAGTTGTAGTGGTGATGGTAGTAGTGGTAGTGGTGGTGGTAGTAGTGGTAGTGGTGGTGGTGGAAGTGGTGGTAGTAGTGGTAGTGGTGGTGGTGGAAGTGGTGGTAGTAGTGGTAGTGGTGGTGGTAGTAGTGGTAGTGGTGGTGGTAGTAGTGGTAGTGGTGGTGGTGGAAGTGGTGGTAGTAGTGGTAGTGGTGGTGGTAGTAGTGGTAGTGGTGGTGGTGGAAGTGGTGGTAGTAGTGGTAGTGGTGGTGGTAGTAGTGGTAGTGGTGGTGGTGGAAGTGGTGGTAGTAGTGGTAGTGGTGGTGGTAGTAGTGGTAGTGGTAGTAGTGGTAGTGGTGGTGGTAGTAGTGGTAGTGGTGGTGGTGGAAGTGGTGGTAGTAGTGGTAGTGGTAGTAGTGGTAGTGGTGGTGGTGGTAGTAGTGGTAGTGGTGGTGGTGGAAGTGGTGGTAGTAGTGGTAGTGGTGGTGGTAGTAGTGGTAGTGGTGGTGGTAGTAGTGGTAGTGGTGGTGGTGGAAGTGGTGGTGGTAGTGGTGGTGGTAGTAGTGGTAGTGGTGGTGGTGGAAGTGGTAGTGGTAGTGGTGGTGGTAGTAGTGGTAGTGGTGGTGGTGGTAGTAGTAGTGGTAGTGGTGGTGGTAGTAGTGGTAGTGGTGGTGGTAGTAGTGGTAGTGGTGGTGGTGGAAGTGGTGGTAGTAGTGGTAGTGGTGGTGGTAGTGGTGGTGGTAGTAGTGGTAGTGGTGGTGGAAGTGGTGGTAGTAGTGGTGGTGGTAGTAGTGGTAGTGGTGGTGGTGGAAGTGGTGGTAGTAGTGGTAGTGGTGGTGGTAGTAGTGGTAGTGGTGGTGGTAGTAGTGGTAGTGGTGGTGGTGGAAGTGGTGGTAGTAGTGGTAGTGGTGGTGGTAGTAGTGGTAGTGGTGGTGGTGGAAGTAGTGGTAGTAGTGGTAGTGGTGGTGGTAGTAGTGGTAGTGGTGGTGGTGGTGGAAGTGGTGGTAGTAGTGGTAGTGGTGGTGGTGGAAGTGGTGGTAGTAGTGGTAGTGGTGGTGGTAGTAGTGGTAGTGGTGGTGGTGTGGATTTACATTTTTAAGGGTAATTCAAGGCGTTTGAAGACTGTTGTGAGTAGCCGGCAGGGTCAAAGGTGATTCTCCAACCACCAGCTCTACCCTCGCGCACCACCAGCCAGCAGCAGCTACTCCCCTCAAACCTATTGCCTGCAAGCCTGTTGCAGCCGTTTCAAGCTTCCTGGCTTAGTTCGTGTGCTAATTGCTTCAATCTCCGAGGGGTTGACCCGGATTTTGCAATTAAGCCAGTCAGTAAGCCAGACTGTGGAAGTGAACGCCAGTCAGCCTATCATCCAGCCTGTCTCCTGTCATCCAACTGCTCCTCCGTGCTTTGTGCATCGTTACACGTCTTCCAGTCATCCATTCTCGTGGGGTAAGCCAGTCAGCCAACCCAGCTTCTAACCCAGCTGAGAGAGAGAAGTAAGCCACGCAGTAAGAAGTAAGCCAAGCTCCTATGAGGTATTGTTTATATCGCTTTGTGCTCCCTGTTGGATGCTAAGAGTGGTTTTCACCATTCCTGTGGCATAGAGTGGGTTGTTAGCCATCTTCGTGGGTGAGTGGGGTGCGCGGCAGACCCCCAGCGTCCCCCCCCACCACTCTCTCTCCCACCACCCGGGGTGCGCGGCAGTACCCCAGCGAGAGTCACACCCACCATCAACCACCACCAGTCATCCACTCCACCGAGTTTGTTCATTCCTCCAGTAAGAAAGAACAGATCCCATGTGGTCTGGTGTGATTCGATTCCTGCTCCAGGAAGATCTATTCTGACTGTGAAGCCACCAGCACCCATCAGTGACTTTCTCATGAACCAAGAATTACTGTATCGAACAGCCGAGTTGGGTACTCCTAGCAGAAGAGTATACCAGTTAGTAATTCCACAGTCACTAGTGAATGTAGCCTTACAGCTAGTTCACGATGTACCAGGTGTTGCACACCCTGGTATGGATCGTTCAGTAAAACAAGCCAGATTGAAATACTTTTGGCCTCGTATGGCAACTGATATTTCTGAGTATGTTAGGAAATGTAGTGTCTGCATGCAACATAAAGGCAATGCTAATGGTCCTAATCCAATCCAAGTGTATCCAACTACTAGCGAACCTTGGGAAAGAGTTGCGCTAGATTTGTTAACTAATTTCCAATGTTCCCTCCAAGGTAACAAACATCTGTGTGTTATGGTAGACCATTTCACCAGATATTGCGAGTTAGTTCCTATTGCAGACAAGACTGCCGAGACAGTAGCTAAAGCGTTTAAAGAACGCATTATCTGCAGGCATACCACCCCTAAGTCCCTAGTAACAGATAACGGAGGTGAATTCTGTAATGAAATTCTTGAAAAATTGTGTACCTTGTACAAGATCACTAAATCCACCATTGTTCCTCATCATCCTGCCAGCAATGGGTTAGCGGAACGAACCAATAAGAAAGTACTTGATGTCTTGAGAGCCACTATCAATCCCAATAGTGAAACTTGGGATGAAGTTATACCTGATGTGCAGTGTGCTATAAATTCTGCTTACAATGTTTCTATAGGTGACACTCCACATTATGCATTGTATGGTGTAGATAAACGTTTGCCTTATGAGTTGTTATATTCTAATCCGAAACCAAATTACAACCCTGATGATTTCGTAGCAACTCGTACCAGCTTAGCTCAAAGTGTTTTTAGAAGAATCCGTGAAACACTTCATAAATCAACAGCAGAATTCACAAGAGTCGCAAACACTCGATCAAAGCCATCCAAAATCAAAGTAGGTTCGAGAGTTATGCTGATTAACTTTAACAAAACGTCTGCAATGCCAAAGCTTGATCAAAAGTTTGTTGGTCCTTATCGAGTAGTTGAACATATCACTGGTAATAAGTATAAGGTTAGAGAGATTAGTACTGGTCAGTATAAAGAATCGCATTTGGATCATATGAAGTTAGTATGTGATGATAATGATGTTCCAACCCAGACTAATGTGACAGACTCTGACAATCCTCCTGATCCTGTACTCTCTTCCTCTGATACTCAGTCAGATGATCAACCTGAATGTCGTTATTCCCTACGTACACGACAGGTATTGAGAAATCCTCAAGTATCATTTGTAACTTCCAATTCAGATTTGCCTCAAATACAGCATGAGTTAGCCAATGCTACAGAGTTTGATCCTCCCAGAGATGACACCCATTCTGCATATGTCAATCACACCCTAGCAGAGTTGGGGTTAAATGTAAATAACCTGTATAGATGAATAATTACAGTATCAACTTATCAGTATTCAAGAATTTTTTTTTTTTTTGTGTTCATGTTCTCTCTGCATTCTGAGAGTTAACAGTCTAGATTTGCGTGCACCGAATCTGCCTTTCTGTTAAACACTCTTTCTTTGTATATATTCCTTCCTCAGAATCCGTAGATCACATGAATACAGATCGATCGATCAAAATTTTTGTTTTTATCACTTGTAATCTCAATGTTGAGTTCGTTGTTCATTTGTTGAGTTTTAAGTTGTACTATAGTATACCTTGTATTGCATTACAGTTTCAGTTACGTAAGCTTTCATTCCAATGTTCTACTTATGTATCTATAATGTTTCATGTTGTGTACTTTGACATTGTATAGAATCAGCCCAAGCCGTATACCTGCCATCTCTAGTTTGTATTAGTTGTATGTCGAGACGACATACGTTAGCGTCGCCGAGCTCTCAGTAGTAGTAACCAGTTACCAGTCTCAGTAGTAGTAACCAGTTACCAGTAACCTGTCCGTTGACTCAACGACCAACCGTCTTGAGTCACGGTCTTTCATATTGTGCTGAGCTGACACTAATTCAAAAGACCCACTACGGGGTACTGGCCAGCCGGCTAGGCAGTGTTACGAGTGGAAGCAAGGAGGCAAGGTAGCGGCTGCGGGCTCTGTCCACATATCAGTAATTATACGTATAACAGCCTACGTGAGTATTTCTACCCTAATCCACGTATCGAACTCCCACATGATAGTGGTAGTGGTGGTGGAAGTGGTGGTAGTAGTGGTGGTGGTAGTAGTGGTAGTGGTGGTGGTGGAAGTGGTGGTAGTAGTGGTAGTGGTGGTGGTAGTAGTGGTAGTGGTGGTGGTGGAAGTGGTGGTAGTAGTGGTAGTGGTGGTGGTAGTAGTGGTAGTGGTGGTGGTGGAAGTGGTGGTAGTAGTGGTAGTGGTGGTGGTAGTAGTGGTAGTGGTGGTGGTGGAAGTGGTGGTAGTAGTGGTAGTGGTGGTGGTAGTAGTGGTAGTGGTGGTGGTGGTGGAAGTGGTGGTAGTAGTGGTAGTGGTGGTGGTGGAAGTGGTGGTAGTAGTGGTAGTGGTGGTGGTGGAAGTGGTGGTAGTAGTGGTAGTGGTGGTAGTAGTAGTGGTAGTGGTGGTGGTGGAAGTGGTGGTAGTAGTGGTAGTGGTGGTGGTAGTAGTGGTAGTGGTGGTGGTGGAAGTGGTGGTCTCAGTAGTAGTAACCAGTTACCAGTCTCCGCGGTAACATCCAAGCATACAATCGGAACATTTCGTATTATTACAGTGTTTTTGGTGATTTTATCTGGAAAATAAGTGACCATGGGCCCCAAGAAAGCTTCTAGTGCCAACCCTACAGCAATAAGGGTGAGAATTACTATAGAGATGAAGAAAAAGATCATTGATAAGTATGAAAGTGGAGTGCGTGTCTCCGAGCTGGCCAGGTTGTATAATAAACCCCAATCAACCATCGCTACTATTGGTGGTACGGCTGCTGCTGCTGTTGTACCACCGTCAGCTGCTGCTGCTGCTGTAGTACCGTCTGCTGCTGCTGTAGCATCGTCTGCTGCTGCTGTAGCACTGTCAGCTGCTGCTGCTGTTGTACCACCGTCAGCTGCTGCTGCTGCTGTAGTACCGTCTGCTGCTGCTGCTGCTGCTGTAGTACCGTCTGCTGCTGCTGCTGCTGCTGTAGTACCGTCTGCTGCTGCTGTAGTACCGTCTGCTGCTGCTGCTGTAGTACCGTCTGCTGCTGCTGTAGTACCGTCTGCTGCTGCTGTAGCATCGTCTGCTGCTGCTGTAGCATCGTCTGCTGCTGCTCTCAGTAGTAGTAACCAGTTACCAGTCTCAGTAGTAGTAACCAGTTACCAGTCTCAGTAGTAACCAGTTACCAGTAACCGTCCGTTGACTCAACGACCAACCGTCTCGCCTGAGTCACGGTCTTTCATATTGTGCTGAGCTGACACTATTTCAAAAGACCTACTCACGGGGTACTGGCCAGCAGGCTAGTCAGTATTACGAGTGTAACCAAGGAGATAGGTAACGGCTGCGGGCTCTGTCCATATAACAGTAATTATACGTAATAACAGCCTACGTGAGTATTTCTTCCCTAATCCACGTATCGAACTCCCACATGATAAATCTCTCAGTAGTAGTAACCAGTTACCAGTCTCAGTAGTAGTAACCAGTTACCAGTCTCAGTAGTAACCAGTTACCAGTAACCGTCCGTTGACTCAACGACCAACCGCCTCGCCTGAGTCACGGTCTTTCATATTGTGCTGAGCTGACACTATTTCAAAAGACCGTGACTCAGGCGAGACGGTTGGTCGTTGAGTCAACGGACGGTTACTGGTAACTGGTTACTACTGAGACTGGTAGCTGGTTACTACTACTGAGACTGGTAACTGGTTACTACTACTGAGAGTGGTAGTAGTGGTAGTGGTGGTGGTAGTAGTGGTAGTGGTGGAAGTGGTGGTAGTAGTGGTAGTGGTGTTGCAACCCCTGAATGGGTTACAATGATTATTATGTATATATAATGTCTATTACCTTTTCATTTAATTTTATATTGCTTATATTTGCGATAAGAGCTAAATCGTAAATGTATGACTTTATATTATTATTTGACTGTTATATTGTTATTTAGCTTATGTTGTTAGGATGTATATAAAATGTGCTCAGTTAGGCTTGATTGTCAAACGACTGTAATTATCGCTTGTCGCTCGTTATACTGCCGGCTTCTGAGCTGCAGTTGTCCACGTAGCTATCACGTGATCGAGGGGGGGGGGTGTCCTCACCTCTCGTGAAGTATTCAGTCTGCTGGAGACTCGCTTGCTGGTTGGACATTGTCTGTCTGAGTCTGCTGGAGACTCGCTTGCTGGTTGGACAGATTGTCTGTCTCATTATTCTTGTTAGTTCTGTAGAACTTTGTTCACAGAACATTGTATAGACTTAGTGATTTTCGACGTTGTACTGAGGTTGTGTGTCACTTTGACACTCTGAACATCTCAGGTCCTTAGCTATAGCTTCTGACCTAATTTTGTACTGGTTCCTGTGTATTGTCACAGTCACAGTTTTACCTATGCTGGACAAAGATTCAGTATTATGGGAGTTTTGTAACTTTTGTGGAGGATCTGCAGATGGTCCCTACTTAGTGTCGTTATATTATCTCCTTGTTCCTGATTCTGTGTCGCAGTCGCTTGATATTGCATTGCTATTGGGCTTAGCATTCTTTGTTGTTCAAGCAGACTGTTTGGGTTGCCAGTCGGTCAAGAAGTTAGTTTATTTGAGGACTTTGTCAGTCACTTGTTTAAGTCTTATTCGAGTCTTGAGACATAGCTAACTACTTAAGAGCACTTACATGCATACACACACTTACTTGTACATATTTGTAATATCTTATTAAATGTTAATGTACCTGACGGTACTTAAGAATTATAAATGTGATATGTGCTTTCAGCACAATAATATTGAACTCGAGAGATTGATTTTATTTTGATTGCTGTAATTAATTTAATTTGATAATATACCTCTAGACAACTTACTACTTAATAAATTTATTAAATTTTAATTTCTCTAGTTAGTAGCCTACCAGTTGTAATCCTAAAGCACTATTGAACCATACTGAATTTCAATGGATAATTGGACAAGGATACTGACTACTTGTTACGAAAACCCAGTAACAGGCTGAATGCTAGAAGGGCAGTCCTTTCTAGTATTCACTGGAGATCTCTAAGCTTTTAGAATCGCGTTTTTTTGTAACAAATGGGGGCCTGTCCGGGAGGCTCTTGATCCAGGGTGTTGGAGAAATTGTCCAATTTGAAATACTAGTAACTCTATGATCAAACACTTTGAGTACTTTCCTAATCTGAAGACTTTGAGTTTAGTCTTGTACAACATACCAGGTGGATGTATGTACCTGACTGAGTCTCTTGATCCAAGGAGATGGAAATACTGTTTGAGTTCTAGCTCTTAGACATCCAACACTAAAATTCCTATTAGGATTATAGTTTCCCATAATCAATCTCTCGTAGTACAATTATTTTCGTGATGTATGCCAAAGTGAAACAGTTAATTGATACTCTGACTTTGTCTGAGTTAAGTACATTAAAACTTCAGACGTGTTGGCAAGTAGCCAAGTATCTCGGTGTGACGTATAACAGGAATTACACTGCAGAAACTGTCAGAGCATTAATCAAAGATATATTGTTTCCTGCTCATACAGAGATGTCTGATTATGATTCAGATTCAGAAAGTCTTGTGTCACAATTGGGAAGTATGACTCTATTTGAAGTTGAAGAAAGAGCAACTAGAGCAGAAGTGAGCCTAGTGTCTGAGCCTAGTGTAGCTCAGTTCTCGCTCACACCTTCCCGCCTCACTGACACTATAGTACAGAGTATAGCTGGTAGTATGACACAGCCTAATACTAGTACAGTGTATACTACACCTGTATTTACTTATCCTAGACCAGATCTAGACTCTCTAGAGACGGCTGGACCAAGTGTCCGACCTAAGGACCGTCCAGACCATGTTAATTTCCCTACTCCTCCATTACCCACTGGTCCTATCTCTCAGGAACAGTTTGAGAGGTTTGAACGCCTCATTATGTTGCAGACTGCACAAATTGAGGCACAGAGGAGATTGAACGAAGAAGATTTCCAAAGAGAAAATGTTCGTCTGTTAAGACAACAGACTGATATATCACAGGACACATTTAATGTGCAGAAAGCTGCATCTATGGTTCCTAAGTTTTTTGAAAGTGACTTAGACACATATTTTGATGTGTTTGAGAACCAGGCTCGTGCTATGAACTGGCCACGTAAGCACTGGGCAACATTGCTTCATACTGCTTTGACGGGAAGAGCTCAAACTTGTATGGCTGCTTTACCATTTGCTAAGTACATTAGTTATGACGCTGTCAAACAAACTATTCTAGAGACATATAACTTGTTACCTGTAAGTTATCAAAGAGCATTTCGTACGTTACAACGACGACAAGATCAAACTTGTGTAGAGTTTGCTCGTAAGAAAAAAGTTGCATTTGAGAGATGGTCTAGAGCTGCTAAGTGTACCAACTACGACAGTCTTGTTCAGTTGTTACTACACGAAGAGTTTAACAACTGTATGCCTGCTGACATACAAGAATATCTGATCGATCATACTACCTCGGATATTCTGGAAACTGCAGCATTAGCAGACAATTACGAAATTTCTCACAACCTTGTACGTACTAAAACACAGAGAAACAAGGTAACTAAAAATTGTCCTAGAATTTGGCAAACTAAATCAGCTGCTCAGTGCCAGCCTGATGTACCTGCTACTGTAACTTCTCGTACTTTTACCAGGAAAACTCACAATCCTGAATCTGTCTCTGTGGTTAGACAGAAACCTGAAAACGAGAAGAAGAAAGTTAAATGTACCTATTGTAACAGAAAAGGACATACTAGAGAGTATTGCTATAAGTTAGAAAGAGATACGAGAAACAGTCGTGCGGCTGGCGCCCCCACACAAGTCGTATCCTCTTCCGAGCAACAAAGGCATCAAAAGCCTAGCAATTCCTCTTATCCTACTGTTTTAGATAATGTTACTCAGGATAGATGACTAGCGTCAGAAAGTGTATCTGACGAGAAGATTCGTTCAGCTATGAGTCCTTACTTTTCGAGAGATAAAGTAGGATTTGACGAATCTCATCTAACTGAGATAATTTCTTTCAGAGACACTGGCAGTTATCTCACATTGTTAAGAGAAGATGTACTGCCCATAACTGACGATACCTATTGCAAGATAGATGTATTGTTAGAAGCCTATGGAGGGGCTGTTATAAAAGTGCCTCTGCACAAAGTTTATATTGAAACAAGCTATTATACTGGTTATATTTCAGTGGGTATTTCCAGTGGTGTATTTCCCATCAGGTCAGTGGACTTGTTGATAGGGAACGATATCCTTCATGCTGGTATATGTAAAGAACCACTTGTGATTGATAATAACTCTGATGATAATTATGCCATTGAAGCTTGTAGAGAGAAACCTATTTTATTTCCTCTCAGCGCAATTACTAGAGCTATGTCAAAGATTCAACAACCATCCTTGTCTCCTGTTGAGTTAGTTGATGACAATGATTTGGGGTTGAATATGTTGTTTAGTGACGCTCTGCGCCCAGGATCATTAACACTGACTCCCCCTGGTCATCAACCTAGTCAGGACACAACTGACGTGAAATTTCTTACTCATGATGATTTAATCAAGGATCAGTTTGTTGATCAGTCACTGGAAAGACTGAGAGATATAGCAGTTACTGAGAGTGAAGCAAAGGATCTCGATAATTGTTACTATTATAGTAACGGTGTACTGATGGAGAAAAACACATGTAAGTTGTCAGCTGATAGTGTTTCCACCACAGTCAAGAATCTAGTAGTGTTACCAGTTACATTTCGTGAACAAGCCATTGATTTTGCTCACAATAGTCCCATAGGAGGACATTTGGGTGTAAAGAAGACACTCGGTAAACTGGCAAAACATTTTACTTGGCCAAAGATGAAGGAAACAGTAGCTGACCATGTGCGACGTTGCCACGTGTGTCAAGTGACAGGCAAGCCAGCACACACACCTCCACCTACACCTCTCACTGAGCTTACTAGTAGCAAAGTTCAGTTCACCTGGACTAGAGATTGTTCAGACTCGTTCAAAAGGTTGAAGCGCTTGCTATCCTCTGCTCCTGTGTTGAAGAGTCCTAATTTCAATCTTCCCTTCTTTTTACATATAGATGCGAGTGGCTATGCAGTGGGTGCTGTGCTGCTCCAACAGTCAACATCCACTGATATTCTCCATCCTATGTTACTATTCATCTAAGCTCAAATGACACCAGAAAAATTATGCTCTAGCTCATGTGGTGTCCTTTGAACATTTTGAAGAGTATTTGGGCACTTCCCCATTTAAAATTTACGTAATTTTAATGCCCAAATACCTTTTGTTACTTGCTATGTCAAATTCAGTAAAGTAACTTAATCCCTCCAGCCCATATTAACTATATATACTCATGTCATGTCTAATTATTATATTTATATATTCACAGTAATGTTGTGTGAGGAGGAGACATAAGCTGAGTGTTGAGTGGGTAGTGTCGTGTGGGCGAGGTACTGCACGTGACGCAACACTGTCCTGCCGCAGACCCCCCCCTCACTACACACCTTAAGCTGTTTCATACTCAGATGTTCATACTGCCTAGCATTCCACCACCACTACTTAAGAGTGGAATGCAGTCTCCTCTACTATGATCGAGCCTCAACGTGCCCTCCTTGTCAGCGCTATCCTGTCTCTACACTGATGTATATAACCACGAGTATGAAGAGATACGATACGGTGTACTGCCCTAGTACTAGGGACATATCCTAGTGACGGACGCTGTGAAATTGTAGAGGTGCTTGGGACGAGAGTGACTCTAAATAATATTTATATTATATAATATTGATATGAGTAATCAGAAATAATGTGAAAGACATTAATGCAACTCCTAGTGCGACCCTCTGTCGTGTTGGGGGGGGTGTTGCAACCCCTGAATGGGTTACAATGATTATTATGTATATATAATGTCTATTACCTTTTCATTTAATTTTATATTGCTTATATTTGCGATAATAGCTAAATCGTAAATGTATGACTTTATATTATTATTTGACTGTTATATTGTTATTTAGCTTATGTTGTTAGGATGTATATAAAATGTGCTCAGTTAGGCTTGATTGTCAAACGACTGTAATTATCGCTTGTCGCTCGTTATACTGCCGGCTTCTGAGCTGCAGTTGTCCACGTAGCTATCACGTGATCGAGGGGGGGGTGTCCTCACCTCTCGTGAAGTATTCAGTCTGCTGGAGACTCGCTTGCTGGTTGGACATTGTCTGTCTGAGTCTGCTGGAGACTCGCTTGCTGGTTGGACATTGTCTGTCTGAGTCTGCTGGAGACTCGCTTGCTGGTTGGACAGATTGTCTGTCTCATTATTCTTGTTAGTTCTGTAGAACTTTGTTCACAGAACATTGTATAGACTTAGTGATTTTCGACGTTGTACTGAGGTTGTGTGTCACTTTGACACTCTGAACATCTCAGGTCCTTAGCTATAGCTTCTGACCTAATTTTGTACTGGTTCCTGTGTATTGTCACAGTCACAGTTTTACCTATGCTGGACAAAGATTCAGTATTATGGGAGTTTTGTAACTTTTGTGGAGGATCTGCAGATGGTCCCTACTTAGTGTCGTTATATTATCTCCTTGTTCCTGATTCTGTGTCGCAGTCGCTTGATATTGCATTGCTATTGGGCTTAGCATTCTTTGTTGTTCAAGCAGACTGTTTGGGTTGCCAGTCGGTCAAGAAGTTAGTTTATTTGAGGACTTTGTCAGTCACTTGTTTAAGTCTTATTCGAGTCTTGAGACATAGCTAACTACTTAAGAGCACTTACATGCATACACACACTTACTTGTACATATTTGTAATATCTTATTAAATGTTAATGTACCTGACGGTACTTAAGAATTATAAATGTGATATGTGCTTTCAGCACAATAATATTGAACTCGAGAGATTGATTTTATTTTGATTGCTGTAATTAATTTAATTTGATAATATACCTCTAGACAACTTACTACTTAATAAATTTATTAAATTTTAATTTCTCTAGTTAGTAGCCTACCAGTTGTAATCCTAAAGCACTATTGAACCATACTGAATTTCAATGGATAATTGGACAAGGATACTGACTACTTGTTACGAAAACCCAGTAACAGGCTGAATGCTAGAAGGGCAGTCCTTTCTAGTATTCACTGGAGATCTCTAAGCTTTTAGAATCGCGTTTTTTTGTAACAGTGGTGGTGGTAGTAGTGGTAGTGGTGGTGGTGGAAGTGGTGGTAGTAGTGGTAGTGGTGGTGGTAGTAGTGGTATTGGTGGTTGTAGTAGTGGTAGTGGTGGTGGTGGAAGTGGTGGTAGTAGTGGTAGTGGTGGTGGTAGTAGTGGTAGTGGTGGTGGTGGAAGTGGTGGTAGTAGTGGTAGTGGTGGTGGTAGTAGTGGTAGTGGTGGTGGTGGAAGTGGTGGTAGTAGTGGTAGTGGTGGTGGTAGTAGTGGTAGTGGTGGTGGTGGAAGTGGTGGTAGTAGTGGTAGTGGTGGTGGTAGTAGTGGTAGTGGTGGTGGTAGTAGTGGTAGTGGTGGTGGTGGAAGTGGTGGTAGTAGTGGTAGTGGTGGTGGTGGAAGTGGTGGTAGTAGTGGTAGTGGTGGTGGTAGTAGTGGTAGTGGTGGTGGTAGTAGTGGTAGTGGTGGAAGTGGTGGTAGTAGTGGTAGTGGTGGTGGTAGTAGTGGTAGTGGTGGTGGTGGAAGTGGTGGTAGTAGTGGTAGTGGTGGTGGTAGTAGTGGTAGTGGTGGTGGTGGAAGTGGTGGTAGTAGTGGTAGTGGTGGTGGTAGTAGTGGTAGTGGTAGTAGTGGTAGTGGTGGTGGTAGTAGTGGTAGTGGTGGTGGTGGAAGTGGTGGTAGTAGTGGTAGTGGTAGTAGTGGTAGTGGTGGTGGTAGTAGTGGTAGTGGTGGTGGTGGAAGTGGTGGTAGTAGTGGTAGTGGTGGTGGTAGTAGTGGTAGTGGTGGTGGTAGTAGTGGTAGTGGTGGTGGTGGAAGTGGTGGTAGTAGTGGTAGTGGTGGTGGTAGTAGTGGTAGTGGTGGTGGTGGAAGTGGTAGTGGTAGTGGTGGTGGTAGTAGTGGTAGTGGTGGTGGTGGTAGTAGTGGTAGTGGTGGTGGTAGTAGTGGTAGTGGTGGTGGTAGTAGTGGTAGTGGTGGAAGTGGTGGTAGTAGTGGTAGTGGTGGTGGTAGTGGTGGTGGTAGTAGTGGTAGTGGTGGTGGAAGTGGTGGTAGTAGTGGTGGTGGTAGTAGTGGTAGTGGTGGTGGTGGAAGTGGTGGTAGTAGTGGTAGTGGTGGTGGTAGTAGTGGTAGTGGTGGTGGTGGAAGTGGTGGTAGTAGTGGTAGTGGTGGTGGTAGTAGTGGTAGTGGTGGTGGTGGAAGTGGTGGTAGTAGTGGTAGTGGTGGTGGTAGTAGTGGTAGTGGTGGTGGTGGAAGTGGTGGTAGTAGTGGTAGTGGTGGTGGTAGTAGTGGTAGTGGTGGTGGAAGTGGTGGTAGTAGTGGTAGTGGTGGTGGTGGAAGTGGTGGTAGTAGTGGTAGTGGTGGTGGTAGTAGTGGTAGTGGTGGTGGTGGAAGTGGTGGTAGTAGTGGTAGTGGTGGTGGTAGTAGTGGTAGTGGGTGGTGGAAGTGGTGGTAGTAGTGGTAGTGGTGGTGGTAGTAGTGGTAGTGGTGGTGGTGGAAGTGGTGGTAGTAGTGGTAGTGGTGGTGGTAGTAGTGGTAGTGGTGGTGGTGGAAGTGGTGGTAGTAGTGGTAGTGGTGGTGGTAGTAGTGGTATTGGTGGTTGTAGTAGTGGTAGTGGTGGTGGTGGAAGTGGTGGTAGTAGTGGTAGTGGTGGTGGTAGTAGTGGTAGTGGTGGTGGTGGAAGTGGTGGTAGTAGTGGTAGTGGTGGTGGTAGTAGTGGTAGTGGTGGTGGTGGAAGTGGTGGTAGTAGTGGTAGTGGTGGTGGTAGTAGTGGTAGTGGTGGTGGTGGAAGTGGTGGTAGTAGTGGTAGTGGTGGTGGTAGTAGTGGTAGTGGTGGTGGTAGTAGTGGTAGTGGTGGTGGTAGTAGTGGTAGTGGTGGTGGTAGTAGTGGTAGTGGTGGTGGGAGTTAACATTATGGATTTCCAATGAAGAAAATATAATTAATGCCAGATTTCAGACGCTTCCTGGTAACTGAAGTTGTTGTTGTTGTTGTTGTTTCTTGTTGTTGTTGTTGTTGCTTCTTGTTGTTGTTGTTGTTGCTTCTTGTTGTTGTTGTTGTTGCTTCTTGTTGTTGTTGTTGTTGCTTCTTGTTGTTGTTGTTGCTTCTTGTTTTTGTTGTTGTTGTTG
This sequence comes from Cherax quadricarinatus, assembly GCF_038502225.1. Classification (NCBI taxonomy): domain Eukaryota; kingdom Metazoa; phylum Arthropoda; class Malacostraca; order Decapoda; family Parastacidae; genus Cherax; species Cherax quadricarinatus. The sequence goes on from NC_091292.1 coordinate 59,739,349, forward strand.
TTATTCATGTTATGGTAATACCACTGGAATTGTTTTTATTGTTGTTGATATATACATTTGCTGGATGTCAAGTGTTCCTCCCGCAGCCCGGTCTTGGGCCAGGCTCGTCTGGTGCTAGCCTGGTCAACCAAGCTGTTGCTGCTGGTGACCCACTGCCCCACATATCCATCATAATCTGGTTGAACTGGCACTTACCTGGAGGGTATTTTGGGGGTCAACACCCCCGCGGCCCAGTCCACGACCAGGCCTCCCGGTATATCAGGGCCTGATCAACCAGACTGTTACTGCTGGCCGCACGCAGTCCAACATACGAACCACAGTCTGGCTGATCCGGCACCGACTGTCCAGCTCCTTCTTGAAGACAACCAGGGATCTATTGGTAATTCCCCCTATGGCTGGAGGGAGGCTGTTGAAGAGTCTTGGGCCCCGGACACTTATTGTGTTTTCTCTTGGTGTACCAATGGTGCCCCTACTTTTCACTGGGGGTATGTTGCACCGCCTGTCCAGTCTTTTGATTTCGTAGGGAGTGATTTCTGTGTGCAGATTAAGGACCAGTCCCTCTAGGATTTTCCAAGTGTAGATTATGATGTATCTCTCTCGCCTGCGCTTCAGTGAGTACAAGTCAAGTACTTCCAGGCGCTCCCAGTAGATAAGGTGCTTGATGGAACTTATACGTGCAATAAAGGTTCTCTGTACACTCTCTAGCTCTGCAATTTCACCTGTTTTGAACGGGGATGTTAATGTACAGCAGTATTCCAGCCTAGAGAGAACAAGTGATTTAAAAAGGATCATCATTGGCTTAGCATCTCTTGTTTTGAATGCGGTGAAGACACTTGTCCAGTTTCCTGTTGAAGGCTTCAACACTTGTTCCAGCAGTGTTTCTGATATTTTCTGATAAGATATTGACACAATGTTTCCTTATTGTGCCCACCGCACCGCTGCTTTTCACTAGGCTTATTTTGCATTTTCTCATTTCTCTCTCTCTCTACTTACTTTTACTTTCCCCATACACATTATCATGTATTTCTCTCTCCTCCATTCCAGTGAGTACTTGCTTAGGACCATGAGGCGCTTTAAGTAATTTAAATGTTTTATCGGCTCTGTGCAGGCTATAAATGATCTCCATTTCTATTCCAGTTGTGATATCTCTGCTGTCCTGAACGGACCAGTCAACACCGAACAATACTCCAGGTGAAAGAGCACAAGTGATTTGAACGGCGTCACCGCTGGCACTATTTCTCTTGTTATGAAAGTTCTCAATACTTAATTACATTAAACCCAGGTACTTCTTGTTTTTTTTTTTTATTTTATTTCAAAGGCTTGGAACCTGGTACCACTGAATGACATGTTATTTTTCACACTCGACTCAATACTTTATATCTTTTTGAAAATTTTCGCTGCCTTCTATTGTGTTTTTTATGCTTATTTTGATATTTAAACAATATAGGTACTGTCCACTATGATGATAAATAATAAAGGTACTGTCCACTATGATGATAAATAATAAAGGTACTGTCCACTATGATGATAAACAATATAGGTACTGTCCACTATGATGATAAACAATATAGGTACTGTCCACTATGATGATAAACAATATAGGTACTGTCCACTATGATGATAAATAATATAGGTACTGTCCACTATGATGATAAACAATATAGGTACTGTCCACTATGATGATAAATAATATATGTACTGTCCACTATGATGATAAACAATATAGGTACTGTCCACTATGATGATAAATAATATATGTACTGTCCACTATGATGATAAACAATATAGGTACTGTCCACTATGATGATAAATAATATAGGTACTGTCCACTATGATGATAAACAATAAAGGTACACAAATAACCCGCACATAGAAGAGAGGATCCTACAACGACGTTTCGGTCCTACTTGGACATTTACAGTCACATAGACTTCTACATTTATTTTACGTAATAAGAAATACGTAAATTCCTTAGGATAAGCCAACAAAAAGTTCAAAGTACACGCTGAAGATTTTAGGTCATACGTTACCTTTGATGAGTTTCGAGAGTCTTTCTACTCCCGGAGCCCGGCCATGATCCAGGCTCGTTGCATAAGACCGAAACTGATCGCGTTCAAATTTTCACCACTGGTGAAATTTTCACCACTGGTGAAATTTTCACCACTGGGAGCCGTAAGTCCTAATTTCCAACATTAATTCTCATTTCCTATTCAATGACTAACAAATACTTCTCGTAATTAGTCTCGACAAAATATTAAGAATTTAGTTTTATACTTAGAATGACAACCCATAAGTCTGGGTTGAAAATCTTGCTGGAATCAGATCAATTGCTCATGAATGCTTCTTCTGATCGCCTTCAAACTTGCAGTTTGTCACCCATTTTAAGAGGTGTATTGTTAAATTTGACAATTTTATCAGCTAGTGAATGCCTCTTGTGATCAGCATCAAACCCAGAATGGTCGTGTAACTTAAGAAACAGAATTTTTGTACGAGAGAGAAAGAGAGAGAGAGAGAGAGAGAGAGAGAGAGAGAGAGAGAGAGAGAGAGAGAGAGAGAGAGAGAGAGAGAGAGAGAGAGAGAGAGAGAGAGAGAGAGACAGACAGACAGAGAGAGAGACAGAGAGAGAGAGAGAGAGAGAGTGTAATTCGTGAAGGAGTGCATGACACACGTGCAGATCAATATTGACATGCACTAACTCCCCTCCTCCACCGTGACAACTCCTGCCCCCTCTCATCTCTCCCCCACAGTCATGTCATGGCACTTCCACACTCCCACCATAAGAATTCACCCCCATCCCCCCACTTCCATTCCATGAACCTTAAACACAATGCTTGAAGACAGCACCAGTGTCTTACAGAACTCTCTCCAAGGTTAGCCTGACACATTTCAGCATTATATATGTAACCCATCCTGTGTGATGTGAGTGTGTCATCCTGTGTGATGTGAGTGTGTCATCCTGTGTGATGTGAGTGTGTCATCCTGTGTGATGTGAGTGTGTCATCCTGTGTGATGTGAGTGTGTCATCCTGTGTGATGTGAGTGTGTCATCCTGAGTGATGTGAATGTATCATCCTGAGTGTTGTGAATGTGTCATCCTGTGTGATGTGAATGTGTCATCCTGTGTGATGTGAATGTGTCATCCTGTGTGATTTGAATGTGTCATCCTGAGTGATGTGAACGTGTCATCCTGAGTGATGTGAATGTGTCATCCTGAGTGATATGAATGTGTCATCCTGTGTGATGTGAGTGTGTCATCCTGTGTGATGTGAGTGTGTCATCCTGTGTGATGTGAGTGTGTCATCCTGAGTGATGTGAATGTATCATCCTGAGTGATGTGAACGTGTCACCCTGAGTGATGTGAATGTGTCATCCTGAGTGATATGAATGTGTCATCCTGTGTGATGTGAATGTGTCATCCTGTGTGATGTGAATGTGTCATCCTGAGTGATGTGAACGTGTCACCCTGAGTGATGTGAATGTGTCATCCTGAGTGATGTGAATGTGTCATCCTGTGTGATGTGAATGTGTCATCCTGAGTGATGTGAATGTGTCATCCTGAGTGATGTGACTGTCATCCTGTGTGATGTGAATGTGTAATCCTGTGTGATGTGAATGTGTCATCCTGAGTGATGTGACTCTGTCATCCTGAGTAATGTGAATGTGTCATCCTGAGTGATGTGAATGTGTCATCCTGAGTGATGTGAATGCGTCATCCTGTGTGATGTGAATATATCCTGAGTGATGTGAATTTGTCATCCTGTGTGATATGAATGTGTCATCCTGAGTGATGTGAATGTGTCATCCTGAGTGATGTGAATGTGTCATCCTGAGTGATGTGAATGTGTCATTCTGAGTGATGTGAATGTGTCATCCTGAGTGATGTGAATGTGTCATCCTAAGTGATGTGAATGTGTCATCCTGTGTGATGTGTGTCATCCTGTGTGATGTGAATGTGTCATCCTGTGTGATGTGAATGTGTCATCCTGAGGGATGTGACTCTCATCCTGAGTGATGTGAATGTGTCATCCAAAGTCATGTGAATGTGTCATCCTGTGTGATATGAATGTGTCATCCTGAGTGATGTGAATGTGTCATCCTGAGTGATGTGAATGTGTCATCCTGAGTGATGTGAATGTGTCATTCTGAGTGATGTGAATGTGTCATCCTGAGTGATGTGAATGTGTCATCCTGAGTGATGTGAAAGTGTCATCCTGAGTGATGTGAATGTGTCATCCTGAGTGATGTGAATGTGTCATCCTGAGTGATGTGAATGTGTCATCCTGAGTGATGTGAATGTGTCATCCTGAGTGATGTGAATGTGTCATCCTGAGTGATATGAATGTGTCATCCTGAGTGATGTGAATGTGTCATCCTGAGTGATATGAATGTGTCATCCTGAGTGATATGAATGTGTCATCCTGTGTGATGTGATTGTGCCATCCTGAGTGATGTGAATGTGTCATCCTGTGTGATGTGAATGTGTCATCCTGAGTGATATGAATGTGTCATCCTGAGTGATGTGAATGTGTCATCCTGTGTGATGTGAATGTGTCATCCTGTGTGATGTGAATGTGTCATCCTGTGTGACGTGAATGTGTCATTCTGTGTGATGTGAATGTGTCATCCTGAGTGATATGAATGTGTCATCCTGTGTGATATGAATGTGTCATCCTGAGTGATGTGAATGTGCCATCCTGTGTGATGTGAATGTGTCATCCTGTGTGATGTGAATGTGTCATCCTGAGTGATGTGAATGTGTCATCCTGTGTGATGTGAATGTGTCATCCTGTGTGATGTGAATGTGTCATCCTGTGTGATGTGACTGTGCCATCCTGTGTGACGTGAATGTGTCATTCTGTGTGATGTGAATGTGTCATCCTGAGTGATGTGAATGTGTCATCCTGAGTTATGTGAATGTGCCATTCTGTGTGATGTGAATGTCGTCCTGCGTGATGTGAATGTGTCATCCTGAGTGATGTGAATGTGTCATCCTGAGTGATGTGAATGTGTCATCCTGTGTGATGTGAATGTGCCATCCTGTGTGATGTGAATGTGTCATCCTGTGTGATGTGAATGTGCCATCCTAAGTGATGTGAATGTGTCATCCTAAGTGATGTGAATGTATCATCCTGTGTGATGTGAATGTCTCATCCAAGTGATGTGAATGTGTCATCCTGTGTGATGTGAATGTCTCATCCAAGTGATGTGAATGTGTCATCCTGTGTGATGTGAATGTCTCATCCTGTGTGATGTGAATGTCGTCCTGTATGATGTGAATGTGTCATCCTGAGTGATGTGAATGTGTCATCCTGTGTGATGTGTCATCCTGTGTGATGTGAATGTGTCATCCTGTGTGATGTGAATATGTCATCCTGTGTGATGTGAATGTGTCATCCTAAGTGATGTGAATGTGTCATCCTGTGTGATGTGAATGTGCCATCCTGTGTGATGTGAATGTGTCATCCTGTGTGATGTGAATGTGTCATCCTGTGTGATGTGAATGTGCCATCCTGTGTGATGTGAATGTGTCATCCTGTGTGATGTGAATGTGTCATCCTAAGTGATGTGAATGTGTCATCCTGTGTGATGTGAATGTGTCATCCTGTGTGATGTGAATGTGTCATCCTGTGTGATGTGAATGTGTCATCCTAAGTGATGTGAATGTGTCATCCTGTGTGATGTGAATGTGTCATCCTGTGTGATGTGAATGTGCCATCCTGTGTGATGTGAATGTGTCATCCTGAGTGATGTGACTGTGTCATCCTGTGTGATGTGAATGTGTCATCCTGTGTGATGTGAATGTGCCATCCTGTGTGATGTGAATGTGTCATCCTGAGTGATGTGACTGTGTCATCCTGTGTGATGTGAATGTGCCACCCTGTGTGATGTGAATGTGTCATCCTGAGTGATGTGACTGTGTCATCCTGAGTGATGTGACTGTGTCATCCTGTGTGATGTGAATGTGTCATCCTGAGTGATGTGACTGTATCATCCTGAGTGATGTGAATGTGCCATCCTGTGTGATGTGAATGTGTCATCCTGTGTGATGTGAATGTGCCATCCTGTGTGATGTGAATGTGCCATCCTGTGTGATGTGAATGTGTCATCCTGTGTGATGTGAATGTGTCATCCTAAGTGATGTGAATGTGTCATCCTGTGTGATGTGAATGTGTCATCCTGTGTGATGTGAATGTGTCATCCTGTGTGATGTGAATGTGTCATCCTAAGTGATGTGAATGTGTCATCCTGTGTGATGTGAATGTGTCATCCTGTGTGATGTGAATGTGCCATCCTGTGTGATGTGAATGTGTCATCCTGAGTGATGTGACTGTGTCATCCTGTGTGATGTGAATGTGTCATCCTGTGTGATGTGAATGTGCCATCCTGTGTGATGTGAATGTGTCATCCTGAGTGATGTGACTGTGTCATCCTGTGTGATGTGAATGTGCCACCCTGTGTGATGTGAATGTGTCATCCTGAGTGATGTGACTGTGTCATCCTGAGTGATGTGACTGTGTCATCCTGTGTGATGTGAATGTGTCATCCTGAGTGATGTGACTGTATCATCCTGAGTGATGTGAATGTGCCATCCTGTGTGATGTGAATGTGTCATCCTGTGTGATGTGAATGTGCCATCCTGTGTGATGTGAATGTGTCATCCTGTGTGATGTGAATGTGTCATCCTGAGTGATGTGACTGTGTCATCCTGTGTGATGTGAATGTGTCATCCTGTGTGATGTGAATGTGTCATCCTGAGTGATGTGAATGTGGCATCCTGAGTGATGTGACTGTGTCATCCTGTGTGATGTCGGGATCGCAGGAAACTTCAAGAGAGCAAAATTAACCTGAAAGAAGACCAACCCAGCCAATATTTACAAGAACAATAATAACTGGTGTAATATAATTGGGAAACCAGCCTAAAAAAATATCTCAGAAACAAGGTATTGTTATTCTGAAGTCAAAAAATAGGCCATAAAAATTATTCTTGCGATAGACATCTAACTAAACCTATCGGATGACCTCCTCACAATATGTAAGAAATATCTTTAGGAACCTTAATAATCACTTGAGTACACAGGGCAAACTTGCAGCCATCTGTAACACGAACACATAATCAGGACAAGCGTCAGATGTTCGCTACCAGATTTATTCCCGGAGCTGACAGACTAAGGGATTTGACCCTAACATCACTGGAAGAGAGGAGAATCAGAAGAGATATAAGCAGGAAGTACAATTGCTCAGAGGTATAGACATGCCAGACAGAGAACCTCTTTAACATAGAAGAACTGGATTAGAACCAGGAATAGCAAATGAAATTGTTAAGGTATATATTACTCATAGGGACGTAAAAGAATTTCTAAATGTGAGAATAATGAAGCGGACTGAAGTAGGTCTGCAGATGATACACGTGAAGACTTGAAGGTAAACTCTACATCTGTTTTCAAAAGAGCTTGAGAGTCAAATGAATGTTAAAGAGTCTAGACGTAAGAGCTGGAGCACGACCTTCATGGATAACAGGAGAGTATAGATAAACTAGAACACAAACTTAAAATACGAACCTAGTAGAACACCCACAAGTGTTCAGTGTGAGAACAGAGTACTGCAGAGCCAACCATCTGCTGGAGGGCGTTCGTGCAAGACTCCCTCTCCCTGCCTCCCTCCCTGCCTATCTCCCTGCTTCCCTCCCTGCCTCCCTCCCTTCCTCCCTCCCTCTCCTTCCTACCCGCGTCCATCTCTCCCTCACTCTGATAGGCCATCAGGAAGAGACGGAAATTCCCAAGTAATAGTAAGTTCAGCTGTGCTGGAGGGAACTTTTCAAGTTCCCGCAGCTACTGACTCACACTGAAACAAACGTTTCGCCAGTGGATTATTCAGTCCAATGAAGAGAAAGGTGGAAGATGAGAAGGAGGAGTTTGAGGTAATCAGTCCCTCAGCCTGGAGTCGATGTGTTCACTCCATCAATCTTGATGGACTGAACACATCAATACAACTATTCAGCTATTAACAATTCCAACTCAATCACTGTCATATCCCACATAAAGAGACATAAATCATAGCAGTGAATTCTTCTTCCTTGGAGACGATACTGAGTTTGTATGAGTGTCATCCATCCAGGACACGGCGGTTACGTGAAGGTTACCCGAAGTCGAATCCAGGGGTCACCGCCCCCGTTGTTCCGTCCTAGAGCAGGCCTCCACAACCAGGCTATTGGTGCTAGTCACACGCACTTAAAAGCATGCAGCACAGCCTGGCTGACTATTTTATTAAGCTCAGATGTCTGCTGGTTATTCCTTCTTATATGCGAAGAGAAGGTGTTGAACAATCTTGGTCCTTTTACACTTACTACACTATCTCTTAGTGCACTGACAACCCCCCTCCTTTTCATCAGAGGCCTTCTGCCCCGTGTGTCGATGACTCTTACCTGAGACATACCTGTGAGCGGCTTCCAGAGTTCTGTACCCACAGGGCCCAGATACATTCAAGGGTCACAACAACAATGGTCACCGTACCTGCAAAGGAAAAAAATAATAATTGATACAGGGAAAATATTTATATCTCGGTAAAAGACACAAAAGTACACACAAAAAAAAGTGTCCTGAATAATGTAGGTACTTTGTTGAGTCTACACGGGGAGTGAAGGATCTCTGCTCCTTCTCTAACACAGTAGTACACGGGGAGTGAAGGATCTCCGCTCCTTCTCTAACACAGTAGTACACGGGGAGTGAAGGATCTCCGCTCCTTCTCTAACACAGTAGTACACGGGGAGTGAAGGATCTCCGCTCCTTCCCTAACACAGTAGTACACGGGGAGTGAAGGATCTCCGCTCCTTCTCTAACACAGTAGTACACGGGGAGTGAAGGATCTCCGCTCCTTCTCTAACACAGTAGTACGTTACTTAATGGCAGTTCCTGCTCCTCCTGGCTGCATTGCCAATGATTGTGTGTGGCCAACACCAACAGCCTGAGTGATCACCTCTGATATACCTTTGATGAGTTATGAGAATCTTTCTACCTACAGGGCCCGGGAGTAAAATAACTGCTGGGCCATTATCCAGGAGGCCTGGTCTGGGACCTGGCCGCGGGGGGCAGTGACCCCCCATATTCACAGACAGGTAAATAACTGGATTATAAAATAAACTGAGTCTCCATACACAGTGTGTGTGTGTGTGTGTGTGTGTGTGTGTGTGTGTGTGTGTGTGTGTGTGTGTGTGTGTGTGTGTGTGCGTGTGTGTGTACTCACCTAGTTGAGGTTGCCTAGTTGAGGTTGCGGGGGTCGAGTCCGAGCTCCTGGCCCCGCCTCTTCACTGATCGCTACTAGGTCACTCTCCCTGAGCCGTGAGCTTTATCATACCTCTGCTTAAAGCTATGTATGGATCCTGCCTCCACTACTTCGCTTCCCAAACTATTCCACTTACTGACTACTCTGTGGCTGAAGAAATACTTCCTAACGTCCCTGTGATTCATCTGTGTCTTCAGCTTCCAACTGTGTCCCCTTGTTACTGTGTCCAATCTCTGGAACATCCTGTCTTTGTCCACCTTGTCAATTCCTCTCAGTATTTTGTATGTCGTTATCATGTCCCCCCTATCTCTCCTGTCCTCCAGTGTCGTCAGGTTGATTTCCCTTAACCTCTCCTCGTAGGACATACCTCTTAGCTCTGGGACTAGTCTTGTTGCAAACCTTTGCACTTTCTCTAGTTTCTTCACGTGCTTGGCTAGGTGTGGGTTCCAAACTGGTGCCGCATACTCCAATATGGGCCTAACGTACACGGTGTACAGGGTCCTGAATGATTCCTTATTAAGATGTCGGAATGCTGTTCTGAGGTTTGCTAAGCGCGCATATGCTGCAGCAGTTATTTGGTTGATGTGCGCTTCAGGAGATGTGCCTGGTGTTATACTCACCCCAAGATCTTTTTCCTTGAGTGAGGTTTGTAGTCTCTGACCCCCTAGACTGTACTCCGTCTGCGGTCTTCTTTGCCCTTCCCCAATCTTCATGACTTTGCACTTGGTGGGATTGAACTCCAGGAGCCAATTGCTGGACCAGGTCTGCAGCCTGTCCAGATCCCTTTGTAGTTCTGCCTGGTCTTCGATCGAGTGAATTCTTCTCATCAACTTCACGTCATCTGCAAACAGGGACACCTCAGAGTCTATTCCTTCCGTCATGTCGTTCACAAATACCAGAAACAGCACTGGTCCTAGGACTGACCCCTGTGGGACCCCGCTGGTCACAGGTGCCCACTCTGACACCTCGCCACGTACCATGACTCGCTGCTGTCTTCCTGACAAGTATTCCCTGATCCATTGTAGTGCCTTCCCTGTTATCCCTGCTTGGTCCTCCAGTTTTTGCACCAATCCCTTGTGTGGAACCGTGTCAAACGCCTTCTTGCAGTCCAAGAAAATGCAATCCACCCACCCCTCTCTCTCTTGTCTTACTGCTGTCACCATGTCATAGAACTCCAGTAGGTTTGTGACACAGGATTTCCCGTCCCTGAAACCATGTTGGCTGCTGTTGATGAGATCGTTCCTTTCTAGGTGTTCCACCACTCTTCTCCTGATAATCTTCTCCATGATTTTGCATACTATACATGTCAGTGACACTGGTCTGTGTGTGTGTGTGTGTGTGTGTGTGTGTGTGTGTGTGTGTGTGTGTGTGTGTGTGTGTGTGTGTGTGTGTGTGTGTGTGTGTGTGTGTGTGTGTGTGTGTGTGTGTGTGTGTGTGTGTGTGTGTGTGTGTGTGTGTGTACTCACCTATTTGTACTCACCTATTTGTGGTTGCAGGGGTCGAGTCCTAGCTCCTGGCCCCGCCTCTTCACCGGTTGCTACTAGGCCTTCTCTCTCCTCGCTCCATGAGCTTTATCAAACCTCGTCTTAAAACTGTGTATGGTTCCTGCCTCCACTACGTCATTTTCTAGGCTATTCCACTGCCTTACAACTCTATGACTGAAGAAATACTTCCTACTATCTCTCTGACTCATTTGTGTCTTCAACTTCCAATTGTGGCCTCTTGTTTCTGTGTCCCCTCCCTGGAACATCCTGTCCTTGTCCACCTTGTCTATTCCATGCAGTATTTTATGTGTCGTTATCATGTCTCCCCTGACCCTCCTGTCCTCCAGTGTCGTCAGGCCGATTTCCCTTAATCTTTCTTCATAGGACATTCCCCTTAGCTCTGGAACTAACCTTGTTGCAAACCTTTGTACTTTCTCTAGTTTCTTGACGTGCTTTATCAAGTGCGGGTTCCAAACAGGTGCTGCATACTCCAGTATGGGCCTGACATACACGGTGTACAGTGTCTTGAATGATTCCTTACTAAGGTATCGGAATGCTGTTCTCAGGTTTGCCAGGCGCCCATATGCTGCAGCAGTTATCTGATTGATGTGTGCTTCCGGAGACATGCTCGGTGTTATACTCACCCCAAGATCTTTCTCCTTGAGTGAGGTTTGCAGTCTTTGGCCACCTAGCCTATACTCTGTCTGTGGTCTTCTGTGCCCTTCCCCTATCTTCATGACTTTGCATTTGGCAGGATTAAATTCGAGAAGCCATTTGCTGGACCAGGTGTCCAGTCTGTCCAGGTCTCTTTGAAGTCCTGCCTGGTCCTCATCAGATTTAATTCTCCTCATTAACTTCACATCATCTGCAAACAGGGACACTTCTGAGTCTAACCCTTCCGTCATGTCGTTCACATATACCAAAAATAGCACTGGCCCTAGGACCGACCCCTGTGGGACCCCGCTCGTCACAGGTGCCCACTGTGATACATCATTACGTACCATGACTCGTTGTTGCCTCCCTGTCAGGTATTCTCTGATCCATTGCAGTGCCCTTCCTGTTATATGCGCCTGATGCTCTAGCTTCTGCACTAATCTCTTGTGAGGAACTGTGTCAAAGGCCTTCTTGCAGTCCAAGAAGATGCAATCAACCCACCCCTCTCTCTCTTGTCTTACTTCTGTTATTTTATCATAAAACTCCATAAGGTTTGTGACACAGGATTTGCCTTCCGTGAAACCGTGCTGGTTGGCATACTCCTGTTCCGTTCCAGGTGCTCCACCACTCTCCTCCTGATAATCTTCTCCATAATTTTGCATACTATACACGTCAATGACACAGGTCTATAGTTTAGTGCCTCTTTTCTGTCTCCTTTTTTGAAAATGGGAACTACATTTGCCGTCTTCCATACCTCAGGTAGTTGCCCAGTTTCCAGGGATGTGTTGAAGATTGTGGTAAGTGGTACGCACAACATATCTGCTCCCTCTCTAAGGACCCATGGAGAGATGTTGTCCGGTCCCATTGCCTTTGAGGTATCGATGTCCCTTAGCAGTTTCTTCACCTCCTCCTCATCTGTATGTATGTCGTCCAACACTTGTTGGTGTATTCCTTGTTGGTGTCCCCATCTGGTCTGTCCCCCCAGAGTCCTTCCTGTTTCTACTGTAAATACTTCCTTAAATCTCGTGTTGAGCTCCTCACATACCTCTTGATCGTTTCTTGTGAGTTCTCCACCTTCTTTCCTCAGCCTTATCACCTGGTCCTTGACTGTTGTCTTCCTCCTAATGTGGCTATACAGCAGTTTCGGGTCAGATTTGACTTTCGATGCTATGTCGTTTTCATACTGTCGCTGGGTCTCCCTCCTTATCTGCGCATACTCGTTTCTGGCTCTTCTACTAATCTCCTTGTTTTCCTGGGTCCTATGCCTCCTGTACCTTTTCCATTCTCTGTTGCACTTAGTTTTTGCCTCCCTACACCTTCGGGTAAACCAAGGACTCGTTTTGGTCTTCCTATTATTTCTGTTTCCCTTGGGAACAAAACTTTCCTCTGCCTCCTTGCACTTTGTTGCCACATATTCCATCATCTCGTTTACTGATTTTCCTACCATTTCTCTGTCCCACTGAACCTCCTGCAGGAAGTTTCTCATACCTGTGTAGTCCCCCCTTTTATAGTTTGGCCTGTCCCCTTCAGTTCCTGTTACCTTCTCCACTTGTAACTCTACTATATAGTCAAAACTCAGAACCACATGATCGCTAGCTCCAAGGGGCCTCTCGTAAGTGATGTCCTCAATGTCTGAACTGCTCAGGGTGAACACAAGATCCAGTCTTGCTGGCTCATCCTCCCCTCTCTCTCTGGTTGTGTCCCTGACATGTTGATGCATGAGGTTTTCAAGTACCACATCCATCATCTTGGCTCTCCATGTTTCGGGACCCCCATGTGGCTCCAGGTTTTCCCAGTCGATCTCCCTGTGGTTGAAATCGCCCATTACCAGTAACTTTGCTCTGCTCGAGTGAGCTCTTCTTGCCACCTCAGCCAGTGTGTCCACCATCACCCTGTTGTTTTCTTCGTACTCCTCTCTTGGCCTCCTGCAGTTCTGTGGTGGGTTATACATCACTCCAATGACTACTTTATGTTCTCCGGACTGAATTGTACCTACAATGTAGTCTCTTTCTCCAATCATGTCCATGCCTTCCATTTCCTCAAATCCCCATTGGTGTTTTATGAGCAGTGCAACCCCTCCTCCCCCTCTACTCCTTCTATCTTTCCTCAGGATCTGATATCCTGTTGGGAAGATTGTGTCTGTTATTGTCTCAGCGAGTTTTGTTTCTGTGACTGCTATGATGTCTGGGGATTTTTCACTGATTCTTTCATTCCACTCCTCATGTTTATTCGTTATTCCATCCGCGTTTGTGTACCAAACCTTTAGTTTCTTTTCTATCATTGTGGTCATGCAAGTATATTGGGGTTGGGGGAGCGAGAGCCTTGGTGGGGGCCTATATGGGGCTGTGGTGTAGGTGGGGTTTGTGTTGATGTGTGTATGTGTATGTATGTGTATGTGTATGTGTGTGTGTGTGTGTGTGTGTGTGTGTGTGTGTGTGTGTGTGTGTGTGCGTGTGTGTGTGTATGTGTATGTGTGTGTGTGTGTGTGTGTGTGTGTGTGTGTGTGTGTGTGTGTGTGTGTGTGTGTGTGTGTGTGTGTGTATGTGTATGTGTGTGTGTGTGTGTGTGTGTGTGTGTGTGTGTGTGTGTGTATGTATGAGTATGTATGTGTATGTGTATGTGTGTGTGTGTGTGTGTGTGTGTGTGTGTGTGTGTGTGTATGTGTGTGTGTGTGTGTGTGTGTGTGTGTGTGTGTGTGTGTGTGTGTGTGTGTGTGTGTGTGTGTGTGTTTGACCTTCGGATTTCAAGCAGGACTTCCGGTGGGACACGGATGGCAACATGTTCAGCGAGAACAACGTGTTCAATGACGGTAACGCGGTGTTCAACAGGGGTAACGTATTCAACGAGCTTAGCCTGGTGTTCAACGAGGGTAACGCGGTGTTCGACGAGGGTAAAGCGGTGTTCAACGAAGGTAACGCGGTGTTCAACGAAGGTAACACCATGTTCAACAAAGGTAACATGTTCAACGAGCGTAGCCTGGTGTTCAACGAGGGTACTCCGCTGTGGAATGATGCTTTCGGGAATCAACGCCCCCACGGCCCGGTCCTAGACCAGGCTTCCTGGTGGATCAAGGTATCCAGTCAACTTACGAACAAAGAACGATACACTATATTCTACATCCGGACGATTCTAAAGGGAAGAGTCCCAAATTTGCACACAGTAATTGTTCCCCATGAGAGTCGAAGGCTTGGCAGACAGTGCAAAATACTCCCAAATATAAAGCACACGTGCAGTAAGTACACTAAAGTGAAACCTCAATAAGTGTGAAGGGACCAAGACTTTTCAATGCCCTCCCTTCATATATATATATATATATATATATATATATATATATATATATATATATATATATATATACACGTATATAAGGGGGGATGACCAACAGACCCCTGTGTTTTTGATCAGTCAGGCTGTGGCGTTTACATGTGTTGGAATTCCTTGCCATCCGCAGGAAGGAATGGTTTGGGACCGAAGATTCTCCAGGTAGACCCTAGGGAGGTAGGCCCCATGTAAGAGCCATGCTGGACTGGAATCAAATCAGCAGTGGACTCATGGGAACAACAGGTGCTAAGTCTAATTAACAACCCCAGCACCACAACTTACAATGTATTATCACCTTCGTGTATTTGCATACGTACAAGGACCAAAACTGAGTAAAAACAATAAAATCCTGTATATCGGTGGTCTCCTGAGTCAAATGGCATGTTTACACGGGGACTCATGTAAAAGATTATTCTGACAACGAAATATGGATTCCTGGATTCAACTTTAGACAGGCCAAAAAATGACAACAAAGGGGGATTGGTTGGTGTGTAAGTTGAAGTCACCCACATGTATTGAGCCACTGCACACCACACATGATGTAGTCCAAGTTTGAGATGTTAAAACTGAAGATCAGGATGTAGTGATTGTGGCTGCATATACACCAGCACAAACAAGCTGCCAGCAGTTCAGAAACAAGTTAGTGGAGATCAAGCACTGCGTGAGAACCTATCAAACTCGGCCCCGGATATCTTGTTGCTTGGTGGTTTTCCTATGAGACACCTGAAAGCAAATATATCAAGGAGTTTAATCAAACCACGGAACGGGTGAGACTTGAACTCATGGCAAGGGAGTCATAAAAGTCCAGGCCTAGTGGTTCACGCACCTGGAGTTTTCCGACTCACTAGTCATGGGTTCAGACCCTACCCGTTAGGTGGTTTGCTTGAAATTGTGTCATTATGATTTCCCGAGTCAAGGACTGTAACATTAGTCAGTCACCAACAGACCCCAGGCTGGGGTGCAGACGCTACACTTCGAGAAGACAGCACAAACAACCTGGTTAGTTTATCCACCGGAATGTCCGGTCTGGGACCCTGTCGCCAGGGTATTTGCCCTCGCGAATACACTGCAGGTAAACTCCAGGCAGGTATCTCGTCTGCTAGTAAGGGACAGGTTATGCCAGACTCTTAAGACATAACCAAGGCGCTCAAAACTTTTCAATCCGCAAAATCCCTTCCTTGATTCTGCCGCTAAATTCCTTTTAAGAATTTACTGCATATGAGGTTTAACGTTATACATTATATAATGTGTTTCTTTATCCGTTTGTTAGCGAGAGAAAAGAAGAGGAGAGAGAAACAAGTACACACACACAGACACACATACACAGATAGACAGAGACACACATAGACAGATACACAGATAGACAGATATATATATAGATAGGCACACATGCAGAGAGAGAGAGAGAGAGAGAGAGAGAGAGAGAGAGAGAGAGAGAGAGAGAGAGAGAGAGAGAGAGAGAGAGAGAGAGAGAGAGAGAGAGAGAGAGAGAGGCACAGATAGACCAATGTAATTTAGAGCAAATTACCACTGTGTTCTTGTTTTAGGATGACCAAAATGCCTGTGGTATTAATGGTATTACATTACAGCTTATTCAACAGGGCGGTAATTACGAGGGTAAACTCCACTAAGAGGATTACATACTTAAACCTGTTACTGATAACCTAAACCTCTTTATTAATCGTCACTGCTGACACAAACCTTCAGTGTATTTCAAACCAAAACTCAGGCTAGTAAAACTAGTTTGAGAGCGAGCCGCGGGGGCGATGACCCCCAGAACCAATGATAGATGTAAGAGCATGGAATCAACACAGAAGGTTCTGGCAACCATTACAACCAAGAATATCACTTGATGTGTAGCAGTACTGGTGCCAGGAGACTTTATGTAGTGGTAAATGCCTCTCTCTTTCTCTCTCAGGTATTTTTTTCCATTTTTCACTGATATATATGTCGTGCCGAATAGGTAAAACTGGTCAGTTACCAAGAACTCGTTTAAAATTAAGTCCTTTCTAAAATTTTCTCTTATACATTTAAAGATAATTTTTTTCGTTTATGTTAATTTAAAATTAATGATTTTGCACCAAAAGAACCTTAGAAAACTTACCTAACCTTATTATAACAAGCGCAATTTAATTTAGTCTAATCCGACTAAATATATTTTAGATAAGTTTACAATAATTTAATAATAAACAAATACAATGAAACATATTTTTTATTCATTAGATTCAGAATGATTTTTGCGAAAGTATTGCATACACAAATTTTCGCTTGCCTTATTCGGCAAGAAGTGCGTTGCTCTTTAAGCCAAAATAGAAAGTTTTACTTATTTGGCACGACACACACACACAGGCGAGGTATTGGCGGCAGGATCCATACATAGCTTTAAGAAGAGGTATGATAAAACTTATGGAGCAAGGAGAAAGTGGACCTAGTGGCGACCGGTGAAGAGGCGGAGCCAGGAACTGTGAATCGACCCCTGCAACCACAATTAGGTGAGTACATTTGCAATGACATTTATCCCCATGACAAAAATTAAAGCTGTGACTGATTACCTCAGCAAGGTTGTACTTGAGTTCATCACTGACCTGCAGTTTTACGACTCACTGGCCATGGGTTCAATCCCCACCCGTTCCGTGGTTCATCACTTTCCTTGTGGCTGTGATGGTAAAACTGTTATCATCCTCCAAGACAAGTTCTGACACTGTTACTCTAAATCCTACATAGTAACCAACCTTAGACGGGGCTGTTAAGCAGAGTAATATTCCCATCTAGGGGTAAACAATATACTAACTTCAGGCAAGCAGCAACAGTCAAGTTGATCATTAATTCACCCTTCACCTTGCATGGGAAGGGGGGTGCAAGCTGTTATCTACCCACTACCAGTAAAGTGACTACCAGCAAACTAACACAGATATCCAATGCCTTTTAGGTCGAATATCTGGCATATATATTGAGGTGAATGAGCCATAGAGAGGTTGCTAAGAGGATGTCTGTTGTTAAGGCTGAGAGTAGCATCTTAACAGAAGGTAAAAACCACCTTTACCTGAGCTAATTCTGCGGGTAATCTTAATCACACTCCTCAAGGAAGCAGTAATTACAGTAGCTGATCTTACTTGACCTTAGTATGTGGGTTCGTTGTATGTACTCACCCAGCTGTGTTTACAAGGGGTCGAGGCATGGCTTCTGCTTCTTCCTCTTAACAAGACTGGCAGTAGGGTGGTGCACCTCAATGAAAGTTCCTTGATGCTGGTGAGGGGAGCTCTTGATTCAAGGCTCCGATTCCTTGAATCAAGTCTGAATGCCTTCCCCTCCCTGAAGTACTGCGTGACCTATACGGGTTTAGTGCTCTCCCACGAATGTAATAATAATAGTAGGGTGGCGGATGTCAATTATCCAGGTACCATCGTCAGGTATTATCGTCATAAATGTATGACAGTTTTCCGACATTACCCTAACTCCGACAGACCTTGAGAAAGCCATTGACAACATGCCTATGCACTCAGCCCCGGGCTCAGACTCGTGGAACTCTGTTTTCATTAAGAACTGCAAGAAACCCCTCTCGCGTGCCCTAAGTACACTATGGAGGAGGAGCTTGGACATGGGTGAAATTCCACAGTCACTTAAAACAACGGATATAGCCCCACTCCATAAAGGTGGCAGCAAAGCATTAGCTAAGAACTGTAGACCAATAGCTCTGACATCACACATCATAAAAATCTTTGAAAGAGTGCTAAGAAGCAGGACTGCAAATCACCTGGATTTCCAGAATCTGCACAATCCAGGGCAACATGGGTTCAGGGCAGGTCGCTCCTGCCTCTCACAACTACTGGATCACTATGATATGGCCTTGGATGCACTGGAAGAAAATCAGAATGCAGATGTAATATACAGAGACTTTGCAAAAGCATTTGACAAATGTGATCATGGCGTAATAGCCCATAAAATACGTGCTAAAGGAATAACTGGGAAAGTGGGGAGATGGATCTTCAACTTCCTAACAAATCGAACACAAAGAGTAGTGGTCGGAGGCTGCCATAGTGAAGAGCTCTGTTCCACAAGGCACAGTACTCGCCCCCATCTTATTCCTTATCCTCATATCAGACATAGACAGAGATATACACCACAGCACCGTATCATCCTTTGCGGAAGATACTAGGATCTGCATGAGGCTATCATTTGCTGAGGACGCGGTTAACCTCCAAGAAGATATAAACAAAGTTTTCCAGTGGGCAACGGTAAACAATATGATGTTCAATGAGGACAAATTCCAACTACTCCGTTATGGAAAACTGGAGGAGATAATAACTAGAACAGAGTATACTACAGACTCTAGCCATACAATAGAGCGGAAAAATAATGTAAGGGACCTGGGAGTAGTAATGTCTGAGGATCTCACTTTCAAGGATCACAACAGTGCCACGATCGCAAGTGCAAAGAAAATGATAGGATGGATAATGAGAACGTTCAAAACGACAGATGCCAAGCCAATGGTGATCCTTTTCAAATCACTTGTTCTCTCTAGGCTGGAATACTGCTGTACATTAACATCTCCATTCAAAACAGGTGAAATCGCAGATCTAGAGAGCGTACAGAGATCCTTTACTGCACGTATAAGTTCTGTCAAGCACCTTAACTACTGGGAACGCTTGGAAGCACTTGACTTGTACTCGTTGGAACGCAGGAGGGAGAGATATATCATAATCTACACTTGGAAAATCTTGGAAGGAATGGTCCCAAATCTGCACACAGAAATCACTCCCTACGAAAGTAAAAGACTGGGCAGGCGATGCAAAATGCCCCCAATAAAAAGTAGGGGCGCCATTGGTACACTAAGGGAAAACACCATAAGTGTCCGGGGCCCAAGACTGTTCAACAGCCTCCCATCAAGCTTTAGGGGAATTGCCAATAAACCCCTGGCTGCCTTCATGAGAGAGCTGGACAGATACCTAAAGTCAGTGCCGGATCAGCCGGGCTGTGGCTCATACGTTGGACTGCGTGCGGCCAGCAGTAACAGTCTAGTTGATCAGGCCCTGACCCATCGGGAGGCCTGGTCATGGACCGGGCCGCGGGGGCGTTGGTCCCCGGAATAACCTCCAGGTAACCTTTCTCGCCTATATTCCAAGGAATACAACTGAAGAGATTTTATGTATTTCTAGTAGTTGAGATGCTTGATGAGTGCATGTTTGCAGTAGAAGTTATCTACACGTTTTCCAGCTCAGCAGTCTCACCTCTCTTGAAGGAAGTCGCCAGTATACAGCAGTACTCCAGCCTGGAGAGGACAAGTGACTTAAAGAGTATCATCATTGGCTCAGCATCATTTGTCTTGAAAGTTCTAATTATCCAGCCTATCATTTTCGTTGCTATAGCAATAACAATATTGCTATGATCCTTGAATGCTAGATCTTCCGACATCACTACTCCTAAGTCTCGCACATGGAACGATCGCTCTATTAAATGATTTGACTTTGTCCTGCACCTGCACCCGCCCACAAAAACCTCCCTTACCCCTTCCTTCCAACCTTTTCGAGAACGACCCTTACCCCGCCTTCCTTTCCCTACAGATTTAAATGCTCTCCATGTCATTCTACTTTGATCCATTCTCTCTACATGACCAAACCACCTCAACAACCCCTCTTCAGCCCTCTGACTAATACTTTTATTAACTCCACACCTTCTCCTAATTTCCACACTCTGAATTTTCTGCATAATATTTACACCACACATTGCCCTTAGACAGGACATCTCCACTGCCTCCAACCGCCTCCTCGCTGCTGCCTTTATTTCGGCCATTCTTCCACAGCAGAGCAATAGAAACTTGTCCCCGTTAAACATATTGTTGTCTGAGGTCCACTGCAAGACTTTGATTATATCCGTCTGTAGAGTCGCTGTCGTCGACAGATGCCACTCTCATTGTCTAGTGTTATTCGTGAAAGATATTACGATATTATGATTTATGTCCATAACCACACTGATACCATCCACAAGTTCTGTGCTGGCACTACCATAACCCCGTTGACACCATCCACAAGTTCTGTGTTGGCACTACCATAACCCCACTGACACCATCCACAGGTCTGTGTTGTTGGCACTACCATAAACACACTGGCAGGATCCACAACAAGATGATGGCCCTACCATAACAGGTTATGTCACTCTGAGGTGGCAGTTCAGCACTGTGTTTTAAATTGTCTGGGATGACCCACACACGCAAGTAACGAGGGGAGAGACGAAAGAGGAGAGAGAAGAGAGGGGAGATTAGAGAGAGGAGAGATGTGTGTGTGTGTGTGTGTGTGTGTGTGTGTGTGTGTGTGTGTGTGTGTGTGTGTGTGTGTGTGTGTGTGTGTGTGTGTGTGTGTGTGTGTGTGTACTCACCTAGTTGAGGTTGCAGGGGTCGAGTCCAAGCTCCTGGCCCCGCCTCTTCACTGGTCGCTACTAGGTCACTTTCCCTGTACCGTGAGCTTCATCATACCTCTGCTTAAAGCTATGTATGGATCCTGCCTCCACTACTTCGCTTCCCAAACTTCCACTTCCTGACTACTCTGTGGCTCAAGATATACTTCCTAACATCCCTGTGATTCATCTGTGTCTTCAACTTCAAACTGTGTCCCCTTGATACTGTGTCCAATCTCTGGAACATCCTGTCTTTGTCCACCTTGTCAATTCCTCTCAGTATTTTGTATGTCGTTATCATGTCCCCTCTATCTCTCCTGTCCTCCAGTGTCGTCAGGTTGATTTCCCTTAACCTCTCCTCGTAGGACATACCTCTTAGCTCTGGGACTAGTCTTGTTGCAAACCTTTGCACTTTCTCTAGTTTCTTTACGTGCTTGGCTAGGTGTGGGTTCCAAATTGGTGCCGCATACTCCAATATGGGCCTAACGTGCACGGTGTACAGGGTCCTGAACGATTCCTTATTAAGATGCCGGAATGCTGTTCTGAGGTTTGCTAGGCGCCCATATGCTGCAGCCGTTATTTGGTTGATGTGCGCTTCAGATGTGCCTGGTGTTATACTCACCCCAAGATCTTTTTCCTTGAGTGAGGTTTGTAGTCTCTGGCCCCCTAGACTGTACTCCGTCTGCGGTCTTCTTTGCCCTTCCCCAATCTTCATGACTTTGCACTTGGTGGGATTGAACTCCAGGAGCCAATTGCTGGACCAGGTCTGCAGCCTGTCCAGATCCCTTTGTAGTTCTGCCTGGTCTTCGATCGAATGAATTCTTCTCATCAACTTCACGTCATCTGCAAACAGGGACACCTCGGAGTCTATTCCTTCCGTCATGTCGTTCACAAATACCAGAAACAGCACTGGTCCTAGGATTGACCCCTGTGGGACCCCGCTGGTCACAGGCGCCCACTCTGACACCTCGTCACGTACCATGACTCGCTGCTGTCTTCCTGACAAGTATTCCCTGATCCATTGTAGTGCCTTCCCTGTTATCCCTGCTTGGTACTCCAGTTTTTGCACTAATCTCTTGTGTGGAACTGTGTCAAATGTCTTCTTGTAGTCCAAGAAAATGCAATCCACTCACCCCTCTCTCTCTTGTCTTACTGCTATCACCATGTCATAGAGCTCCAGTAGGTTTGTGACACAGGATTTCCCGTCCCTGAAACCATGTTGGCTGCTGTTGATGAGATCATTCCTTTCTAGTTGTTCCACCACTCTTCTGACAATCTTCTCCATGACTTTGCATACTATACATGTCAGTGACACTGGTCTGTAGTTTAGCGCTTCATGTCTGTCTCATTTTTTAAAGATTGGGACTACGTTTGCTGTCTTCCATGCCTCAGGCAATCTCCCTGTTTCGATAGATGTATTGAATATTGTTGTTAGGGGTACACATAGCGCCTCTGTGTGTGTGCGTGTGTTAGACTTAGAGAAAAGAGGAGAACTAGAAGAAGAGGAAGAGGAAAAGAAGGAAAAGGAAAAAGAGGACGAGGAAGAGGCGGAATCGAAGGAGAAGAAAAAGTGGGAGGAAAAGAAAGGGTGAGAGGAGGAGAGTGGGATGAGGAAAGGAAAGGGTGGGAAGATGAGTGGAAAGAGGAGAGAGCCTCCAAGCCACAGAAGCCACAGCGAGCCTGCAAGCCACAGCGAGCCTGCAAGCCACAGCGAGCCTCCAAGCCACAGCGAGCCTGCAAGCCACAGCGAGCCTCCAAGCCACAGCGAGCCTCCAAGCCACAGCGAGCCTGCAAGCCACAGCGAGCCTCCAAGCCACAGCGAGCCTGCAAGCCACAGCGAGCCTGCAAGCCACAGTGAGCCTGCAAGACACAGCGAGCCTGGAAGCCACAGCGAGCCTCCAAGCCACAGCGAGCCTGCAAGCCAGAGCGAGCCTCCAAGCCACAGCGAGCCTCCAAGCCACAGCGAGCCTCCAAGCCACAGCGAGCCTGCAAGCCACAGCGAGCCTCCAAGCCACAGCGAGCCTGCAAGCCACAGCGAGCTTGCAAGCCACAGCGAGCCTGCAAGCCACAGCGAGCCTGCAAGCCACAGCGAGCCTGCAAGCCACAGCGAGCCTCCAAGCCACAGCGAGCCTGCAAGCCACAGCGAGCCTCCAAGCCACAGCGAGCCTGCAAGCCACAGCGAGCTTGCAAGCCACAGCGAGCCTGCAAGCCACAGCGAGCCTGCAAGCCACAGCGAGCCTGCAAGCCACAGCGAGCCTCCAAGCCACAGCGAGCCTGCAAGCCACAGCGAGCCTCCAAGCCACAGCGAGCCTCCAAGCCACAGAAGACACAGCGAGCCTCCAAGTTGATATAAACCAAGTCTTCCAGTGGACCACTGACAACACAATGATATAAAAATAAGAAACAGAGGTGGGGCAAGCACTGTGCCTTGAGGAACAAGAGCTTTTCACTGTGGCAGCCTCTGAATTAAGAACACTACTCTCTGTTCTGATCACTTTTCCCATGCATTGCATGTGCTCTCACATGGTCGAACCTGTCGCAGAGGTCCACTGCCAGTTAAATGTGGTGGATCAGCCACGTTGTGGTGTCTATGTATGCCTGAAGGCTGCTAACTGCTATAGCTTGGCTGATCAGGCAATCAGGCAGAGCTTGCGATGCTAAACTCTTCTCCAAATAAGTAAGAAGTAACATGACGACGACTCCTCAATACTAGTCTTTTATGGTGTCTTCAAGAGGAACTCGGCAGACTCCTCAAAAATCAGCCAGATCACTGCTACCCATCATTGCCAGAGACACTTGCTTCAGATCACTGCTAACATCACTGCCAGCGACACTAGCCTCAGATCACTGTTACCCATCACTGCCAGCGACACTAGCCTCAGATCACTGTTACCCATCACTGCCACAGACACTAGCCTCAGATCACTGTTACCCATCACTGCCAGCGACACTAGCCTCAGATCACTGTTACCCATCACTGCCAGACACTAGCCTCAGATCACTGTTACCCATCACTGCCAGAGACACTAGCCTCAGATCACTGTTACCCATCACTGCCAGCTACACTAGCCTCAGATCACTGTTACCCATCACTGCCAGAGACACTTGCCTCAGATCACTGTTACCCATCACTGCCAGAGACACTAGCCTCAGATCACTGTTACCCATCACTGCCAGAGACACTAGCCTCAGATCACTGTTACCCATCACTGCCAGCTACACTAGCCTCAGATCACTGTTACCCATCACTGCCAGAGACACTAGCCTCAGATCACTGTTACCCATGACTGCCAGAGACACTAGCCTCAGATCACTGTTACCCATCACTGCCAGAGACACTAGCCTCAGATCACTGTTACCCATCACTGCCAGCTACACTAGCCTCAGATCACTGTTACCCATCACTGCCAGAGACACTAGCCTCAGATCACTGTTACCCATCACTGCCAGAGACACTAGCATCAGATCACTGTTACCCATCACTGCCAGCTACACCAGCCTCAGATCACTGCCAGAGACACTAGCCTCAGATCACTGTTACCCATGACTGCCAGAGACACTAGCCTCAGATCACTGTTACCCATCACTGCCAGAGACACTAACCTCAGATCACTGTTACCCATCACTGCCAGAGACACTGGCTTCATATCACTGCTAACCATCACTGTCAGAGACACTAGCCTCAGATCACTGTTACCCATCACTGCCAGAGACACTAGCCTCAGATCACTGTTACCCATCACTGCCAGAGACACTAGCCTCAGATCACTGTTACCCATCACTGCCAGAGACACTAGCCTCAGATCACTGTTACCCATCATTGCCAGAGACACTGGCTTCATATCACTGCTAACCATCACTGTCAGAGACACTAGCCTCAGATCACTCTTACCCATCACTGCCAGAGACAATAGCCTCAGATCACTGTTACCCATCACTGCCAGAGACACTAGCCTCAGATCACTGTTACCCATCACTGCCAGAGACACTGGCTTCATATCACAGCTAACCATCACTGCCAGAGACACTAGCCTCAAGTCACTGTTACCCATCATTGCCAGAGACACTAGCCTCAGATTACTGTTACCCATCACTGTCAGAGACACTGGCTTCATATCACTGCTAACCATCACTGTCAGAGACACTGGCTTCAGATCACTGCTAACCATCACTGTCAGAGACACTTGCCTCAGATCACTGCTAACCATCACTGCCAGACACCCAAGCCGCTGGTAGCAACGCCGAGTTGATCAGAAAAAAAAGGGGGAGGAGAAGGAAGAGAAGGAGGAGGAGGAGATAAAGCAGGAAGACCGGAAGGAGTTGGAAGGACGAGATGAACAAAAAAAAAAGGGGGGGGGGAAAGAGAAGAAAGAAAAGGAAAGAAAAAAGCCACAAAGAACATAAAACAAACATAAAAACGTTGTGAGCGATATTTACACCATTGTGTTCCATCAGTGACCTTGGCTTGGGCTTCAACTTACGGTGTCAGCTCGCAACACCGCACAAGTTATGGATCTATAAAGAACTTTTACGACTACGTCCATCTTAAACACCAGAAATGTTAAGATTCGCTGCTCAAGACTCTCTCTCCCAAGACAGTTCCATCTTGGAGCCAGCAACTCGACCTTTATACCTTTGAAGAGTTCCGAGAGTGTAACTACTCTCAGAGCCCGGCCATGGGCCAGGCTCTAGTCAACATTTCCTATCTCTGGTCAAGTTCTTATTCTGGCCAACAATTCCTATCTCTGGCCAACAATTCCTATCCCTGGCCAACAATTCATATCCCTGGCCAAAAACTGATATCCCTGGCCAACAATTCTTATTCCTGGTCAACATTTCCTATCTCTGGCCAAGTTCTTATTCTGGCCAACAATTCATATCCCTGGCCAACAATTCTTATCCCTGACCAACATTTCCTATCTCTGGCCAGGTTCTTAGTCCTGGCCACCAATTCTTATCCCTGGCCACCAATTCTTATCCCTGGCCAACAATTCATATCCCTGGCCAACAATTCTTATCTCTGGCCAACAATTTGAGTTTTCTGGCCACAATATCCCCCCCCCCCAGAGGAAGAAAGTGTTTTAATTCAGTTTTTTCAGGAGGTGAAGCAATTTGGAGCGTTTTGTGGGGAGCAAGTTTTGTGGGAGGGGGGGGGGTGTTAGGACAGCTGGGTGATTGATGGGTTGTGGGGGTGGGGGAGGGGGAAGAAGGGAGAGAGGTGAACAGAGGAAACAGAAGGGAGAGAGGTAGACAGAGGAAACAATAGAGAGAGGTAGACAGAGGAAACAGAAGGGAGAGAGGTAGACAGAAGAAACAGAATAGAGAGAGGTAGACAGAGGAAACAGAAGGGAGAGAGGTAGAAAGAGGAAACAATAGAGAGAGGTAGACAGAGGAAACAGAAGAGAGGTAGACAGAGGAAACAGAAGGGAGAGAGGTAGACAGGAAACAGAAGGGAGAGAGGTAGACAGAGGAAACAGAAAGGAGAGAGGTAGACAGAGGAAACAATAGAGAGTGGTAGACAGAGGAAACAGAAGGGAGAAAGGTAGACAGAGGAAACAGAAGGGAGAGAGGTAGACAGAGGAAACAATAGAGAGAGGTAGACAGAGGAAACAGAAGGGAGAGAGGTAGACAGAAGAAACAGAATAGAGAGAGGTAGACAGAGGAAACAGAAGGGAGAGAGGTAGAAAGAAGAAACAATAGAAAGAGGTAGACAGAGGAAACAGAAGAGAGGTAGACAGAGAAAACAGAAGGGAGAGAGGTAGACAGAGGAAACAGAAGGGAGAGAGGTAGACAGAGGAAACAGAAGGGAGAGAGGTAGACAGAGGAAACAATAGAGGTAGACAGAGGAAACAGAAGGGAGAAAGGTAGACAGAGGAAACAGAAGGGCGAGAGGTAGACAGAGGAAACAGAATAGAGAGAGGTAGACAGAGGAAACAGAAGGGAGAGAGGTAGACAGAGGAAACAATAGAGAGAGGCAGACAGAGAAAACAGAAGGGAGAAAGGTAGACAGAGGAAACAGAATAGAGAGAGGTAGACAGAGGAAACAGAAGAGAGGTAGACAGAGGAAACAGAAGGGAGAGAGGTAGACAGAGGAAACAGAAGGGAGAGAGGCAGACAGAGGAAACAGAAGGGAGAGAGGTAGACAGAGGAAACAATAGAGAGAGGTAGACAGAGGAAACAGAAGAGGTAGACAGAGGAAACAGAAGGGAGAGAGGTAGAGAGACGAAACAGAATACAGAGAGGTAGACAGAGGTAACAGAAGGGAGAGAGGTAGACAGAGGAAACAGAAGGGAAAGAAGTAGACAGAGGAAACAGAAGGGAGAGAGGTAGACAGAAGAAACAGAATAGAGAGAGGTAGACAGAAGAAACAGAATAGAGAGAGGTAGACAGAGGAAAAAGAAGGGAGAGAGGTAGACAGAGGAAACAATAGAGAGAGGCAGACAGAGGAAACAGAAGGGAGAAAGGTAGACAGAGGAAACAGAATAGAGAGAGGTAGACAGAGGAAACAGAAGAGAGGTAGACAGAGGAAACAGAAGGGAGAGAGGTAGACAGAGGAAACAGAAGGGAGAGAGGCAGACAGAGGAAACAGAAGGGAGAGAGGTAGACAGAGGAAACAATAGAGAGAGGTAGACAGAGGAAACAGAAGAGGTAGACAGAGGAAACAGAAGGGAGAGAGGTAGAGAGACGAAACAGAATACAGAGAGGTAGACAGAGGTAACAGAAGGGAGAGAGGTAGACAGAGGAAACAGAAGGGAAAGAAGTAGACAGAGGAAACAGAAGGGAGAGAGGTAGACAGAAGAAACAGAATAGAGAGAGGTAGACAGAAGAAACAGAATAGAGAGAGGTAGACAGAGGAAACAGAAGGGAGAGAGGTAGACAGAGGAAACAGAAGGGAGAGAGGTAGACAGAGGAAACAGAATAGAGGTAGACAGAGGAAACAGAAGTGAGAGAGGTAGACAGAGGTAACAGAAGGGAGAGAGGTAGACAGAAGAAACAGAATAGAGAGATAGACAGAAGAAACAGAATAGAGAGAGGTAAACAGAGGAAACAGAAGGGAGAGAGGTAGACAGAGAAAACAGAAGGGAGAGAGGTAGACAGAGGAAACAGAATAGAGGTAGACAGAGGAAACAGAAGGGAGAGAGGTAGACAGAGGTAACAGAAGGGAGAGAGGTAGACAGAAGAAACAGAATAGAGAGAGGTAGACAGAAGAAACAGAATAGAGAGAGGTAGACAGAGGAAACAGAAGGGAGAGAGGTAGACAGAGGTAACAGAAGGGAGAGAGGTAGACAGAGGAAACAGAATAGAGGTAGACAGAGGAAACAGAAGGGAGAGAGGTAGACAGAGAAAACAGAAGGGAGAGAGGTAGACAGAGGAAACAGACTAGAGAGAGGTAGATAAAGGAAACATAAGGGAGAGAGGTAGACAGAGGAAACAGAATCGAGAGAGGTAGACAGAGAAAACAGAAGGGAGAGAGGTAGACAGAGGAAACAGCAGGGAGAGAGGTAGACAGAGGAAACAGAATAGAGAGAGGTAAACAGAGGAAACAGAAGGGAGAGAGGTAGACAGATGAAAGAGAAAGGAGAGAGGTAGACAGAGGTAACAGAAGGGAGAGAGGTAGACAGAGGAAACAGAAGGGAGAGAGGTAGACAGAGGAAACAGAATACAGAAATGTAGACAGAGGTAACAGAAGGGAGAAAGGTAGAAAGAGGAAACAGAAGGGAGAGAGGTAGACAGAGGAAACAGAAGGGAGAGAGGAATACAGAGGAAACAGAAGGGAGAGAGGTGGACAGAAGAAACACAAGGGAGAGAGGTAGACAGAGGAAACAGATGGGAGAGAGGTAGACAGAGGAAACAGAAGGGAGAGAGGTAGACAGACGAAACAGAATACAGAGAGGTAGACAGAGGTAACAGAAGGGAGAGAGGTAGACAGGAAACAGAAGGGAGAGAAGTAGACAGAGGAAACAGAATAGAGAGAGGTAGACAGAGGAAACAGAAGGGAGAGAGGTAGACAGGAAACAGAAGGGAGAGAGGTAGACAGAAGAAACAGAAGGGAGAGAGGTAAGAGGAGGGTAAAGAGAATACGAGAAAAAGAGAGAAATAAAAGGGAGGGGAACAAAAGTGAGAGGTACTAGAAGGAAGAAGGAAATAGAAGAGGGAAGATAAAAGGAAAAGAGAATATAAAAGACGAAATAATAGAGCGAAGGGAACAGAACATAAAAGAGACGAAGAGGGAATTTAAGTGCGAGAAGAAATAAAACGTAAAAGGTGAAAATAAGAGAGGATGGGGAAAAAAAGACAGAAGGCCGCACAGACTAACTAACTGACATTTGTACAAATCCCATAGATTTCGAAAAAGAAATGGAAAACATGCCAACTCACTCAGCACCTGGACCAGATTCATGGAATGTTCTGTTTATAAAGTGCAAAGTACCACTAGCACGAGCCCTCAGTATTCTTTGGAGAAAGAGCTTAGATCTAGGTGAAATACCGAAGGCCTTAAAGAGTGCAGACATAGCTCCTTTGCATAAGGGAGGTAGTAGAGCACTAGCTAAAAATTACAGACCAGTAGTCCTAACCTCTCACATCATAAAAATCTTCGAAAGAGTGATGAGACGGCAGATTACAAATTTCATGGAGCAGCACAACCAACATAACCCGAACCATCATGGTTTTAGAGCAGGACAATCATGTCTGTCACAGCTGCTGAACCATTATGACAGAATTACGGAGGCACTGGAAGACGACCAAAACGCAGATTTTGCAAAGGCGTTTGACAAATGCGATCATGGAGTGACAGCGCACAAAATGAAGGCCATCGGTTTCCTAACACACAGAACACAAAAAGTAGTAGTGAACAGGGCAAGATCCAGCATCAGTGAGGTCAAAAGCTCAGTGCCCCAAGGCACTGTCCTGGCACCTCTGCTGTTCCTCATCCTCATAGCAGACATAAAAACACCCGGCACACTTTTGTATCATCATTTGCAGATGACACTAAAATAAACATGAAAGTCAGTACGGTAGAGGACACTGAAAAAGTACAGGAAGACATAAACAGGGTTTTCCAGCGGGCAGTGGAAAACAACATGACGTTCAATGGTGATAAGTTCCAGCTGCTTAGGTATGGAAAGAATGAAGAACTCAAAAGGAGCACTATATACAAAACTCAAGAGGGTCACCAAATAGAACGTAAGGAACACGTAAAAGACCTAGGAATAATTATGTCAGCGGACCTTTCTTTTAAAGACCATAACAAGACAAAGATCACCACAGCCAGGAAGATGACGGGGTGGGTATTG
The DNA here is from genome assembly GCF_038502225.1 of Cherax quadricarinatus. Lineage (NCBI taxonomy): Eukaryota > Metazoa > Arthropoda > Malacostraca > Decapoda > Parastacidae > Cherax > Cherax quadricarinatus. The sequence goes on from NC_091292.1 coordinate 59,769,772, forward strand.
AGAACTTTCAAAACAAGGGAAACAATGCCGATGGTGACAATCTTCAAATCGCTAGTGCTCTCTCACTTAGAATATTGCTCAGTGCTGACGGCCCCGTTCAGGGCAGGAGAAATATCGGAGCTGGAACAAATACAGAGATCATTTACGGCTCACACTGACCAGCCAGTAAAGCATCTAAACTACTGGGAACACCTGCAAGTCTTGAACATGTACTCACTGGAACGGAGGAGAGAGAGGTACATGATAATATATACCTGGAAGGTGCTCGAGGGCTTGGTCCCAAATCTGCACACTGCCATAACAACATATTGGAGTAAGAGATAAGGGAGGAAGTGTAAAATAAACCCAGTGAGCAGCAGGGGTGCGGTGGGGACAATAAGGGAACATTGTATCAACATTCGGGGTCCCAGACTTTTCAACATCTTACCAGAAGATATCAGAAACACTGCTTGAACCAGTGTTGAAACCTTCAAGAGGAAACGAGACAAGTATCTTCACCAGGTGCCAGATCAACCAGGCTGTGATGGATATGTGGGGCAGCGGGCCTCCAGCAGTAACAGCCTGGTTAACCAGGCGAGCACCAGACGAGCCTGGCCCATGGCCGGGCTCAGAGAGTAGATATACTCTCGAAATTCTTCAAAGGTATATATATATCAAAGGTATATACAGACCTTTTTAATAACATAAGATTCAATACAATCACATTCATTACCATTCAACTTCGAAGCCATAAAGAGTGCGACCAAGGAAGAGACGGGGCCAGGAGCTATGACTAGACCCCCTTCAACCACATGTAAGTGATATAGGCGATTTTACACACACACACACAAACAAACACACACCTACTCTAAATATCTTCTGGAGATGGAGCCGACACAAGAATCATCCCACAATCATTAAAACCACCGGTATTGCCTCACTACACGAAGGTACCTTTGAAGAGTTTCGAGAGTTTATCTACTCTCTGAGCCCAGCCATGGGCCAGGCTCTTCTGGTGGCAGTAAAATATTCGCCAAAAAACTGTAGTTTCACATTACGAAATCACTGAAAGAGATTTAAGAAGCAAGACTGCTACACAAGCAGATTCCCAACAACTACACAATGCAGAGCGACGGGTTTAGAGCCCCTCACAACTACTGGGTCATTACAACATGCACTTGGATGCAATGAAAGACAGAATCCAGATGTAGCGTACACATTATTATTATTATTATAATCAAGGGGGAAGCGCTAAACCCTTAGGATTATACAGCGCCCGGGGGGGGGGGTATGTGGAAGGTATTCAGGCTTAATTCGGGGAACTGGAGCACAGATCCAATTCCCTAAATCAAGAGCCCCTCACCAACATCAAGGAACCTTCCTTGAGGGGAGTAGCGTACACAGACTTTGCAAAAGCCTCTGACAAGTGCGATCAGAGGCATGCTAAAGGAATATCTGGAGAAGTGGGCAGAAGTATATTTAATATTTAATATTCTAACAGATCAAACCTAAAGATATACAGCGAACACAGTAAATTCAAGTAGATACAGTCTTTGGTTACAATCAGTTTCGAAGAACATGCAAGGACGATGAGTAAGGTAGGAGGTATCATATTACTGTATACAACACCGACAATTTGGTAAGACATATATGAAGAATATGGGTATTTTGGTTTCGCCTACACAAGAGGCTTCCTCAGTCTAAATACAGGTGAAAATATGGAAGCAGTAGAGGTAGTCTGACGTGATCAGTCCCTCGCCCTCAGTGGGAGGTGATTAGCCCCTCAAGCATAGGCATGCGGCAAGATCTTTGTGTGTTCGAGGTGAGATGAAGAAGCTGGAACTGACGTCACAGGTGAGAGTAACAAAGGTGTCTTATTGATCAACATGTAAGTATTGTATACAATGATACGATACTTGCCTGACACAGCAACACTATGGTATCTTGGTACACTGGAAGTCTTCTGCAACTCATTTGCTAAACATCTCTTTGGCATGACCTACTTCCACTAGTGGGCCACACTCACCTATGATGTCAACTCAGCTGCTTCATCTCACCTCAACTCTAGTATATAAGGTCTGGCCACCTGCCTATGCAGTAGTACATCAACACAGTTGAAGTGACACTACACAGACGGACTCAGTTCACATACTCAGTTCACGGAGTTCACTACCTTATCACAAGATAGGCACATGGCTTCTGCCGAAAAGAAGAGGCCACCATGCTCCATGAGCACGACGGAGAACTCAGATTTGGAAATGTGGGGCGCAATTCTTGCAAAGAAGTTGCGAGACCACTCCGTGTCATCAGAGGAAGAGGAAGATCCTGCTCACATTGTAGCAGATTTGACAGTTCCAACCATGGAGCCAGCGAATATGGAAACAGGGGAGGAAATAAACACCCCACCCCCCAAAAACCAAAAAGGATGGATCCCTGTGGACAACAAGAAGAAGCGCTGTCCGTCCAAGGAGCAGGCAAACCAGCTCAACCGACCTGGCAAATTCAAGGTGAAGTCTTACGGGGACCACAGAACACATTATGGCGTTGTTTCATACCTGGAATCACGACACAACCTAAAGTTCAAGATATGGTTCAACTTGAGGGGAGAACCAATATTGACTCCTCTCAACAAGGAAATGTACACCACCTTGAAGAGAGTCATGGAGACAGATCGCTCATTCACCCTGGAGGAACTGGACTCTCGGCAGAAGATCACCAAGGGTGTAGTGATGCGATACCCGCTGACGATGCCCATCGATGCAGTAGCAGCTCACCCCAGTGTGGTGTCAGCTCAAAGTCTCAAAGCATAGACGGCAGGCAATGCACCAACCCGACAGGTCCTCATTCAGCATGTAGGACCACTGCCATCCCAGCTGGACCTCGATTCTTGGGGCAGGTACGATGTCAGGACCTTCACACCAGAACCAGTTCACTGTTTCAAGTGTCAGCTATGGACACCTGGGTGCACTCTGTCCGAACAGAGTAATCTGCGGTGTCTGCAGCCAGCACCACCCTACCGAGGAATGCATCACCAAGCTGAAAAATGCATCGCCACCCACTCCACAATGCCCAAACTGCAGGCAGAAACACCATGCCTGGAATCCTCGATGCCCCGAGAGGCTCACCAGAATTCAAGGAGTCTGGAAGATGCCAAAAACTCGGCAACAGGCTACGACGGATCATCGCTCTCAGCAGACGATGGGTGCAGAGAACCCTGTCATACCGCAGATCTCTCAGCAGCTAACCCAAGTCAATGCCCAGGAATTCCCAACCCTCAAAGCCTCAACCAGGCGTCAAGGTCAAAACCTCCTGCACCCCTACCTCAACGAAGAAACAGAAACAAGAGGAACAGGAGGCGTCAACAGGGTACATCTGGTCAATGCGATCAGCAGGAGGCACTAAACGAGCCCCCACCGGCCATAGCACGACAACGCAGGCACTCCTTACCCGGCACAGGTGCTTTGCAGGCTCAACTGCCACCTCACCAGCAGATCCCGGCTACCAAACCTGGTATACAGCAACAGACCACGGTGCATACAACAAAGAAATCCAACCCTCAGCAGTCCCTGCAGACCACAACAGCCCAGATAATATCCACTGTTTCAAACCCAACCCCAAAGCAGGCCCTCACCAGGGAGGATCTCGTAGCACTCATCAAGGTGTTCATGGATCTTATTTGCAACACAATCAACTCCACGGAACAACAGAGCGTATTCCGGCAGATGGTCAGTATGCTCCTGAGTGTGTGCTTACTGACCGAGGAGGAGACAGTGGATGCCATGAATTTGCAGGTTCTCAGAGTGGGCAGGACTCAGTCTCCAGCTCAGGAAACAACAGCAATGGAATAACCTCGGTACTAAATCACACCCTCAAGGTCCTACAATGGAACATTCAGGGCCTGAGGGGCAAACAGCACCTCTTGCTGGAGGCAGTAATTCGGGATCGGGTTGACATCGTCTTGCTAAAAGAAACTCTGACTGTCCCGACTATGTGCCCAAGACTACCCGGTTTTGCTGGGTATTTTCGGCACATAGACCCGGGCCTTCACTGCAGAGGCACAGCTGTATTTGTATCCAATACAATACCTCACAAGGTTATAGCCAACCCTGTGGACTGTGGGGAGGATGTCGAGGTACAGGCCATCCTTGCACACATATCAAGGGCGCCCATTACCATCTATAACATTTACAAGAACCCAAGACACACCCTCGACATTGCAGAGCTCCTCGCACTAGCACGCAATGAGTGTGTTATTGTGGGTGGAGATTTCAACGCATATCACCCAATGCTGCACTCTCACTCAGCAACCAATGCTGCTGGCAGACACATAGCAATGCTCCTACACGATATTCCAGAGGTAAAGTTGCTAAACAATGGAGACCCCACACACCTGTTGGGTGGCTGCCTCGACCTTACCTTCGGGTCAAGACAACTCGCAGCAGGAGCCACATGGGAAACTCATCCTCACCTTGTCAGTGACCACTTTGCAGTGATCACCACCTTCAACATCAACAGGCTTCCCACAGTTGTGCTGCCTCCTAGATGGGACGTAAAGAGGGCCAACTGGAAGGTGTTCCAGGATTATCTTCATGACTGGTGGTCCACATACTCTCTATCAGAAGACTGTGATATGGCTGAAGAGGAGCTAATCACTGTTCTCATCCAGGCAGCAGAGTGTGCAATTCCAAAGAAGTCCGCAGGACGCACTCACAAAAGAGACTGGTGGTTCTACAACGACGAGGTGCGGGAGCAGAACCACCGCATCAACTCTTTTAGGAAGCTATACAGGCGTAACCCTACGGCAGAGAACAGGAATACTCTGAGAGCCATTGTGCAGCATGCCCGCAGTCTCTCTCAGAGTAAAAACTGAGAAATGGCTGGAGTGGTGCTCAACATTTGGGCATCACACCACCTTATCTGAGATATGGGGCAAGCTCAACATAGCAACTGGCAAGAGCAAGCCGAGGCCACCAGAGCACCCGAACCCATCCCAGGAAGCTGAGAGACTAGTGGAGCTTTTCACTTCCAGGGGAGCCTCCACTCAGCTCCCACAGGACATCCGGAACATACAGACAGATCTTCTGCCACAGCGCCAGCTAACAATACAAACTGCATGTAAGTCGGAAGATGTGACTGATGAAGACCTCACGGGCTTGGAACTCCGACGTGCTATTAAGAACACAGGTGACACTGCCCCAGGCATCGATGGTGTTACGTACTCCATGATTGCATGGGCTGGGCAGAGTGGATGGGAGGCCATACTATACGTCATTAACAAGTCGTGGAGGGCCGGGACACTCCCAACAGCTTGGAAGAAAGCTACCACCGTACCAATTCCAAAGCCCAAGGACCCAGGCAGTATGAGACCCATATCTCTGACCAGCTGCTTAGCCAAGACTGCTGAGAGAATGGTGTTAAACCGCCTCCTATGGAAACTTGGACCCTCTCATCATCACATATTTGGCTTCACCAAAGGAGTGAGTACAGCAGAGTGAATAATCACTCTACTAAGCCAGATTGCTGATAGTAACAAAAAACCTAGTATCGTCGTCTACCTCGACCTTGAGAAGGCATTTGAGCTAGCCAGCCCCACAGCAATTCTAGCAATACTAGCTCAGAAGGGAATCAAAGGACGCCTCCTGGTCTGGATAGAGTCCTACCTTAGGGGCAGGCAGGCCTGTGTCAGCTTTCAGGGACACTACTCTTCCTTTAAAACCCTGGAAAACGGCACGCCACAAGGAGGTGTGCTCAGTCCTACCCTGTTTAACATCCTTATGCAGGAACTTGTGAGCCTTCCCTTTCATAGTGATACACAGCTCCTCAGCTATGCTGATGATCTTGCACTTGTAGTGAATGGGAAAGGCAATTTAGAGCGACAGGCTCAGAAAGCTTTGGACCTAATTACGCAGTCTTGCAAGGAACTAGGCCTCAAGATCTCGGCCGAGAAATCTCTTGCAATGAAGTTCAAGGGACCAGATCCTGTGAATAGATTATATATTCAGGATACAGAACTTGAGTGGACAGGCTCCTACCTGTACTTGGGAATCTACATTGATAAAAAGCTGACCTTTCAGAAACAGGCTGAGTATGTCAGGTCCCGTGCTCTACTCAGACTCAACGCCATGAGATCCATGACGAGGCACCGTGCAGGGGCAAGCAAAGATGTACTTCGCTTGTACTATATACAAGCTATACGCTCACTCACTGACTATGGTGCACCGGCGTTAGCTCATCTCTTCCCGCAGAGCAGGCAAAGGGTGGAGGTCGTACAAAACCAGGCAATAAGAACTATGCTTGGGGCCCCATCTGGACCTACACAGTATGTCTCAGATCTGAGGCCTGGCTTCCTTCCTTGGCTGACAGAGTAAGATACATAAACGCCTGCAAAGTAGCCACGATTCTGCACTGGCAGCAAGGTACTCCACTAAGGAGACGGATATTGACAACCATTGTCATGTGGGTTCGATAACTTGGATGGGGTAAAAATACTCACGTAGGCTGGTTAGTATGTATAATATATAACGGAAAGTATGGGAAGCGCCAACAGCCGACCTGCCTCTCTGCTCCCTATCTCAGACTGACCCACCAGTGCCTAGCGGGTGAACGGCATTTGAAAACATGCTATGGTCAGCAGCAACGTGAATAACAGTCAGTGATTCACACAGATGGTTGGTAGTGAGTCATCTACTGGTACACTGGTTACTGGTAACTGTTACCAGGAACTGGTACTACTACTGAGACCATGACACAAGATCCCACACTCTTCACGGACTACTCCTGGATTCGTTCGTTTTGTGTTGCTGGGCAGAAGCTGCTGCCTATACAACTACTCCTTGAGAAGAGTTGTGACCTTCCTGTTGCTGGGTACCATCCACCACCTCCCTGGCGCCCAGATCCAGCCGATGTTTGCATCATGCAGCTACCCATCTCTAAGCGTCTCTGCAGTCAAGACACCCTCAGCAATCATGCTGAGACAAGCATGGCACTGGCAGAGGGAGGCACATGTGCAGTGTATTTCACAGATGGTTCTGTCGACCCTGACAGGAAGAGAGCAGCAGCTGGACTGTACCACAATGGTCACACACAAGGCTGGCGACTCCCTGACCACTGCACGATCCTTCAAGCTGAGCTGGTGGCGATTCAGCAGGCATTGTCACATGCCCTACGACATCGACTCCGACCTGTCATACATGTTGAACTCCGACCTGTCATACATGTTGACTCCACCTCTGCAATCAATGCCCTCTCCCATCCTCAACCACAGGACAATGTTCACCTCATCACATTGATCCTGAGCATAATGATAGCCTTAGAAGTTCAGGGTAACAGATCGACATTGAACTGGATCCCCAGCCATGCTGGCATCCGGGGAAATGAGGCGGCAGATTTTTTTTTTTTTTTTCGCCGGTATTCTCCCAGCCCGGATCTTTTCCAAGTAGTGGTGACCCGGCCATGATGCAGCTAAGGCAGCAACAGAATATCCACATGTTGGGATTACTGTCCCCATCAGCCTACGACAGACCAAACTGGTCAGAGCCATGAAACTTATGTGGGAGGTCTTAGGTGATACACTATCTCAACAGTGGTACCGAGCAGCTACTCAGGGAGAATCCCCTCCATATGATAGAAGCTGGTCCAGAGCGCAGTGTACCGCCATCCATCGGCTTCGTTTGGGCTTTCCCGCAGCCAAGATGATGGTAGACAAGGCTGAGGAGGAGATGTGCCAGTACTGTCAGCACGTTGTCCAGCGGCCCCTAACACACTATCTTCTGGAATGCGAAGTACTGAGACACTCCGCAGGCAACTAGGAGTGATATTTCCTCCCGAAGAGGACCCAGAGATGACTGCGGCCACACTAGTGTACCATGGAGTCAACGAACCAGACAAGCTATTGCCCGTGATAACGACATGTCCTCCTCCTCGCTAGTGTCCATAGTTAGGAGTACATATGGTGTTGTCACTTATGAGATGCACCAGTTGAACTGACCAGAAGAGTGCTTGAGCAGCATATGTCGCATCATTGTAGAAACCTTTCTCCCTCGGGAGCCAGAGAAGGGTCATCGCAAGATTGAGACCCGTGCCAGGACTACAGTCTTGGCGAACATTACACATACACATACCTATACTTTAGGCTTGAGGGCCTGACCACCTCCCACCGAGGGTGATGGACTGATCTACTGCCTTCAGTTTTCACCTGTATTTCGACTGAAGAACACTGCTGTGCCAGCGAAATGTCTTGACAATAAAAATACTCATGCTGCAAATGCGTCTTATTTCTCAGGGTTAAGGAGCAGCTCATTTGCACTCAGTTACTTAACACCACCAACGAGGTAGTCAAAGTCTTAGCACTTAAAATTCAAAATAAAAATCTAACTATTGTGTACATGTATATAAACCACCACATACAACGTCCCAGCAATTCCAGGAACAACTTTTGAAAATCCAGCACTGTCTTGAAAATCTACCAACCCAGGCCCTAAACGTTCCATTGTTTGGTGACTTCAATGTAAGACATCTGAAACGCAAGAATGTTGCAAGAACTGTAACAGAAGAAACAACAACCACAAGAGCCAGTTTGAACCAACACTTTCACACAAGTGAATTGTAACACTGTAATAAATTCGCTTTAAGACAGCAAATATCAGAACCGAAGTATACCTGGAGTATACCTGGAGAAGGTTTCGGGGGTCAACGTCCCTGTGGCCCGGTCTGTGACCAGGTCACAAACTATCCTCAACATGGTATTCACAAATAATAAAGACATGGTCATGATCTGTCGAAGACAGCTAACTCAGACCACAACCTGGGTCTCAGACCTGCATAAACACTAGTCAGTAAAAACCTAATATGATCAATCATGGGGATATTTTCAACAAGTTCAATTTCGATAATAAGAACATCAAATGGGATCAAATCAATTATGACCTTACTGAAATAGGCTGGAAAGAAAAATGCGACTGACATGGATTTAAACCAGTGTCTCCAGAAAATGAGCTCATGTTCACTTTAATCATGTTCCAGACACTTTACAAAAAACAACAACAGAGGAGCTAGTTAGAAAGAGAGGTGTTAAGTAGCTCGGTCAATCATCCTGACGGACGTTATGGTATACCTCTAATGAGTTCCCAGAGCTTTTCTACTCCCGGAGCCCAGCCATGACCCAGGCTCCGAGAGGCCAGACTCCGGGATGCCATCTCCGGGAGGCCAGACTCCAGGAGGCCAGGCTCCGGGGTCCTAGGTTCCGAGGTTGACATGGTAATGAGCATGTTTTTATTCACCTTTCCCGCAGTGGGTCTGTCCCAGCTGGCCTGCTTGTAGGCCAGCACCACAGCTGGTTTTGACACTAGAGTACTGAGACTCGCCCAAGCAGTAACGACCATACCGCATCTGGGGTCTTGTACCCCTACTACTGCATCCAGGTCGTCTAGAAGAATTTGTTGTACTAGCTCGCGTAATGCCACGGAGGAGGAGAAGAAAGCTGACAGGGCAATTTGGAGACTCTACGTATATCCAGTCTGACTGGAAGCAAGCCTTATATCCACTCTTTGTCTTCAAGGGACAGAAAGGTTCAGGACACTTTCTAATATGGACTTCAGGAGGACGTGTGATATTCCTCGAGTTTGGGACTAGTGAAGCGTGGCAAGCTTCATGGGAAATAGGTGAGCTGTGGGAGAAACAAGCATCTGGTGAGTAGGTAGAAGACATCATGTACATCAATTTCTTCAATACTGCTTCAATCTTCCTGAAGCTGAAGTTTTTTTTATCTAGAACCTGGTCGATGGCATTGGACCGAGAAGGGCACCAAGGAGAGCACTGTCAGCTGGATCATTATACCTTTGATGAGTTCCGAGAGTTTTTCTACTCGCAAAGCCCGACCACTGGCCAACAATGGAAATATAAACACATATGCAGTATAATGTGATCCTTTATTGACAACGTTTTGCCCACACAGTGGCCTTTTTCAAGCCACAAATAGATCTACCTGGGGTGGAAGGTACGCGAGTATTTATAATCAGGTTCAGAATGTGGAAGTCAGGTGGAGAATGCTGCATCTGATGATCTACCGAGTGGGGTTATAGAGTCTAAAATCTTGGGTAGCTTGGAAGGGAGATTGGATAAGTTTGTGAGCAGACTTAGCTTTCCAAGCTACCCAAGATTTTAGACTCTATAACCCCACTTGGTACATCATCAGATGCAGCATTCTCCACCTGACCTCAGCATTCTGAACCTGACTATAAATACTCACGTACCTTCCACCCCAGGTAGATCTGTTTGTGACTTGAAAAAGCCCACTGTATGGGCGAAACGTTGTCAATAAAGGATCACATTATACTTCATATGTTTATATTTCCATTGTGTCGGTATTTCATACCATTTATTTCCATTGGCCATCAATGGTTGACACTGAGTTACCAATGAGTGGTTTCAGGTCTACCAGTGTGGGACTACAGCCACTGAAGGCTACTTCATCAGCTACATGAGTGATGATGCCTGGGTCTACCTACCTGGAATCTACCTGCAGAATGCTTGTGGGTTAACGTCACAGCGGCACGGTCCCAGACCAGGCCTCCCGGTGGATGGCCTGATCAACCATTTTGTTGGTGTTAGTCGCACGAGGTCCAACATATAAATACCAGTTGACCTGTAAGGCCCACAAAGTCTCCTGCTAGGTAGATGAAGGAAAAATAGACGTAAACAAGAGAGAGAGAGAGAGAGAGAGAGAGAGAGAGAGAGAGAGAGAGAGAGAGAGAGAGAGAGAGAGAGAGAGAGAGAGAGAGAGAGAGAGAGAGAGAGAGAGAGAGAGACAGAGAGCAGCAGCAGAGAAGGATGATGGGTGTTAACAGTCAGAAGTCATCTAGGAACGGTAATTTACAGAATACTGCCTGAGTTTATGTGAGGTGCAGTTAATATTTTCTTGGTGGAGTTTCTTGGGTGTGAGAGTTGTAGTGAGTAGGGTGGTCAGGGTGTGGTCTTCAATAATACAGCGAGAGTTGTAGTGAGTAGGTAGGTCAGGGTGGGGTCTTCAATAATACAGTGAGAGTTGTAGTGAGTAGGTTGGTCAGGGTGTGGTCTTCAATAATACAGTGAGAGTTGTAGTGAGTAGGTTGGTCAGGGTATGGTCTTCAATAATACAGTGAGAGTTGTAGTGAGTAGGTTGGTCAGGGTATGGTCTTCAATAATACAGTGAGAGTTGTAGTGAGTAGGGTGGTCAGGGTGTGGTCTTCAATAATACAGTGAGAGTTGTAGTGAGTAGGGTGGTCAGGGTGTGGTCTTCAATAATACAGTGAGAGTTGTAGTGAGTAGGGTGGTCAGGGTGTGGTCTTCAATAATACAGTGAGAGTTGTAGTGAGTAGGGTGGTCAGGGTGTGGTCTTCAATAATACAGTGAGAGTTGTAGTGAGTAGGGTGGTCAGGGTGTGGTCTTCAATAATACAGTGAGGGTTGTAGTGAGTAGGGTGGTCAGGGTGTGGTCTTCAATAATACAGTGAGAGTTGTAGTGAGTAGGGTGGTCAGGGTGTGGTCTTCAATAATACAGTGAGAGTTGTAGTGAGTAGGGTGGTCAGGGTGTGGTCTTCAATAATACAGTGAGAGTTGTAGTGAGTAGGGTGGTCAGGGTGTGGTCTTCAATAATACAGTGAGAGTTGTAGTGAGTAGGGTGGTCAGGGTGTGGTCTTCAATAATACAGTGAGGGTTGTAGTGAGTAGGGTGGTCAGGGTGTGGTCTTCAATAATACAGTGAGAGTTGTAGTGAGTAGGGTGGTCAGGGTGTGGTCTTCAATAATACAGTGAGAGTTGTAGTGAGGAGGGTGGTCAGGGTGTGGTCTTCAATAATACAGTGAGAGTTGTAGTGAGTAGGGTGGTCAGGGTGTGGTCTTCAATAATACAGTGAGAGTTGTAGTGAGTAGGGTGGTCAGGGTGTGGTCTTCAATAATACAGTGAGAGTTGTAGTGAGTAGGGTGGTCAGGGTGTGGTCTTCAATAATACAGTGAGAGTTGTAGTGAGTAGGGTGGTCAGGGTGTGGTCTTCAATAATACAGTGAGGGTTGTAGTGAGTAGGGTGGTCAGGGTGTGGTCTTCAATAATACAGTGAGAGTTGTAGTGAGTAGGGTGGTCAGGGTGTGGTCTTCAATAATACAGTGAGAGTTGTAGTGAGTAGGGTGGTCAGGGTGTCGTCTTCAATAATACAGTGAGAGTTGTAGTGAGTAGGGTGGTCAGGGTGTGGTCTTCAATAATACAGTGAGGGTTGTAGTGAGTAGGGTGGTCAGGGTGTGGTCTTCAATAATACAGTGAGAGTTGTAGTGAGTAGGGTGGTCAGGGTGTGGTCTTCAATAATACAGTGAGAGTTGTAGTGAGTAGGGTGGTCAGGGTGTGGTCTTCAATAATACAGTGAGAGTTGTAGTGAGTAGGGTGGTCAGGGTGTGGTCTTCAATAATACAGTGAGAGTTGTAGTGAGTAGGGTGGTCAGGGTGTGGTCTTCAATAATACAGTGAGAGTTGTAGTGAGTAGGGTGGTCAGGGTGTGGTCTTCAATAATACAGTGAGGGTTGTAGTGAGTAGGGTGGTCAGGGTGTGGTCTTCAATAATACAGTGAGAGTTGTAGTGAGTAGGGTGGTCAGGGTGTGGTCTTCAATAATACAGTGAGAGTTGTAGTGAGTAGGGTGGTCAGGGTGTGGTCTTCAATAATATAGTGAGGGTTGTAGTGAGTAGGGTGGTCAGGGTGTGGTCTTCAATAATACAGTGAGAGTTGTAGTGAGTAGGGTGGTCAGGGTGTGGTCTTCAATAATACAGTGAGAGTTGTAGTGAGTAGGGTGGTCAGGGTGTGGTCTTCAATAATACAGTGAGAGTTGTAGTGAGTAGGGTGGTCAGGGTGTGGTCTTCAATAATACAGTGAGAGTTGTAGTGAGTAGGGTGGTCAGGGTGTGGTCTTCAATAATACAGTGAGAGTTGTAGTGAGTAGGGTGGTCAGGGTGTGGTCTTCAATAATACAGTGAGAGTTGTAGTGAGTAGGGTGGTCAGGGTATGGTCTTCAATAATACAGTGAGAGTTGTAGTGAGTAGGGTGGTCAGGGTGTGGTCTTCAATAATACAGTGAGAGTTGTAGTGAGTAGGGTGGTCAGGGTATGGTCTTCAATAATACAGTGAGAGTTGTAGTGAGTAGGGTGGTCAGGGTGTGGTCTTCAATAATACAGTGAGAGTTGTAGTGAGTAGGGTGGTAAGGGTATGGTCTTCAATAATATTGTGAGAGTTGTAGTGAGTAGGGTGGTCAGGGTATGGTCTTCAATAATACAGTGAGAGTTGTAGTGAGTAGGGTGGTCAGGGTATGGTCTTCAATAATACAGTGAGAGTTGTAGTGAGTAGGGTGGTCAGGGTGTGGTCTTCAATAATACAGTGAGAGTTGTAGTGAGTAGGGTGGTCAGGGTATGGTCTTCAATAATACAGTGAGAGTTGTAGTGAGTAGGGTGGTCAGGGTATGGTCTTCAATAATACAGTGAGAGTTGTAGTGAGTAGGGTGGTCAGGGTGTGGTCTTCAATAATACAGTGAGAGTTGTAGTGAGTAGGGTGGTCAGGGTGTGGTCTTCAATAATACAGTGAGAGTTGTACCTGCATGTAACTTTGATCATGGCTTCTTATTTTCCTCTCTCTGTCTCTGTCTCTCTCTTTCTCTCTCTCCCTCTCTGTTTGTCTGTCTGTCTATCTGTCTGTCTGTGTCTCTCTTTCTGTCTGTCTGTCTGTCTGTCTCTCTTTTTTACACAGGGTTTAACAAGGTTAAGGATCCCTAGCTTTATTGACAAGCTATTTACAGGTTAAGGATTCCTAACTTTATTGGCAAGCTAAGAGCTGTTACCTACATCAGCTCATTTGAAAGCATTTTTATTGTTATGAGACATACAAGTAGGGAACAAGATGAAGTTGGAGCCATCTGTGGGCCAGCATTTTCATTTGATCAACTGACTTTATCTCGTTGACATCATTATGCTCTCTCTCTCTCTCTCTCTCTCTCTCTCTCTCTCTCTCTCTCTCTCTCTCTCTCTCTCTCTCTCTCTCTCTCTGTCTCTCTCACTCTCTTTTACACAGGGTTTTACAAGGTTAGATTAAGGATTCCTGACTTTATTTACAAGCTAAGAGCTGTTACCTACATTAGATCACTTGAAAACCTTTTTATATTTATGAGATATACAGACAGGGAACAGGATGAAGTTGGAGCCATCTGTCTCTGTCTGTCCACCTGCATGTCTGTCTGCCTCTCTCTCCGCACCTCCCTCTTCCCCCTTTCCTACCACCCCCCAGATCTTCCTTCCCCTCTCAAACCCTCCTGTCTTGCCCACTTCCCTCCGTCATTCAGTTACCTATCACTGATAACATTAAAGTCTAAATGGTCACTCATAAATTCATTTAACTCAGCAAGTGACCAAATAAGCCACATAGCCCACCCTCCCCGCCAGCAACATGAAACCTGCCACAGTGTACATGACCTGCATTAAGTCACAAATCGTGAGTTACATGCACTTTACGAGTGCACTTTATGTTAGCAGAGTGCACGCACGGACTTAAAAGGTGACATCATCTTTCGTGATGAATAGTATTATGTTTCGCGTTGTTAGTGAATTGTGTGGTTGTGTGTAGTATTGTGCTCTAAACCTATGGTGCAATCTGCAACTGTAATTCAATGGTACGTACCTGAAGTGTACTATTCCTTGCAGTGGTGCGAGTAGGTTTATTTCATCGGTAGCTTTCGTTCACATTATCGAGGCCTTCCGCTGGCTTACCGGTTCTCATCATATATAAAGTATATTATTCATTGTAACTGTGTTGGGTCTAGCTCGTGACTATTATAGTCTGGATTGTAACTGCTGTATCCTGGCTTGTAACTGTTGTATCCTGGCTTGTAACTGTTGTATCCTGGCTTGTAACTGTTGTATCCTGGCTTGTAACTGCTGTATCCTGGCTTGTAACTGCTGTATCCTGGCTTGTAACTGTTGTATCCTGGCTTGTAACTGTTGTATCCTGGCTTGTAACTGCTGTATCCTGGCTTGTAACTGCTGTATCCTGGCTTGTAACTGTTGTATCCTGGCTTGTAACTGCTGTATCCTGGCTTGTAACTGCTGTATCCTGGCTTGTAACTGCTGTATCCTGGCTTGTAACTGCTGTATCCTGGCTTGTAACTGTTGTATCCTGGCTTGTAACTGCTGTATCCTGGCTTGTAACTGCTGTATCCTGGCTTGTAACTGCTGTATCCTGGCTTGTAACTGCTGTATCCTGGCTTGTAACTGCTGTATCCTGGCTTGTAACTGCTGTATCCTGGCTTGTAACTGCTGTATCTGTAGTATATTTTGTAGTCAGGGATATGTTTTGTGACATATTTGACCTGTGATATGTCGAGTTGATGGTGTTTGTCGAGTTGATGGTGTTTGTCGAGTTGATGGTGTTTGTCGAGTTGATGGTGTTTGTCGAGTTGATGGTGTTTGTCGAGTTGATGGTGTTTGTCGAGTTGATGGTGTTTGTCGAGTTGATGGTGTTTGTCGAGTTGATGGTGTTTGTCGAGTTGAAGGTGTTTGTCGAGTTGATGGTGTTTGTCGAGTTGAAGGTGTTCGGCGAGTTGAAGGTGTTTGTCGAGTTGAAGGTGTTCGGCGAGTTGAAGGTGTTTGTCGAGTTGAAGGTGTTCGGCGAGTTGAAGGTGTTTGTCGAGTTGAAGGTGTTTGTCGAGTTGATGGTGTTTGTCGAGTTGAAGGTGTTCGGCGAGTTGAAGGTGTTTGTCGAGTTGAAGGTGTTCGGCGAGTTGAAGGTGTTTGTCGAGTTGAAGGTGTTCGGCGAGTTGAAGGTGTTTGTCGAGTTGAAGGTGTTCGACGAGTTGAAGGTGTTTGTCGAGTTGATGGTGTTTGTCGAGTTGAAGGTGTTCGGCGAGTTGAAGGTGTTTGTCGAGTTGAAGGTGTTTGTCGAGTTGATGGTGTTTGTCGAGTTGAAGGTGTTCGGCGAGTTGAAGGTGTTTGTCGAGTTGAAGGTGTTCGGCGAGTTGAAGGTGTTTGTCGAGTTGAAGGTGTTCGGCGAGTTGAAGGTGTTTGTCGAGTTGAAGGTGTTCGGCGAGTTGAAGGTGTTTGTCGAGTTGAAGGTGTTTGTCGAGTTGAAGGTGTTTGTCGAGTTGAAGGTGTTTGTCGAGTTGAAGGTGTTTGTCGAGTTGAAGGTGTTCGGCGAGTTGAAGGTGTTCGGCGAGGAGGTGTTCGGCGAGTTGAAGGTGTTCGGCGAGGAGGTGTTTGTCGAGTTGAAGGTGTTCGGCGAGTTGAAGGTGTTTGTCGAGTTGAAGGTGTTCGGCGAGTTGAAGGTGTTCGGCGAGGTGTTCGGTGAGTTGAAGGTGTTCGGCGAGTTGAAGGTGTTCGGCGAGGTGTTCGGTGAGTTGAAGGTGTTCGGCGAGGTGTTCGGTGAGTTGAAGGTGTTCGGCGAGGTGTTCGGTGAGTTGAAGGTGTTCGGCGAGTTGAAGGTGTTCGGCGAGGTGTTCGGTGAGTTGAAGGTGTTCGGCGAGGTGTTCGGTGAGTTGAAGGTGTTCGGCGAGAAGAGAGACTCATCACATCTTGTAAATTCTATCCCACTGAGTTAATCTTCAGCTGATATATCACAACAAATTCAGTGACAGTGATAATCCTCATCAATCAACTAACACGCCACAACAAATTATGTCGTTTGTGTACTGTAATACTCGTCTGTCGGTCCACTACAGCAGACTCTCGTCAGTTGGTCCACTATAGCAGACCCCCTCGTCCTGACCTAGGGTCCAGACCACTTCAACCTGGGAATTAGCTGTCAGCAAGTAGCGCCACGATGATGTATGAGGCAGAGGTAGACTCTTAACTATCTGTAAGAGCACCTGTCTGGGGACTCATCCAGTGGTACTTGGGAATTAACACACAGAGATACCATCAAGGAGTTTGATCGAGATGAGGTGTTGAGGTGTGTAAATATTAAGAATGTGGCATGTCTGTCATCGCCCTACACCCGTCTACCGATGTAGTGACACTCCACTCTTACACAACACTACACAAACACATCTCAACACCTCCCACACCCGTCCTCTACTGCAGTGACACTCCGCTCTGACACAACACTAACACACCTTCCACACTCCTACACTCGTCCACTACTGTAGTGACACTGCACTCTTACACAACACTGACACACACACACCTCAACACCTCCCATACTCCTACACTCGTCCACTACTGTAGTGACACTGCACTCTTACACAACACTGACACACACACACACACACACACACACACCTCAACACCTCCCACACTCCTACACCCGTCCACTACTGTAGTGACACTGCACTCTTACACAACACTGACACACACACACACACACACACACACACCTCAACACCTCCCACACTCCTACACTCGTCCACTTCTGTAGTAACACTGCACTCTTACACAACACTGACACACACACACACACACCTCAACACCTCCCACACTCCTACACTCGTCCACTACTGTAGTGACACTGCACTCTTACACAACACTGACACACACACACACACACACACACACACCTCAACACCTCCCACACTCCTACACTCGTCCACTACTGTAGTGACACTGCACTCTTACACAACACTGACACACACACACACACACACCTTAACACCTCCCACACTCCTACACTCGTCCACTACTGTAGTAACACTGCACTCTTACACAACACTGACACACACACACACACACCTCAACACCTCCCACACTCCTACACCCGTCCACTACTGTAGTGACACTCCACTCTTATACAACACTAACACACACACCTCAACTGCACCCGTCCACCACACCAGTAACACTTACGTTTACTCCTGTTTCAAGAGTTTTCCTATATCCTAAGACCCCTCTGTTGACTTCCCGGTTAACCAGGCTGCTGGTTTTAGCCTCACTCATTAGGAATATTTTGCACCGTCTCCCAAGCTAGTTGCTTTCTCGTGTGTAGATGTGGGAACAGTCACTCCAGAATTTCCCAGTTGTAAATCATGATACATCTTTCTCGCCTATGTTGCAAGGAGTACAATTAGAGGGTCTTCAGTCGTTTAAACGTTCCTTAGCAGTGTAAGTTTCTGTACATTTTCCAGCTCAACAATCTCACCTGTCTTAAAAGGAGAGAACAAGTAACTTAAAGAGTGCCATTACTGGATCAGCATTGCTGGTCTTGAAAGTTCTAGTTATCCAATACATTTCATTGATGTGCAAGTTCTAGTTAGCCAATATATTTCCCTGATGTGCAAGTTCTAGTTATCCAATATATTTCCCTGATGTGCAAGTTCTAGTTATCCAATATATTTCCTTGATGTGCAAGTTCTAGATATCAGAAACACTGCTGGAACAAGTGTATTAGTCTTCAATAGGAAACTGGACAAGCATCTTCAACGGGTGTCAGATCAACCAGGCTGTGAGGGATATGTAGAGCAGCGGGCCTTCAGCAGCAATAGCTTGGCTGACCAGGCTAGCACCAGACGAGCCTGTCCCATGGCCTGACTCCTGGAGTAGAAAAACTCTGAAAACTCATCAAAGGTATACCAAATTTATAATGAAACAAGTAAAAATTGTCCATATTGTTATCTGAGACCCACTGGAAGACTTCCTTTATATCCTTTGATATACCTTTGATGAGTTTCAAGAGTTTTTCAACTCCCAGAGCCTGGCCTTGGGCCAGGCTCGTGCTTGAAGTTCAGCTGTGTCTTCGATGGACGCAACTCTTGTAGAGATTCTGTTGTCATCAGCCAAAGATATTGGGATGCTATGATTGATGTCCTTGTCAATGTGGGATATAAGACTGAGAAACGTGGGGCAAGAAATGCGCCTAGAAACAAAACATTCACTGTGGCAGCCTCCGATTTCCCTCTGTTTACTACTGCTCTCTGAGTTCTGTTTGTTAATTAGTTACATATCCATATACCTTACCTTTGGTATATACCTTTGATGAGTTTCAAGAGTCTCATTACTCTCGGAGCCCGGCCATGGGCCAGGCTAGTCTGGTGCTTACCTGGTCAACCAGGCTGTTGCTGCTGGAGGCCCACTGCCCCAATTTTCCAGTTATTCCTATTGCATGCAATTCATGCGCTGTCACACCATGGTTGTATCTGTCAAATGCTTTTGCAAAATCAGTGAATACTACATCGGCATTTAGCTTGTCTTCCAATGTGACTTCAGCATTTTGCTCATATCTTTGTTGTCATTGGTTTAAATGCTATCTTATTTAGGCAAGAGCCTGTTATTGGATGTAGTTGTCCTGAAATTTTAATACTAGTAAAAGCATCTTAGATTTTCTTTCAGTTTCATTGATGATCTTTTTCGCCCCGTCAGGTTCTCCGAGACTGTACAATTTAGTAAGTTTAAGCTTAATCTTCTCCATTTCTCTACTATTTCTTTTCATTTTGCATATAGTCTAAACTCGAGTCTGTGAGGTGTGTGATTCTTCACCTTCATCTGTGGAGCTAGCGCCTCTCTCTTTCTAATTTGTATCTTCTTTTATTTCCTTAAGGTACAAGTCTGTTGTCTTGTAATTACCTGTATAGGGGATGCCATATGTTAGTGTCGCTGAGCTGTCACCATATTTCAAATAACCCTAGCCATGATGCCACGAACCTTTCAAATAATGCCATGTCAGCACAGTTTGAACTGTTATGACACTGCCCCTGCCATAAGACTGGGTCGAACAAAGGCATACCCTGACAGTCATGTATCCTCAGGCAGACATCAGACTGCAGGCTGGGCTTCCTACATTTAAATTTAATATACTAGTCTGTGTCAGTGAGTTATCATTCACTATCACTCCACTTAGGAACCCTTACGATATAATCCTCTCAAGACATTAGTTCGAATCCATGTTATTCCTACTATCCTCTTAGCCTAAATTATAAGGAACACTTGAAAGTCCTCAAATTGTACTCCCTGGAAAGTAGGCAAGACAGATATATCAAAATTTGCATCAGGAAATGTCTAGAGGTATTGATACCAAATCTGCAAACAGAAATCACTCCCTATGAAAGGAAGAGGTTCGGCAGACTGTACTAAATACATCCAAAGAAAAGCATGGGTGCCATGAGTACACTAAGATACAACTTAAACAATGTCAGGTTTCACATTCAAGGATGTAAAATCGTAATAGTCAACAAAGTAAAATTAGAGGTTGTTAAAGCACAGTACTGGACCCGATTATCAATCTCACTCTCGCAACTGATATAGAGATACGATAGCACTGTAGAAAATATACCATATGTCAGAAACGCTGAGGACAAATTCAAATTTCCAATCCTGAAGTCAGGTTTCTTTCTTGACTGTCTGCTCAACTAGGCTGTTGCTCCTGTCAGTTCGCAGGCCCTTATAACCATCACAACCTGGCTGATCAGGCACTTTTATGAGGTAGTTACCCACTTTCCACTTGAAAACGTCTACCATTGTTCTGTCAACTCTCTAACATCTATATATAGCAGGCCGAACATTCCTTCAAGAGAAATACTGACCAAGCTAAACTATGCTAGTCAATTTAAATGCCAAACATCGGTTCCGAGAGCTGGAGCTCACCCTTCTCCTTCCTCAACCCCCCACTCCAGCATACTCAGTAATTACAATCAGGCCGACACACCAACGAGGACGGACAGGATGATTGTTATGTATGAGTATATAAGACCCTAACAAGAACAACAATTAAATGTACCTTCAACCATCTCGTCTTACCTCCCTCACCACTACTGCTCAACACCATCTTCACTAAAAAAAATATATAAACTAGCATGTATGCACACCAAGAGGTCTCGGTCTCTCTCCATTGTCTCGTATATACCGGTAACCGGTACACTGAGTTTGCTTTGAACCCTATTTTAGGAACTTTAAGAATGGGGAACACTGCAGCAGACCTACTGGCCCATACAGGGCAAGTCCTTATCAAAACCACCCACGTATTTTCCAACCTTTTCCTGCTGTATAGCCCTTGTGGCTTAGCGCTTCTTTTTTATAATAATAATAATAATAATAGTAATAATAATAATAATAATAATAATAATAATAATAATAATAATAATAATAATAATAATAATAATAATAATTCAAACTTTTCCCAAAGCTACCTCAAAATTTGCTTCAGTACCCCAGATGCTAATTAAATCCACCCCTTATCACTCATATGTCTAAGCAGAATAGTCTTGACTGGTGATACACAGGCGAAATGTAATCTTGCTGATTCTTGTGCAATCAACAGGCTTTCAACCTAGCAAACTAATTCACACCATTTCTTAGTCTCATACCTATGTCCAAGACACAGATCATACCGCTGTGTCATACTTTGCAGACGATACTGGAATTTGTATGAGAGGTATCCATGAGGGTCACAATGAATCATCGAGAAGACATAAACAAAGTCTCCCAGAGAGCTACAGAATGCAATATGACGCTCAACAAGATCAAATTTATTTAATAAAGACGTATGAACCCTCTGGAGACTATTTACACCATGTTTCGCTGTAAAGAGCTAGAGAGAACACTGTAATACGAAAGTCGAGTGAAGACCGTAGAACACGTGCAAATTCAAGTTATTTTATGTTACTTTAAGTCATTATAACTGTATAAAACCTAATAAATCACTGGATAAAGATGAAAGAAAAAGAATGTAAGAGACCTGGGTGTAACTATGTGAGAGGATCCTATGTTCAGACTATTAATACTAAGTCTCGTTTCAGGAGATCAGAGACATTCTTGAAGTCTAGTTTAACCACAACATTGTAGTAAGACTAGACTTCAAGAATGACGCACGGACTGCTGCTTCACTGTCTTGAGGGACCTCAGAGCTAAGCTTGAAGAATCATGGCCGTCTCTGGAGTATACCTGGAGAGGGTTTCGGGGGTCAACGCCCCCATCGCCCGGTCTGTAACCAGGCCTTTAAAATGAGGCAGTGGGGAATGTTGCCTCTGGAAATAGGTCTATTTCTTCCAGCTTAATTTTTTAAGGGTACAAAGCGATGCATCGAAGAAGGGAGGTTTAATTTTCTCTGGAATCAGATCAGCTGGAATGTGATCACTGGTAGGAGAGTCTCTGCCATTTGGCCAAGAACTGAATTAACTATCTCACTGAAATGCTTGGGTTTTATAATAGGATCCTGCAGAGGCAGATCTGGTCAAAAGGAGTGTGCGCTGAGGGTCAACGCCCCCGCGTCCTGGTCCCAGAAAAGGCCTCTAGGTGGATAGCATGATCAACCAGACGGTTGGTGTTAGCTGCACGATATCCAAGTTACCATGTTTGCTGAGGAAACCATTAAAGCGATAAACCTGAAAACGTAGACACTCGTTACTCCTAACACTACCAGCTGTGCTACTTCCTTGGCTGTCACCTTCCTACTGATTACCATCCATCCAGCTGGCTAGGGTGTATGAACAAGGTACCACCTGCTGAGTGGAACAAGGGTGTCGGGGGCAGGGAATCAACGTGGTAGATGAAACGCGGATGCATGCTTGGTGGATGAAGTAACGTGTTCCACCTTGGTGGATGAGGTAACGTGTTCCACCTTGGTGGATGAGGTAACGTGTTCCACCTTGGTGGATGAGGTAACGTGTTCCACCTTGGTGGATGAAGTAACGTGTTCCACCTTGGTGGATGAGGTAACGTGTTCCACCTTGGTGGATGAGGTAACGTGTTCCACCTTGGTGGATGAAGTAACGTGTTCCACCTTGGTGGATGAGGTAACGTGTTCCACCTTGGTGGATGAGGTAACGTGTTCCACCTTGGTGGATGAAGTAACGTGTTCCACCTTGGTGGATGAGGTAACGTGTTCCACCTTGGTGGAAGAGGTAACGTGTTCCACCTTGGTGGATGAGGTAACGTGTTCCACCTTGGTGGATGAGGTAACGTGTTCCACCTTGGTGGATGAGGTAACGTGTTCCACCTTGGTGGATGAGGTAACGTGTTCCACCTTGGTGGATGAAGTAACGTGTTCCACCTTGGTGGATGAGGTAACGTGTTCCACCTTGGTGGATGAGGTAACGTGTTCCACCTTGGTGGATGAAGTAACGTGTTCCACCTTGGTGGATGAGGTAACGTGTTCCACCTTGGTGGATGAGGTAACGTGTTCCACCTTGGTGGATGAAGTAACGTGTTCCACCTTGGTGGATGAGGTAACGTGTTCCACCTTGGTGGATGAGGTAACGTGTTCCACCTTGGTGGATGAAGTAACGTGTTCCACCTTGGTGGATGAGGTAACGTGTTCCACCTTGGTGGATGAGGTAACGTGTTCCACCTTGGTGGATGAGGTAACGTGTTCCACCTTGGTGGATGAGGTAACGTGTTCCACCTTGGTGGATGAGGTAACGTGTTCCACCTTGGTGGATGAGGTAACGTGTTCCACCTTGGTGGATGAGGTAACGTGTTCCACCTTGGTGGATGAAGTAACGTGTTCCACCTTGGTGGATGAGGTAACGTGTTCCACCTTGGTGGATGAGGTAACGTGTTCCACCTTGGTGGATGAAGTAACGTGTTCCACCTTGGTGGATGAGGTAACGTGTTCCACCATGGTGGATGAAGTAACGTGTTCCACCTTGGTGGATGAGGTAACGTGTTCCACCTTGGTGGATGAAGTAACGTGTTCCACCTTGGTGGATGAGGTAACGTGTTCCACCTTGGTGGATGAAGTAACGTGTTCCACCTTGGTGGATGAGGTAACGTGTTCCACCTTGGTGGATGAGGTAACGTGTTCCACCTTGGTGGATGAGGTAACGTGTTCCACCTTGGTGGATGAGGTAACGTGTTCCACCTTGGTGGATGAAGTAACGTGTTCCACCTTGGTGGATGAGGTAACGTGTTCCACCTTGGTGGATGAAGTAACGTGTTCCACCTTGGTGGATGAGGTAACGTGTTCCACCTTGGTGGATGAAGTAACGTGTTCCACCTTGGTGGATGAGGTAACGTGTTCCACCTTGGTGGATGAAGTAACGTGTTCCACCTTGGTGGATGAGGTAACGTGTTCCACCTTGGTGGATGAGGTAACGTGTTCCACCTTGGTGGATGAGGTAACGTGTTCCACCTTGGTGGATGAGGTAACGTGTTCCACCTTGGTGGATGAGGTAACGTGTTCCACCTTGGTGGATGAAGTAACGTGTTCCACCTTGGTGGATGAGGTAACGTGTTCCACCTTGGTGGATGAAGTAACGTGTTCCACCTTGGTGGATGAGGTAACGTGTTCCACCTTGGTGGATGAGGTAACGTGTTCCACCTTGGTGGATGAGGTAACGTGTTCCACCTTGGTGGATGAGGTAACGTGTTCCACCTTGGTGGATGAGGTAACGTGTTCCACCTTGGTGGATGAAGTAACGTGTTCCACCTTGGTGGATGAGGTAACGTGTTCCACCTTGGTGGATGAGGTAACGTGTTCCACCTTGGTGGATGAGGTAACGTGTTCCACCTTGGTGGATGAGGTAACGTGTTCCACCTTGGTGGATGAGGTAACGTGTTCCACCTTGGTGGATGAAGTAACGTGTTCCACCTTGGTGGATGAGGTAACGTGTTCCACCTTGGTGGATGAGGTAACGTGTTCCACCTTGGTGGATGAAGTAACGTGTTCCACCTTGGTGGATGAGGTAACGTGTTCCACCTTGGTGGATGAAGTAACGTGTTCCACCTTGGTGGATGAGGTAACGTGTTCCACCTTGGTGGATGAAGTAACGTGTTCCACCTTGGTGGATGAGGTAACGTGTTCCACCTTGGTGGATGAGGTAACGTGTTCCACCTTGGTGGATGAGGTAACGTGTTCCACCTTGGTGGATGAGGTAACGTGTTCCACCTTGGTGGATGAAGTAACGTGTTCCACCTTGGTGGATGAGGTAACGTGTTCCACCTTGGTGGATGAGGTAACGTGTTCCACCTTGGTGGATGAGGTAACGTGTTCCACCTTGGTGGATGAGGTAACGTGTTCCACCTTGGTGGATGAGGTAACGTGTTCCACCTTGGTGGATGAGGTAACGTGTTCCACCTTGGTGGATGAAGTAACGTGTTCCACCTTGGTGGATGAGGTAACGTGTTCCACCTTGGTGGATGAAGTAACGTGTTCCACCTTGGTGGATGAGGTAACGTGTTCCACCTTGGTGGATGAGGTAACGTGTTCCACCTTGGTGGATGAAGTAACGTGTTCCACCTTGGTGGATGAGGTAACGTGTTCCACCTTGGTGGATGAGGTAACGTGTTCCACCTTGGTGGATAAATTAATATATAAATATATGGCGTCACTTGGGGAACTATGCCACTCCTCACACGTGGGTTAGTATTCTCTCTCTCCCTCACTACTGAGACATTAAGTCGGTAAGAACATTTCAAGCTGGGGTAGCTACTGAGCCCTTCTCTCCTCACTGACTTACTGAAGTCGCCCAGCTCAAACTGACAGACTTCACTACTTTGAGATATAAAATCTATCCTACATGATGGAAGAGAACAGGGAACACTTCCCTAGAATTTTCTCCCAGTAACTGCCACAGTAACATATAACTGTTTATAATACTAATTGTCTTTATAATAAACAAATACCTTATTATTAGTTGTATAGTAATAGTTGGTGTGGTGGTGGCGGCAGGCGGTAACAGTGGTAGCAGGTAACAGGTGGTAGGCGGTGGAGGAGGTAGTAGTGCGGTAAGTAATGGCGGTAACGGTGGTAGGTAGTAGTGGTAGTAGGCAATGGCAGGTGGTAGTGGTGGCAGCGGTAACAGTGGTGGTAGTAATGGTAATGGCGGTGCAGCGGCGCAGCGGCGGCGCGGCAGCAGCAGCGGCCAGCACCGGGAGTAGGGGTAGTGGTAGGTAGGTAGTAGGTAGGTGGTAGTAGTAGTAGTAGTAGTAGTAGTAGTAGTAGTAGTAGTAGAAGTAGTAGTAGTAGTAGCAGTAGTGGGGAAGCTTTAAACCAGCAGAGGTACTAGAGCACTCCGGAAAGAAGTAGCTCCAGTTCAATGGATCAGAAGCTCTTCCCCAGCATCAAGCAACAACAAGCATACACACACGACAGGCAATTCACCGAACACTTCCCCTCTAGGTCACTATATATGCATACCATTATATATATCATTTTAGTGTTAAACTGCCCTGACAATTACACCCACGCATCATGATGACAAACCGGGCCATTAGCTTTGAGTGTAGCAGCCGGGGTGGTGGTGCGGGACCCCTGACGCCGGCTGTGCAAACCCAGGGTGGTGGTGCGGGGCCCCTGACGCCGGTTGTGCAAACCTCACACACACACACACACACACACACACACACACACACACACACACACACACACACACACACACACACACACACACACACACACACACACACACACACAGAGTTATCCTCGGGGGTCCGAATATAAGCTAAATATTAAATGGGGTGATATGAACGGTAATATTAATTATAGTGTCAGATGCCTTGAGATGTGGCGCGCCGGCCCCACTCACTGTAAGGTTTACGGGCCATTGTTTCACGGTCTCTGATTTGTGGTCCCTGGTATTGTTTCCAAAGACTTGATTTGTGGGTGGCGGGTTCAATTGGTTCTAGCCTCTGAACTGTGGCCCCCCTGGTATTGTTTCCAAGCACTGATTTGTAGGTCACGGGTTGGCTGTGCAGGGCGATGGCTCATCAGATATCAAGCAGACATATTTCAGTCTTCAGAGCGTGCGTTTGCGATAAGAATTCAACCGTGAATTCTGAATGGTTTAGAGAGTTCAATCGGCTATATTTTATCGTTGATGCAGCGCGCAGGGAACGCCAGTTTAACAGTGTTGCAGAAATTGTCTTCGTTCGCCAATTGGTTCTTGCTTCTTTTAAAGTTATTCCTTACAATAATCAGTGATCACTTACAACTAATTCTCAACTGTATGATAACATCTACGACAGGTACTTGTTACGGCAAGATTCATAGGAGTTATGACTCGACCCCTGCGACCACAACTAGATGAGTACACACATATACATCCTCTACTGCTGCTGCTACTACTACTACTACTACTACTACACACACACACACACACACACACACACACACACACACACACACACACAAACACACACACACACACACACACACACACACACACACACACACACACACAAACACACAGAAAGTGGAACAATCTATGAAGCGAAGTAGTATAGAAGGGATCCATACATAGCTTTAAGAAGAGGTACGATTTCTCTTGAAGCCAGGAGTGGACCTAGTAGCGACCAGCGAGAAGGCGAAGGCAGGAACTGTGAAGTAGTGGAGGCAGGATCTATACATAGCTTTAAGATGAGGTACAGTAAGGGTCTTGGAGCAAGGAGTGAGTGGACCTAAGTAGCGACTAGCGAAGAGGCGGGGCCAGGAGCTGTGAGTCGAACCCTGCAACCACAAATAGGCGAGTACAATGCAGTTCGGAAGCTTTTGATACAGGGTAGCACAAGAGATTAATCTAGAAACTAAATGAGCAGGTATACTCCAGGTATACCTTTGATATACCTCTGATGAGTTTCCAAAGATTTTCTTCTCTCTGAGCCCGACCTTAGACCAGGAACTTAAAGAAGCTTATAGAAGCTTATATATAATATCTGTTAGGCCAATAATAGAGTACGCAGCCCCACTATGAATCCCACACCTGAAGACACTCGCAAAGGTTGGAAAGTAACCAGGCTAGTAGCAGAACTGAGAGGAATGTACTATGAGAGGTTTAAGGAGATAAAACTAGCGAACCTGACAGAAAGAAGGACAAGGGATAATAATATGACATAAAAGAATCTTGAGAGAAACTGATAGGACAGATAAGGATAGACTGAAATCAGACGACCAGGATCAAAGGGACACATGTGGAAGCTGAAGACACGTATGTATGAAAGTATTTAGTCTCAGGGGTTAAAAGTGGAATGACTTGGATGAGGCAGTGGTGGAGGCAGACTCAATACACAGCTTCATGAGCACTGACGATATAAGGCTCAAGAGACTTGAAATCATTGGTCGAAGAAGTCTAAGAGATGGGGGCAGAAGTCGAGTCTCGATCCCAGCAAACAAAACTAGATGAGTACCATTATCTTTAACATACCTCTGATGAGTTCCGAGAGTTTTTCTGAGAGAATTGAAAACTCCTGGAAACCAGTCACTGGTATATAAAATGGCATCCGTTGAAGACAGTGAATTTCAAGAGGATATACAGAAAGTCTCCTAGTGAGCCTCAGACAACAATATGATGTTCAAGGAGGACAA
Organism: Cherax quadricarinatus; assembly: GCF_038502225.1. Taxonomy (NCBI): domain Eukaryota; kingdom Metazoa; phylum Arthropoda; class Malacostraca; order Decapoda; family Parastacidae; genus Cherax; species Cherax quadricarinatus. The sequence continues at coordinate 59,797,961 of NC_091292.1, forward strand.
ATTTCTCCTACTCAGCTACGGAAGAATGGAGGAAATAATGAGTGAAACAGAGTGCACGACCAACTCAAACCATTCAGTAAAGGGAAAAGCTCCATGTGCGAGACCTGGGAGTGATTATGTCAAGGCAAATGATAGCCGCAAGGTAAATAATAGCCCACATAATTAGACTTTTTAAGACAAGGGATGCTAAACCAATGATGATACTCTTCAAGTCACTTCCTCTATTAAGTCTGGAATACTACTATATACTGACGGCCTCCTTCAAAGCAGGTGAGACTGCTGAGCTGGAAAACGTACAGAGAAATTTCACTGCTCGTATACATTCGATCAAGCATCTAAACTATTGAGAATGCTTGAAGTACCTTCATCTATATTCCTTGGAACGTAGGCGAATAAGCTACATAATAATTTACACTTGAAAAATCCTGGAGGGACTGGCCCCAGACCTGAACACCGAAATCACTCCATATGACAAGAGACTTGGCAGATGGTGCAAAATATCTCCACTAAAAAGCGACGAGCACACGAAGAGATAACGACAATAAGTGTCAGAGGTCCCCGACTCTTCATCGCCTTCCCTCTATGCATACGGAGAATTACTAACAAACCTCTGACAGTCTTGAAGACGGAACTATCAACTTCCTGAAATCAGTTCCTGACCAGCCGGGCTATAGTTCATATGCTGGGCTGTGGTCCGCCAACAGCCTTGTTGATCAGGCCTTTATCCTCCAGGAGCCCTGGTCTGGGACCTGGCCGCAGGGGCGCTGGCCCCAGGCAGTATCCTTGAAGTTCTCTAATCGGGCTCACGGCAGCTCTGCTTATCACTGGGTTTATTCTGAACTTCCTCCCGGATCTCTCACTACAGTAAATTGTTATGACAGTTGCTATAACAACTTAATGGAGTGAGAGATAAGGGAGGAAGAGTTGGTGCCACGTCACTGTTGGTGCCACATCACTGTTGGTGCCACATCATTGTTGGTGCTACTTAAGAGCGTCGGTGTCACATGAAGAAGCTTAGCTTACACTAAAAGCAAGTCAAATAACAGTAACTTCTGCCAATTACATTCACAGACCGAGAAAATCCCGAGGGTTAAACCTCGATAAAGCTGAAGTAAGGGGAAAATATTTGCAGTGAAGAGTGTAATCATAATAGAGAAATTACCCACTACTAGAGGTGTTGGTGGGGACAGTCCCCCCATCTACCCACAACTGGAGGTGAAGAATAAGACACATGTACAACACCAGGAATCTTTAGTGACGTATCGTTTAACCTGCGCTGCAGGCTTGATCAGTTGATTACAGAGATAGCACTGGTGGAAGACGAATTAGACGAAGTTGAGAGGTAGTTGATGTTATCAGTCCATCAACCCTGGAGCAAGATGATAAGTGTCCTAACCTAATGCAGCAGCAAGTGGCCAGAGGGTTATAATACTGGAGAGTGAGGTATAGCAGCCTGGTGATGAGGTCACAGGTGTAGCAGCCTGGAGATGAGGTCACAGGTGTAGCAGCCTGGAGATGAAGTTACAGGTGTAGCAGCCTGGTGATGAAGTTACAGGTGTAGCAACCTGGTGATGAGGTTACAGGTGTAGCAACCTGGTGATGAAGTTACAGGTGTAGCAACCTGGTGATGAACTCACAGGTGTAGCAGCCTGGTGATGAGGTTACAGGTGTAGCAGCCTGGTGATGAACTCACAGGTGTAGCAGCCTGGTGATGAGGTTACAGGTGTAGCAGCCTGGTGATGAACTCACAGGTGTAGCAGCCTGGTGATGAACTCACAGGTGTAGCAGCCTGGTGATGAACTCACAGGTGTAGCAGCCTGGTGATGAAGTTACAGGTGTAGCAGCCTGGTGATGAAGTTACAGGTGTAGCAGCCTGGTGATGAGGTTACAGGTGTAGCAACCTGGTGATGAGGTTACAGGTGTAGCAACCTGGTGATGAAGTTACAGGTGTAGCAACCTGGTGATGAACTCACAGGTGTAGCAGCCTGGTGATGAGGTTACAGGTGTAGCAGCCTGGTGATGAAGTTACAGGTGTAGCAGCCTGGTGATGAACTCACAGGTGTAGCAGCCTGGTGATGAGGTTACAGGTGTAGCAGCCTGGTGATGAAGTTACAGGTGTAGCAGCCTGGTGATGAAGTTACAGGTGTAGCAGAATGGTGATGAAGTTACAGGTGTAGCAGCCTGGTGATGAAGTTACAGGTGTAGCAGCCTGGAGATGAAGTTACAGGTGTAGCAGCCTGGTGATGAAGTTACAGGTGTAGCAGCCTGGTGATGAAGTTACAGGTGTAGCAGCCTGGTGATGAAGTTACAGGTGTAGCAGCCTGGTGATGAAGTTACAGGTGTAGCAGCCTGGTGATGAAGTTACAGGTGTAGCAGCCTGGAGATGAAGTTACAGGTGTAGCAGCCTGGTGATGAAGTTACAGGTGTAGCAGCCTGGTGATGAAGTTACAGGTGTAGCAGCCTGGTGATGAAGTTACAGGTGTAGCAGCCTGGTGATGAAGTTACAGGTGTAGCAGCCTGGTGATGAAGTTACAGGTGTAGCAGCCTGGAGATGAAGTTACAGGTGTAGCAGCCTGGTGATGAAGTTACAGGTGTAGCAGCCTGGTGATGAAGTTACAGGTGTAGCAGCCTGGTGATGAAGTTACAGGTGTAGCAGCCTGGCGATGAAGTTACAGGTGTAGCAGCCTGGTGATGAAGTTACAGGTGTAGCAGCCTGGTGATGAAGTTACAGGTGTAGCAGCCTGGAGATGAAGTTACAGGTATAGCAGCCTGGTGATGAAGTTACAGGTGTAGCAGCCTGGTGATGAAGTTACAGGTGTAGCAGCCTGGTGATGAAGTTACAGGTGTAGCAGCCTGGTGATGAAGTTACAGGTGTAGCAGCCTGGTGATGAAGTTACAGGTGTAGCAGCCTGGTGATGAAGTTACAGGTGTAGCAGCCTGGTGATGAAGTTACAGGTGTAGCAGCCTGGTGATGAAGTTACAGGTGTAGCAGCCTGGAGATGAAGTTACAGGTGTAGCAGCCTGGAGATGAAGTTACAGGTGTAGCAGCCTGGTGATGAAGTTACAGGTGTAGCAGCCTGGTGATGAAGTTACAGGTGTAGCAGCCTGGTGATGAAGTTACAGGTGTAGCAGCCTGGTGATGAAGTTACAGGTGTAGCAGCCTGGTGATGAAGTTACAGGTGTAGCAGCCTGGTGATGAAGTTACAGGTGTAGCAGCCTGGAGATGAAGTTACAGGTGTAGCAGCCTGGTGATGAAGTTACAGGTGTAGCAGCCTGGAGATGAGGTCACAGGTGTAGCAGCCTGGAGATGAAGTTACAGGTGTAGCAACCTGGAGATGAGGTCACAGGTGTAGCAGCCTGGAGATGAGGTCACAGGTGTAGCAACCTGGAGATGAGGTCACAGGTGTAGCAGCCTGGAGATGAAGTTACAGGTGTAGCAGCCTGGAGATGAAGTTACAGGTGTAACAGCCTGGAGATGAGGTTACAGGTGTAGCAGCCTGGAGATGAGGTTACAGGTGTAGCAGCCTGGAGATGAGGTTACAGGTGTAGCAACCTGGAGATGAGGTCACAGGTGTAGCAGCCTGGAGATGAGGTTACAGGTGTAGCAGCCTGGAGATGAGGTTACAGGTGTAGCAGCCTGGAGATGAGGTTACAGGTGTAGCAGCCTGGAGATGAGGTTACAGGTGTAGCAGCCTGGAGATGAGGTTACAGGTGTAGCAACCTGGAGATGAGGTTACAGGTGTAGCAGCCTGGAGATGAGGTTACAGGTGTAGCAGCCTGGAGATGAGGTCACAGGTGTAGCAGCCTGGAGATGAGGTTACAGGTGTAGCAGCCTGGAGATGAGGTCACAGGTGTAGCAGCCTGGAGATGAGGTTACAGGTGTAGCAGCCTGGAGATGAAGTTACAGGTGTAACAGCCTGGAGATGAGGTTACAGGTGTAGCAGCCTGGAGATGAAGTTACAGGTGTAACAGCCTGGAGATGAGGTTACAGGTGTAGCAGCCTGGAGATGAAGTCACAGGTGTAGCAGCCTGGAGATGAGGTCACAGGTGTAGCAGCCTGGTGATGAAGTTACAGGTGTAGCAGCCTGGAGATGAGGTTACAGGTGTAGCAGCCTGGAGATGAAGTCACAGGTGTAGCAGCCTGGAGATGAGGTCACAGGTGTAGCAGCCTGGAGATGAAGTTACAGGTGTAGCAACCTGGAGATGAGGTCACAGGTGTAGCAACCTGGAGATGAGGTTACAGGTGTAGCAACCTGGAGATGAGGTTACAGGTGTAGCAACCTGGAGATGAGGTCACAGGCATAGCAGCCTGGAGATGAGGTTACAGGTGTAGCAGCCTGGAGATGAGGTTACAGGTGTAGCAGCCTGGAGATGAGGTTACAGGTGTAGTAACCTGGAGATGAGGTTACAGGTGTAGCAGCCTGGAGATGAGGTTACAGGTGTAGCAGCCTGGAGATGAGGTCACAGGTGTAGCAACCTGGAGATGAGGTCACAGGTGTAGCAACCTGGAGATGAGGTTACAGGTGTAGCAGCCTGGAGATGAGGTCACAGGTGTAGCAGCCTGGAGATGAGGTTACAGGTGTAGCAGCCTGGAGATGAGGTTACAGGTGTAGCAGCCTGGAGATGAGGTTACAGGTGTAGCAGCCTGGAGATGAGGTTACAGGTGTAGCAGCCTGGAGATGAGGTTACAGGTGTAGCAGCCTGGAGATGAGGTTACAGGTGTAGCAGCCTGGAGATGAGGTCACAGGTGTAGCAGCCTGGAGATGAGGTTACAGGTGTAGTAGCCTGGAGATGAGGTTACAGGTGTAGCAACCTGGAGATGAGGTTACAGGTGTAGCAGCCTGGAGATGAGGTTACAGGTGTAGCAGCCTGGAGATGAGGTCACAGGTGTAGCAGCCTGGAGATGAGGTTACAGGTGTAGCAGCCTGGAGATGAGGTTACAGGTGTAGCAACCTGGAGATGAGGTTACAGGTGTAGCAGCCTGGAGATGAGGTTACAGGTGTAGCAGCCTGGAGATGACGTCACAGGTGTAGCAGCCTGGAGATGAGGTTACAGGTGTAGCAGCCTGGAGATGAGGTTACAGGTGTAGCAGCCTGGAGATGAAGTTACAGGTGTAGCAGCCTGGAGATGAGGTTACAGGTGTAGCAGCCTGGAGATGAGGTTACAGTTGTAGCAGCCTGGAGATGAGGTTACAGGTGTAACAGCCTGGAGATGAAGTCACATGTGTAGCAACCTGGAGATGAGGTTACAGGTGTAGCAGCCTGGAGATGAGGTTACAGGTGTAGCAGCCTGGAGATGAGGTTACAGGTGTAGCAGCCTGGAGATGAGGTTACAGGTGTAGCAGCCTGGAGATGAGGTCACAGGTGTAGCAGCCTGGAGATGAGGTTACAGGTGTAGCAACCTGGAGATGAGGTTACAGGTGTAGCAGCCTGGAGATGAGGTTACAGGTGTAGCAGCCTGGAGATGAGGTTACAGGTGTAGCAGCCAGGAGATGAGGTTACAGGTGTAGCAGCCTGGAGATGAGGTTACAGGTGTAGCAGCCTGGAGATGAGGTTACAGGTGTAGCAGCCTGGAGAAGAGGTTACAGGTGTAGCAGCCTGGAGATGAGGTTACAGGTGTAGCAACCTGGAGATGAGGTTACAGGTGTAGCAGCCTGGAGATGAGGTTACAGGTGTAGCAGCCTGGAGATGAGGTTACAGGTGTAGCAGCCTGGAGATGAGGTTACAGGTGTAGCAGCCTGGAGATGAGGTCACAGGTGTAGCAGCCTGGAGATGAGGTTACAGGTGTAGCAGCCTGGAGATGAGGCTACAGGTGTAGCAACCTGGAGATGAGGTTACAGGTGTAGCAGCCTGGAGATGAGGTTACAGGTGTAGCAACCTGGAGATGAGGTTACAGTTTTAGCAGCCTGGAGATGAAGTTACAGGTGAACTAAACGGTTGTCAGCAACACAGCAGCACAAACCTCCCTGGTACCAACACCTTGGTGTTGCAGGGTCCGACAGACCCTGGTACCAACACCTTAGTGTTGCAGGGTCAGACAGACCCTGGTACCAACACCTTAGTGTTGCATGGTCCGACAGACCCTGGTACCAACACCTTGGTATTGCAGGGTCCGACAGACCCTGGTACCAACACCTTAGTGTTGCAGGGTCCGACAGACCCTGGTACCAACACCTTGGTGTTGCAGGGTCCGACAGACCCTGGTACCAACACCTTGGTGTTGCAGGGTCCGACAGACCCTGGTACCAACACCTTGGTGTTGCAGGGTCCGACAGACCCTGGTACCAACACCTTGGTGTTGCAGGGTCCGACAGACCCTGGTACCAACACCTTGGTGTTGCAGGGTCCGACAGACCCTGGTACCAACACCTTGGTGTTGCAGGGTCCGGCAGACCATGGTACCAACACCTTGGTGTTGCAGGGTCCGACAGGCCCTGGTACCAACACCTTGGTGTTGCAGGGTCCGACAGACCCTGGTACCAACACCTTGGTGTTGCAGGGTCCGACAGACCCTGGTACCAACAGCTTGGTGTTGCAGGGTCCGACAAACCCTGGTACCAACACCTTGGTGTTGCAGGGTCCGACAGACCCTGGTACCAACACCTTGGTGTTGCAGGGTCCGACAGACCCTGGTACCAACACCTTGGTGTTGCAGGGTCCGGCAGACCCTGGTACCAACACCTTGGTGTTGCAGGGTCCGACAGACCCTGGTACCAACACCTTGGTGTTGCAGGGTCCGACAGACCCTGGTACCAACACCTTGGTGTTGCAGGGTCCGACAGATCCTGATACCAACACCTTGGTGTTGCAGGGTCCGACAGACCCTGGTACCAACACCTTGGTGTTGCAGGGTCCCACAGACCCTGGTACCAACAGCTTGGTGTTGCAGGGTCCGACAGACCCTGGTACCAACACCTTGGTGTTGCAGGGTCCGACAGACCCTGGTACCAACACCTTGGTGTTGCAGGGTCCGACAGACCCTGGTACCAACACCTTGGTGTTGCAGGGTCCGACAGACCCTGGTACCAACACCTTGGTGTTGCAGGGTCCGACAGACCCTGGTACCAACACCTTGGTGTTGCAGGGTCCGACAGACCCTGGTACCAACACCTTGGTGTTGCAGGGTCCGACAGACCCTGGTACCAACACCTTGGTGTTGCAGGGTCCGACAGACCCTGGTACCAACACCTTGGTGTTGCAGGGTCCGACAGACCCTGGTACCAACACCTTGGTGTTGCAGGGTCCGACAGACCCTGGTACCAACACCTTGGTGTTGCAGGGTCCGACAGACCCTGGTACCAACACCTTGGTGTTGCAGGGTCCGACAGACCCTGGTACCAACACCTTGGTGTTGCAGGGTCCGACAGACCCTGGTACCAACAGCTTGGTGTTGCAGGGTCCGACAGACCCTGGTACCAACACCTTGGTGTTGCAGGGTGCGACAGACCCTGGTACCAACACCTTGGTGTTGCAGGGTCCGACAGACCCTGGTACCAACACCTTGGTGTTGCAGGGTCCGACAGACCCTGGTACCAACACCTTGGTGTTGCAGGGTCCGACAGACCCTGGTACCAACACCTTGGTGTTGCAGGGTCCGACAGACCCTGGTACCAACACCTTGGTGTTGCAGGGTCCGACAGACCCTGGTACCAACACCTTGGTGTTGCAGGGTCCGACAGGCCCTGGTACCAACACCTTGGTGTTGCAGGGTCCGACAGACCCTGGTACCAACACCTTGGTGTTGCAGGGTCCGACAGACCCTGGTACCAACACCTTGGTGTTGCAGGGTCCGACAGACCCTGGTACCAACACCTTGGTGTTGCAGGGTCCGACAGACCCTGGTACCAACACCTTGGTGTTGCAGGGTCCGACAGACCCTGGTACCAACACCTTGGTGTTGCAGGGTCCGACAGACCCTGGTACCAACACCTTGGTGTTGCAGGGTCCGACAGACCCTGGTACCAACACCTTGGTGTTGCAGGGTCCGACAGACCCTGGTACCAACACCTTGGTGTTGCAGGGTCCGACAGACCCTGGTACCAACACTTTGGTGTTGCAGGGTCCGACAGATACTTTTACATTTACCTTTACCTTAGAAGAGTTTCGAGAGTTTCACTACTCTCTGAGCCCGGCCATGGGCCAGGCTCGTCTGGTGCATGCCTGGCTAACCAGGCTGTTACTGCTGGAGGCCTGTTGCCCCACATACTCATCACAGCCTGGGTGATCTGGCACCTGGTGAAGATACTTGTCCAATTTCCCCTTGAAGGCTTCAACACTTGTTCCAGCAGTGTTTCTGATATCTTCTGGTAAGATGTTGAATAGTCTGGGACCCCGGATGTTGATACAGTGTTCCCTTATTGTCCCCACCGCACCCCTGCTCCTCACTGGGTTTATTTTACACTTCCTCCCATATCTCTCACTCCAGTATGTTGATATGGCAGTGTGCAGATTTGGGACCAAGCCCTCGAGTACTTTCTAGGTATATATTATCATGTATCTCTGTCTCCTCCGCTCCAATGAGTACATGTTCAAGACTTGCAGGCGCTCCCAGTAGTTTAGATGTTTTACTGGCTCAATGTGAGCTGTAAACGATCTCTGTATTTGTTCCAGCTCCGATATTTCTCCTGCCTTGAACGGGGTCGTCAGCACTGAGCAATATTCTAAGTGAGGGAGCACTAGTGATTTGAAGAGTGTCACCATCGGCATTATTTCCCTTGTTTTGAAAGTTCTCAATACCCACCCCGTCATATTCCTGGCTGTTGTGACCTTTGTTTTGCTTTGTTTCCTTGGCCCATGGCCGGACTCCAAGAGTAATCAAACTCTCGAAGCTCTTCAAAGGTTTGATCTTTAAAAGGAAGGTCAGCTGACATAATTGTTCCTAGGTCTTTTACGTGTTCCTTACGTTCTATTTGGTGACCCTCTTGAGTTTTGTATATAGTGTTCCTTTTGAGTTCTTCATTCTTTCCATACCAAAGCAGCTGGAACTTATCACCATTGAACGTCATGTTGTTTTCCACTGCCCACTGGAAAACCCTGTTTATGTCTTCCTGTACTTTTTCAGTGTCCTCTACCGTACTGACTTTCATGCTTATTTTAGTGTCATCTGCAAATGATGATACAAAAGTGTGCCGGGTGTTTCTGTCTATGTCTGCTATGAGGATGAGGAACAGCAGAGGTGCCAGGACAGTGCCTTGGGGCACTGAGCTTTTGACCTCACTGATGCTGGATCTTGCCCTGTTCACTACTACTTTTTGTGTTCTGTGTGTTAGGAAACCGAAAATCCATCTGCCTGCCTTCCCCGTAATGCCCATGGCCTTCATTTCGTGCGCTATCACTCCTTGATCGCATTTGTCAAACGCCTTTGCAAAATCTGTGTAACTCACATCTGCGTTTTGGTCGTCTTCCAATGCCTCCGTAATTCTGTCATAATGGTTCAGCAGCTGTGACAGACATGATCGTCCTGCTCTAAAACCATGATGGTTCGGGTTATGTTGGTTGTGCTGCTCCATGAAATTTGTAATCTGCCGTCTCATCACTCTTTCGAAGATTTTTATGATGTGAGAGGTTAGGGCTACTGGTCTGTAATTTTTAGCTAGTGCTCTACTACCTCCCTTTTGCAAAGGAGCTATGTCTGCACTCTTTAAGGCCTTCGGTATTTCACCTAGATCTAAGCTCTTTCTCCAAAGAATACTGAGGGCTCGTGCTAGTGGTACTTTGCACTTCTTTATAAACAGAGCATTCCATGAATCTGGTCCAGGTGCTGAGTGAGTGGGCAGGTTTTCCATTTCTTTTTCGAAATCTATGGGATTTGTACTAATGTCAGTTAGTTGGTATTACAACCCAGGATCCAAATGGCCTGTTACCCCGGGTGTAATGGGAGCAAAATAAACACAGTAGAAAAAGTTTAGACTTATATTATCCTTCACCAATTTATAACAGCAATATGTACACTATGTACAGAGATAAGTATAGTGCACTCCACGGTAAGCAAAGCAGAAATAGAAGCCACAAGATAGCAGACCGTGATTCAACCAGCTCTAGAATGGGAATGACAAGGGCAGACAGGAGAGCGGTACCCACATAACCTCTGCGATTGCCAAAACCATCTTCTTATTGGCTAGAACCTGGTCACTAGTTGAACGACGGGGCCCCATCATCAACTCTTAGCAACCTGGTTCGCTGGTTGGGGGAGATAGCCTGTAAATGAGGGTGTGTACATGCGCCGAATAAAGGTTACGTACTCTTTGCATGCCACAGTTGGTCTGTGAAAAATATTTCTGCATTTTCTACCTTGCTGTCATTTAGTGGGTTGCTGAACACCGACTCGTACTGTTCTTGTAGGATTTCACTCATTTCCTGTTCGTCATCAGTATACGAGTCTCCTCTCAGTAGTGGTCCAATTATACAGGTAGTTCTTAGCTTGGATTTTGCGTAGGAATAGAAATATTTTGGGTTTCTTACAATATCCTGTATGGCCTTTTGTTCCCTTTGTACTTCTTCTGTGAGGTAAGACAGGAGGCCTGGTCACAGACCGGACCGCGGGGGCGTTGACCCCCGGAACTCTCTCCAGGTAAACTCCAGGTAAGATCCATCGGGAGGCCTGGTCATGGACCGGGGCGCGGGGGCGTTGATCCCCGGAATAACCTCCAGGTAACCTTTTTTCTCTAATTCAGTGATCTCTCTGCTAAGTCTATCTTTCCTCTGTTGTAGCATATTTCTGTTTTTAAGCAGTTCAGTAACCCGTTTTCTTCTTCTGTACCATCTCCTACGCTCTCTCTCTCTATCTGATCTTCCTCTGGGTTTCCTCAATGGTACGTGTTTCATACATACCTTGTATGCTTCTGTATTAAGCTTCTCTAGGCACTGGTGGGGATTTAGGGCACTTATGTCTGATTTCCAGGATATATCTGATATCTCTTAGTTTATTTTTTCTATGATGTTATCAGAGTATGTTTTTGTAACTGTTATGTCTCTGATCAGTTCCTCGTTGTTTGTAAATATCAAATCCAGGGTATTTTCATTCCTAGTGGGATCAATTACCTGTTGGTTTAAAGAGTACTTTTCACAAAGTCTCATCAGTTCCCTGGTATGTACCTGTTGAGCCAGGGTGATTCCCGGAGATATTTCCGGAGATATTTCCGGAGATATTTCTGGTATGTAATACAGACAGGTTAAAGAGTAAGACACATTTCAATACAGTATTTTATTTTCAACCAGAACTTCAACTACATTACTTGTGGTGCTCAGGAACTTAGTGCAAATGATCGACTCTTTACCATACAGATCCCCCTCCTCCTCCACCTCCTTTCCCCCATGTTATCTGTTTTTTTTCTGTTGCATCTCCGCCGACTTTATCCAGGGATCTATATTTCACTGTCGCAATAATCTTTGACATGGGTCTCTGTGAGAGCCACAAACAATCCAGGTCATCCGCTAATATACGGTATTTTGTTTTGTTACTTGGTTTACGACCAGTTTGCAAATATAAACCGATTGATGTTATATTATTCATTTTTACACAAATAACCCGCACATAGAAGAGAGGAGCTTACGACGACGTTTCGGTCCGACTCGGACGAAAACATCGTCGTAAGCTCCTCTCTTCTATGTCCGGGTTATTTGTGTATTATTCCAGTCACGGTATTGTGCCTTTTTTGTTATTCATTGTTGTCCCGAGGCTTTTTTAATCTTAATAACTGTGGCTCTGATGAGCCATTCACTGACTTTCTTTCGGGTCCAGAATGGCTCCAAGATGGCGGAATATTCTCATAACTTCCTGTCACTGTTTTCGCTACTTAGCATTAAAAAAATAATGCTCTCTGTGTGCTTGTAATCGTCATATGCAGCTCGACATTCCCGACGTCTTGCTTACCTTTACCTTTGATATACCTTTGATGAGTTCCGAGAGCCTTTCTGCTCCCGGAGCCCGGCCATGGGTCAGGCTCGCCTCCTTCCCCGTGTATGGAATACACAACTCTTTGCATTAAACATTTTTTATTATTGAACTATGACACGTTTTTAGGTTAGATATATATCGAAGGAAGGATGTTAGTGTTGCACTTTTATAACTGTACTGTAAGCGCTCCTCTGGCAAGACAGTGATGGAGTGAATGATGGTGGAAGCTTTTCTTTTTCGAGCCACCCTGCCTCGGTGGGAGACGGCCGATGTGTTAATAAAAAAAACATATACCGACATATGCCTGTATTTAGGAGACTGCGGTATTTTTGTTGTACGTGTTCAGGGATGGAGATATCTTCACAAAATATCCATTTCTCCTGTGTATAGGACAGTCCACCCTGAGAGAAGACACCTTTCATGCTGTACCTGGTAAACTCATAGCAGTAATAGCCTGGCTGATCAGGCCCTGATCCAACAGGAGACCTGGTCAAGAACTGGGCTGCGGAAGGTGTTGAACCCCGGAACGACCCCCAGGTAGGAAGACTACAGATAGCTCGTGCTACCTGGAATCTACTTGGAGAGTGTTCCAGGGGCCAACCAGGCTGTTACTGCTGGCCCCACGTTGTCTAACATAAGCACCACAGCTGATCAGGGACTGACTTGAGAAACTTGTCTAGTTCTTTCTTGAGGACAGCCAGGGGTCTCTTGGTAATCGTCATGTATGAAAAGTCTTGGTCTCTGCACATTCATTGAGTTTTCCACTGCACAACTGCTTTTCACTGGGGGTACTGAGTATCGGATATCCGCATCCACATAACATCCGCACAATTTCTTACATCCGCATCCACAATTTACTGTAAATAGATATCTGCATATGCATCCGCATCCAAATCCGTGGAACATCCGCACAAATTCTTACATCTGCATCTGCAGAACATCCATCCTCATACACATCCGCGGATATCTAAATTTCCACATCCAATACATCTCTAGGACTGAGTACCGCCTGGCAAGCCACTTACTTTTAAAGGGAGTCCTCGTCCAGGGTCGGGCTCAAAACTTATCAAATTTATATCACAGCGTGTATATACCTGTGGTCACAGACAAAAGTAAAGGATATTTGTATATATGCTCGTCGTCACAGCCAAAATGTGTGTTATGTACCAGTGATCGTAGCCAAAAATAAGGTACCTTTGATATACCTCACGAGTTCTGAGATTTTTTCAACTCCCAGTGCCCGACCTTGGACCAGGCTCATAGCAAAAAGGTATTCTAACCATACAAATGAGCGAAAAACTAATGTGAAGGACCTGGAAGTTATAATGTCAGAGGATCTCACCTTCAAAGACCACAACAATGCATCTACCTTATCTGCTGGGAAAATGATCAGATAGATAATGAGAACCTTCGAAACTAGGGACACCGAGCCCATAATGATTCTCTTCAAACCACTTGTTCTCTCTAGGCTGGAATACTCCTGTACACTAAGGTGTTACCAGTTATGCAACACCTCAGTGACTGTCAGGAAGGTGTTACCAGTTATGTAACACCTCATTAACTGTCAGTAAGGTGTTACCAGTTATGTAACATCTCAGTAACTGTCAGTAAGGTGTTACCAGTTATGTAACATCTCAGTAACTGTCAGTAAGGTGTTACCAGTTATGTAACACCTCATTAACTGTCAGTAAGGTGTTACCAGTTATGTAACATCTCAGTAACTGTCAGTAAGGTGTTACCAGTTATGTAACATCTCAGTAACTGTCAGTAAGGTGTTACCAGTTATGTAACACCTCAGTAACTGTCAGTAAGGTGTTACCAGTTATGTAACACCTCAGTAACTGTCAGTAAGGTGTTACCAGTTATGTAACACCTCAGTAACTGTCAGTAAGGTGTTACCAGTTATGTAACACCTCAGTAACTGTCAGTAAGGTGTTACCAGTTATGTAACACCTCAGTAACTGTCAGTAAGGTGTTACCAGTTATGTAACACCTCAGTAACTGTCAGTAAGGTGTTACCAGTTATGTAACATCTCAGTAACTGTCAGTAAGGTGTTACCAGTTATGTAACACCTCAGTAACTGTCAGTAAGGTGTTACCAGTTATGTAACACCTCAGTAACTGTCAGTAAGGTGTTACCAGTTATGTAACACCTCAGTAACTGTCAGTAAGGTGTTGCCAGTTATGTAACACCTCAGTAACTGTCAGTAAGGTGTTACCAGTTATGTAACACCTCAATGACTGTCAGTAAGGTGTTACCAGTTATGTAACACCTCAGTAACTGTCAGTAAGGTGTTACCAGTTATGTAACATCTCAGTAACTGTCAGTAAGGTGTTACCAGTTATGTAACACCTCAGTAACTGTCAGTAAGGTGTTACCAGTTATGTAACACCTCAGTAACTGTCAGTAAGGTGTTACCAGTTATGTAACACCTCAGTAACTGTCAGTAAGGTGTTACCAGTTATGTAACACCTCAGTAACTGTCAGTAAGGTGTTACCAGTTATGTAACACCTCAGTAACTGTCAGTAAGGTGTTACCAGTTATGTAACACCTCAGTAACTGTCAGTAAGGTGTTACCAGTTATGTAACACCTCAGTAACTGTCAGTAAGGTGTTACCAGTTATGTAACACCTCAGTAACTGTCAGTAAGGTGTTACCAGTTATGTAACACCTCAGTAACTGTCAGTAAGGTGTTACCAGTTATGTAACACCTCAGTAACTGTCAGTAAGGTGTTACCAGTTATGTAACACCTCAGTAACTGTCAGTAAGGTGTTACCAGTTATGTAACACCTCAATGACTGTCAGTAAGGTGTTACCAGTTATGTAACACCTCAGTAACTGTCAGTAAGGTGTTACCAGTTATGTAACATCTCAGTAACTGTCAGTAAGGTGTTACCAGTTATGTAACACCTCAGTAACTGTCAGTAAGGTGTTACCAGTTATGTAACACCTCAGTAACTGTCAGTAAGGTGTTACCAGTTATGTAACACCTCAGTGACTGTCAGTAAGGTGTTACCAGTTATGTAATACCTCAGTGACTGTCAGTAAGGTGCTACCAGTTATGTAACATCTCAGTGACTGTCAGTTAGGTGTTACCAGTTATGTAACACCTCAGTGACTGTCAGTAAGGTGTTACTAGTTATGTAACACCTCAGTGACTGTCAGTAAGGTGTTACCAGTTATGTAACACCTCAGTGACTGTCAGTAAGGTGTTACCAGTTATGTAACACCTCAGTGACTGTCAGTAATGTGTTACCAGTTATGTAACACCTCAGTGACTGTCAGTAAGGTGTTACCAGTTATGTAACACCTCAGTGACTGTCAGTAAGGTGTTACTAGTTATGTAACACCTCAGTGACTGTCAGTAAGGTGTTACCAGTTATGTAACACCTCAGTGACTGTCAGTAAGGTGTTACCAGTTATGTAACACCTCAGTGACTGTCAGTAATGTGTTACCAGTTATGTAACACCTCAGTGACTGTCAGTAAGGTGTTACCAGTTATGTAACACCTCAGTGACTGTCAGTAAGGTGTTACCAGTTATGTAACACCTCAGTGACTGTCAGTAAGGTGTTACCAGTTATGTAACACCTCAGTGACTGTCAGTAAGGTGTTACCAGTTATGTAACACCTCAGTGACTGTCAGTAAGGTGTTACCAGTTATGTAACACCTCAGTGACTGTCAGTAAGGTGTCACCAGTTATGACAGTTTCCTCTACAAAACAATTAACTAAACATGATGAATGTGGATGCAAGATTTGGAGAGAATTTTTATATACAAATTGTTGGGAAGCAATGTGATTCCTGCCCCCTTCAAGACAGGTGAAATTGCTGACCTGGAGAATGTACAGAGAACTTTCACGGCACACATAAGTACGATAAAGCACCTAAATTACTGGGAATTGTTTAAGTCCCTTAATTTGTATTCCCTCCAACGCAGGCGAGAATGATATATAATGTACTCTTGGAAAATCCTAAATGGATTAGTACCAAACTTGCACACGAAAATCACTCCCTACGAAAGCAAAAGACTGCAGGAGATGCAACATTCAACCAGTGTAAAGCAGGGGTGCCACGAGTACACTAAGAGACAACACAATAAGTGTCCGGGGCCCAAGACTGTTCAACTGCCTCCCAGCTGGTGCTTGCCCAGGCAAGCACCAGACGAGCCTGGCACATGGCCGGGCTCCGAGAGTAGTTCAACTCTCGAAATTCTTCAAAGGTAAAGCACATATAAGGGGGATTACCAATAGACCCGCTGTCTTCAAGGACTGGACAGGCACCTAAAGTCAGTACCTGACCAGCTGGGCTGTGGTTCATAAGTCAGTTTACATGCGGCCAGTAGTAACAGCCTGGTTGATCAGACCCTGATCCACCACGAGGCCTGATCTCAGACAGAGCCGCGGTTGTGTTGACCCCCGAAACCCTCTCCAGGTAAACTCCAGGTAAACCGTTGGTCAGGGTTGAGGCAGAACAACAACAGCTGAGGAACGTAGTGGTCAGGAACGTAGTGGTCGAGGAGGCTAATAAACCACCTTATTTATGACCCACTGTACAGTCTCGCACTTCCGCTTCAGGGAATATCCGCCTCGTCTGCTTCTCGTTCTTCCTGTTATAGTACGAGAGAGAGAGAGAGAGAGAGAGAGAGAGAGAGAGAGAGAGAGAGAGAGACTTCAACACAGGAAGGATGTGGGTGGCCTTACTGTTATGTACAAGGCCAACATTGTTAAAGTACCACACTTGGATCCACTTCGAGGACAGCGTGAAGCAAGCTTCTATACCACAAGACGGGCAGAAAGCAGCAACTTCACTCTGGCTGTAACCTTCTCCAGAACATCACTCCATCTGAGATCATTTATCTTCAGGATGACTCGAGTATGGAACACATTCGTACAGCATTATGATGTCAATGAGATAAAGTCAGTTAATCGGATGAAAATGCTGGCCCACAGATGGCTCCAACTTCATCCTGTTCCCTACTTGTATGTCTCATAACAATAAAAACGGTTTCAAATGAGCTGATGTAGGTAACAGCTCTTAGCTTGTCAATAAAGTTAGGGATTTAACCTAACCTTGTCAAACTCTGTGTAAAGAGAGAGAGAGAGAGAGAGAGAGAGAGAGAGAGAGAGAGAGAGAGAGAGAGAGAGAGAGGGGGGGGGGAATGTCTATGGTTTACGAGTAAAATGCTTTAAGGTAAAGTATGAAATCTCTATAGCCTTCCTAACCACAACTTAACAGTCCTCCCACCTCACTCAAAATATACTTTACCTCTGATGAGTTTCGAGAGTCTTTCTGCTCGCGGTACCCCGCTTTCCAGCAACCTCCAGTCACTCCTCACCGCAGTTACCACTCCATCCAGCTTTACAATACCACCCTCGTTATATGAATACATCAGTAGAAAACAGCAAAAAACTACCTTAACCTAGGCCCGTCTGGTGCTAGACTGGTCAACAAGGCTGTTGCTGCTGGAGGCCCGCTGCCCCCATATAGCCATCACAGCCTCGTTGATCTGACATTAACTTAAAACAATCCTTGTAAGAGTACAGAGAAATAAGACATGTGTGTCCTTTTACCTTTGATATACCTTTGAAGAATTTCGAGAGTATATCTACTCTCTGAGCCCGGCCATGGGCCAGGCTCGTCTGGTGCTCGCCTGCTCAACCAGACTGTTGCTGCTGGAGGCGGTGGATCAAGCCCTGATCCACCAGCAAGCCTGATCAAGGACTAGGTCGAGGGGGAGTTGACCTCCTGAACACCCTCCAGGGGTTTAGAACAGGTCACTCCTGCTTTTCGCGACTGCCTGACCACCAATGTATGACTGGACGCACCGAGTGACAAGTATAATACAGACATTATAAGTCACTTTGACTTTTCTGGGGTTATCTTAGGTAATTTACACACATGTTACTGTGTATGATGATTTGTGTAACTGTGTTTATGAATACCTGCAAAACAAGCACAAGGTAAGTTGAATGATAGCTCTAGGCCTTTCGTGTTGCAATCAACACATTATCAGGAGCTTGCAATGTTGCAGAAATAAGTAAGAGATCTCAGACTAAATCTGCTGAGATCTCTTACTCATTTCTGCAACATTGCAAGCTCCTGATGATGTGCTGACTGCAACACGAAAGGCCTAAAGCTATCATTCGACTCCCCTGTGGCTGTTTTGCATCTTGTACCGCTTGCTCGCTATTCTTGCATATGTGTAACTGTCCCTAAATACACTTACACAGACACTGAGAAAGTGTTTCACGAGTCAGAACAGTGTGCAATAGCACAAATCAGACGAAGATGAAATAACTAAGTGGACAGATGTACACTGAAATCACTTCCTATGGAGGCAAGTGTTGCTCGGTTAACAGTGCAAAACATCTCAACTCAAACACAGGGACACAATGAGTCACTAAGAGATGCCTCAGTCAGTTTAAATGGACCAAGATTCTTCAACATACTCCCTTCATGCATACCTGGCGTCTACCTAGAGGATATTTCCGGGGATCAACGCCCCCGCGGCCCGGTCCACGACCAGGCCTCCCGCGGATCAAGGCCTGATCAACCAGGTTCTTACTGCTGGCCTCACGTAATCCAACGTACGAACCACAGTCCGGCTGATCCGGCACCAACTTTAAGTATATGTCCAACTCCCTCTTGAAGGCAACAAGGGGTCTATTGGTAATTCCGTTATATATGGTGGGAGGCTGTTGAGCAGTCTTGGGCCCCAGACATTTATTGCGTTTTCTCTTAGTGTACCAATGGTATTGCGTAGGGTACCTTGGAGATATGACGGGTGAAGTAACACACACTTGGTTGGTTGGTAACACTTCTATTGGCAGAGTGATGAGGGAAGATAGCCAACCAACCCGTCGAGACTACGTCTGCGGTCTTAGTGAGGGCGGGTGCCTCTGGTATGGCACTCACATAGGCATGGCTTGGTGACGTCACAAGCTAGCCAGAGAGCCTAACTCAACAGGGATCTTATATATATATATATATATATATATATATATATATATATATATATATATATATATATATATATATATATATATATATTTATATATATATATATATATATATATATATATATATATATATATATATATATATATATATATATATATATATATATATATATATATAAAATATAGTTAGTACTCGCTACATATATTACACAAGTATATTGCACAGGAATTCAGTAACACTACTGACAATGGCGCCTCTATTTTTCATTGGGGATATTTTGCACTCCCTACTTTCGTAGGGAGTGATTTCTGTGTGCAGATTTGGGACCATTCCTTCCAAGATTTTCCAAGTGTAGATTATGATATATCTCTCCCTCCTGCGTTCCAACGAGTACAAGTCAAGTGCTTCCAAGCGTTCCCAGTAGTTAAGGTGCTTGACAGAACTTATACGTGCAGTAAAGGATCTCTGTACACTCTCTAGATCTGCGATTTTACCTGCTTTGAATGGAGATGTTAATGTACAGCAATGTCTGGCCTTCAAAGGTAATGAAAATATGTCTGCATTCTCTGCTTTGAACGTGAAGGATACCTGAAGGACGTTTCCAGGCCCGGCGTCCTGCAGGATAAAGGACTGAGAACCAGGTTGTTATTGTTGGGCTCACACAGTCAAACCTACGTACCACAGCCCGGCTGGTCAGGCACTGATATAAGGAGGTTGTCCAGTTCCCTTTTGAAGACACAAGTTTGTTGGTAATTCCTCTTATTAACGGAGGGAGAGCGTTAAAGAGTCGGGGATCTCTGACACTCATCGAGTTCTCTCTTAATGTTCACGTCATTCCAAGGCATTTTGCACTGTCTGCCTCTGTTGTTATACGGAGTCATTTTGTTCAGGTTTGGGACCAGTCCCTCCAGGATTTTCCAGGTGTAAATTATTATGCACCTTTCTCGCCTACGTTCCAAGGAATACAGTTGAAGGGACTTCAAGCATTCCCAGTAGTTGAAGTGCTTGACTGAGTGTATACGAACAGTGAAAGTTCTCTGTACATGTTCTAGCTCATGTCTCACAGTCACCGTTATGTCCCGAGCTAAATTATCATTGTTCGTCTATAAGGTCTAGGGTGTTTCCCAGTCTGGTCGGTTTAGGCGAATTTATTGCAGATGTTTATTAATTCTGTTGTGAGGGAGTGTTCCTTCAGGGTAGTTCCAGGGACTCTCTCTGCAGTTACAATCCTTTCTAATGTCTTCCATTTAAGATGTCTCAAGGTGAAGTCTCCATGTAGCAGGCTATTTAAGGATGGGTCTGGTGCCTGCCTGGTCCTTGACCAGGCAGGCACCAGACGAGCCTGACCCCATGGCCGGGCTCCGAGAGTAGAGACACTCTCGAAACTCATCAAAGGTAT
Source organism: Cherax quadricarinatus (assembly GCF_038502225.1). Classification (NCBI taxonomy): domain Eukaryota; kingdom Metazoa; phylum Arthropoda; class Malacostraca; order Decapoda; family Parastacidae; genus Cherax; species Cherax quadricarinatus. The sequence goes on from NC_091292.1 coordinate 59,818,220, forward strand.
ATAACTGAGAGGTTGTATACTCTGGCTTGTACACAAACACAACTAGGTTCTGGTTTTCAATTCTAACTGCCAGAGATTCGTTTATATCAGTGATGTTCAGTAGTTGAGCTCATATGAGCAACCTTAACACACAGTTCCCCTCAGCACCCACCTTACTGCCGGTTTTTCTGGTCGTATCTTAATAGGTTGTATCTTGGAATCCACATTACGAAAATTGTCTTTCGTTTGTGTGAGTTTCTCTAAAAGCTGCAGACAATGTATTGAACTCTGTGAGAAGACCTCTTCTCTGAGCGGGTGGGTGTGAGTTGGACCTGACTAGCTTGTGCTACTAGGTCAGATGTCATGCACCTTCCTTAAGTGAATGTAACCTGATCTGACTAGGTTAGAACATTGGCTTAAGCTGGTAGGAGATTTTGACCTGCCTCGCATGAGCCAGTAGGCCTGTTGCAGTGTTCCTTCTTATGTTCTGTTCTAATATTCCAGCCTAGAGAGAACAAATGATTTGAAAAGGATCATCACTGACTTGGCATCTCTTGTTTTAAACGTTCTCATTATCCATAAGGTAAATTACCTATAAAAGTCAGATTGTCTTCAAATGAGAACATGAGAAGTTCGTTGAGTCGGTTTCTCTTAACCAGATTGTGGTACATACACTGAACTGTGTACGGCTGGCACTAATAGCCTGGTTAATTATTCCGACAACCAGGAGGCCTGCTCTGGGATCGGGTAGCGGGGGCAATGACCCTCGAAAGCGTAATCAGACAGTATTTTTCTTATTCTTGTGTGTATGACCTCTTGTTTCTCCTCCATGTTTACATCTGTCTCTTTAAGTTAGGAAAGATTTGTCAGGAAACAGGACAAATGCTTCCTGACGCTGGTCTTAAGTTATATGATGACCCGCAGCTGGAGCTTTTGGTCATCTGACCGAGGCCTTCTGCTGGCTTACCCCTCCACCCCTTTAAAAATTATGGTTATGATTTTTTTTTTATCTCGCCAACATCTGTCTTTTGCTCCATTTTTTTTTTTTGTCTTCATTTATCCCCTCGTCTTTTTCACTAATAAATTTTCCTCTCAGGTGAAACACTGAACATTTTAAATCACAATATTGTGTTTTCTTTTGAGATCACACTACTGTGGGTTTTTTTTTAATCACAGTACTGTGTTTCCTAGAGTGAATCTTGACACGTCTACCTCTGATATACCTTTGAAGAGTTTCGAGAGTTTCTGTAGTACTCTCTGAGCCCGGCCATGGGCCAGGCTCGGCTGATGCCTGATTGGGTGATACAATCTGTGTGAATAGTGAATGTGACCTGACCTGACTAGGTTGAGTCATTGGTTTAAGCCCGTAGGAGACTTGGACCTGCCTCGCACGGGCCAGTAGGCCTGCTGCAGTGCTCCTTCTTATGTTTTTATGTTCTAATAGATGGTTCAGAAAACCGATAAGTTGATAAATGAAAAGCCTGTGCGACACGTTTGCATCCTTATTCTGGAAACGTTTCGCCAGCAAGTGGCTTCTCCGCACTGGACTGAAGCAGTCACTGGCTGGCGAAACGTTTCCAGAATAAAAATACCCGAATACTGCACAAGTGTATCATTTATCAACAACCCAGTGTACACCTTCCCCAGAGCTGCCCTCTCCTCTCCCTAGTTACCTGGATGTTACCTGGAGGTTATTCCGGGGATCAACGCCCCCGCGGCCCGGTCCATGACCAGGCCTCCCGATGGATCAGGGCCTGATCAACTAGGCTGTTACTGCTGGCCGCACGCAGTCCAATATACGAGCCACAGCCCGGCTAATCCGGCACTGACTTTAGGTATCTGTCCAGCTCTCTCTTGAAGACAGCCAGGGGTTTATTGGCAATTCCCCTAATGCTTGATGGGAGGCTGTTGAACAGTTTTGGGCCCCGGACACTTATGGTGTTTTCTCTGAGTGTACCAATGGCACCCCTACTTTTTATTGGGGGCATTTTGCATCGCTTGCCCAGTCTTTTACTTTCGTAGGGAGCGATTTCTGTGTGCAGATTTGGGACCATTCCTTCCAAGATTTTCCAAGTGTAGATTATGATATATCTCTCCCTCGTGCGTTCCAACGAGTACAAGTTAAGTGCTTCCAAGGGTTCCTAGTAGTTAAGGTGCTTGACAGAACTTATACGTGCAGTAAAGGATCTCTGTACACTCTCTAGATCTGCGATTTCATCTGCTTTGAATGGAGATGTTAATGTACAGCAGTATTCCAAACTAGAGAGAACAAGTGATTTGAAAAGGATCATTGGCTTGGCATCTCTCGTTTTGAACGTTCTCATTATCCATCCTATCATTTTCTTTGCACGTGCGATCGTGGCACTGTTGTGATCCTTGAAAGTGAGATCCTCAGACATTACTACTCCCAGGTCCCTTACATTATTTTTCCGCTCTATTGTATGACCAGAGTCAGTAGTATACTCTGTTCTAGTTATTATCTACTCCAGTTTTCCATAACGGAGTAGTTGGAATTTGTCCTCATTGAACATCATATTGTTTACCGTTGCCCACTGGAAAACTTTGTTTATATCTTCTTGGAGGTTAACCGCGTCCTCAGCAGATGACAGCCTCATGCAGATCCTAGTATCATCCGTAAAGGATGATACAGTGCTGTGGTGTATATCTCTGTCTATGTCTGATATGAGGATAAGGAATAAGATAGGGGTGAGTACTGTGCCTTGTGGCACAGAGCTCTTCACTATGGCAGCCTCCGATTTAACTCTGTTGACCACTACTCTTTGTGTTCGATTTGTTAGGAAGTTGAAGATCCATCTCCCCACTTTCCCAGTTATTCCTTTAGCACATATTTTATGGGCTATTACGCCATGATCGCATTTGTCAAATGCTTTTGCAAAGTCTGTGTATATTACATCTGCATTCTGATTTTCTTCCAGTGCATCCAAGGCCATGTCACAGTGATCCAGTAGTTGTCAGAGGCAGGAGCGACCTGCCCTGAACCCATGTTGCCCTGGATTGTGCAGATTTTGGGAATCCAGGTGATTTGCAATCCTGCTTCTTAGCACTCTTTCAAAGATTTTTATGATGTGGGACGTCAGAGCTATTGGTCTATAGTTCTTAGCTAATGCTTTGCTGCCACCTTTATGGAGTGGGGCTATATCCGTTGTTTTAAGTGACTGTGGAATTTCACCCATGTCCAAGCTCCTCCTCCATAGTGTACTTAGGGCACGCGAGAGGGGTTTCTTGCAGTTCTTAATGAAAACAGAGTTCCACGAGTCTGGGCCCGGGGCTGAGTGCATAGGCATGTTGTCAATGGCTTTTTCGAAATCTATCGGAGTTAGGGTAATGTCGGAAATCTGGCATACATTTATGGAGTTTTGAGGCTCATTCATGAAGAAATCATTTGGGGCGTCGATCCTCAGACCGATTAGTGGTTCACTAAACACAGAGTCGTACTGGGATTTCAATATTTCACTCATTTCCTTGTTGTCATCTGTGTAAGTCCCATCCTGTCTGAGTAAGGGCCCAATACTAGATGTGGTATTTGCCTTGTTTTTGGCATATGAAAAGAAATATTTTGAATTTCTTTCAATTTCACTAATAGCTTTAAGCTCCTCCTGCCTCTCCTGGTTCCTGTAAGAGTCATTTAACTTAAGTTCGATAGTTTCCACTTCCCTGGTCAGCTCCTCCTTTCATGTATCAGATATTCTAGCACTCCTGAGGAGCTCAGTGACTCTTCATCGTCTTCTGTAGAGGGAGCGTCTTTCTCTCTCCAGTGTACTCCTGCTCTTCTTCTTTCTTAGGGGAATATGCCTAGAACATGCTTCGGCTGCCAGGAAGTTGATCCTTTCAAGGCACTAGTTTGGATCCATGTCATTTAAGACATCTTCCCAACATGTTTCGTTTAGGACATGGTTTACCTGGTCACAGTTGATGTTCTTGTTGTTGAAGTTGCATTTTTTGAAGACACCTTCACAGGTACATGCATTCTGCTGATCAGGACCCCTATGCATGTACATCTGGACTTCGATTAGGTTGTGATCGAAATTAGTTGTTTTTTATATTCTTATGTCTCTTATCAGGTCCTCATTATTTGTGAAGATAAGGTCAAGTGTGTTTTCTAGTCTTGTTGGCTCCACTATCTGCTGGCTTAAGGTGTGTTTTTCGCAGAGACTTAGTAGCTCATGTGTGTGTGACCTTTCATCTGTGCTACCTCCGAGGATTGTTTCAGCTATAACATTATTTGCTACATTCTTCCATTTTGTATGCCTTAGGTTGAAATCACCAAGCAGTAAGATGTTTGGGGATGGAGCTGGAAGGTTTTCCAAACAGTAATCAATTTTCAGTAGCTGTTCCTTGAACTGTTGTGAGGTTGCATCTGGTGGCTTATATACAACCATAATGACTAGGTTTTGGTTCTCAATCTTTATTGATAGAACTTCAACTACCTCATTTGTGGTGTTCAGCAACTCCGTGCAGATAAGGGACTCTTTGACATACAGGCCAACCCCCCCTTGTTGCCTGTTTTTTCTGTCGCATCTAAAAAGGTTGTAACCACTTATCCATATTTCACTGTCAAAGTGATCTTTTGTGTGAGTCTCTGTGAAGGCTGCAAACATTGCATTAGACTCCTCTAGAAGTCCACTGATAAAAGGTATTTTGTTGTTGGTGGATGGCTTAAGGCCCTGTATATTAGCAAATATGAACAAGGTTGTATTCTGTGTTTGTTGGGGGGATTTTGTTATTGGCATCAGTAGTTGTAATTCTGGAGGGCCATGGGTGGCCACTAGCTGTGCCTCCAGTCCAACAAGGCTCCAAGGTGGTGGAGTATTTTTGTTATTTCCTTCCATTTTCTTTTTCCGTTTCCTGCCACTAAAAAATCACCTGGAGTTGGGTTGTCGTAGCTACTATTGTTTGTCTTGTGGGGTCTGTGCCTCCTGGTCCCTTTTAGATGGTATGCAGGGCAGTCGATGTTGTAACACTGCTTCTGGAGGACCGAGGAGTGGCACATTTTTGGGTGAAAGAAAGTACAGGAAGAAGAACGACACACTCCTTTAGACAGGAGGTCGCTACATTTTTTGGGATGCTCAAAGTTGCATGTCCCATTTTTTTCCCCTGTTATTCCATGCTTACAGATGCCCCAAGCTTAATATTTGCACAAATTCACCTTTGGTTGAGAATTTGTTGGGAGGTGTGTTGTCAATTTCTGCAGGTTCTGGGACTGCACTATAATCCTCAGTATCCAAACCAGGGCCACCCCGTCCTGGATTCCATCTACTTTCCCCAGTAGAGGAAGGAGGAGACTCCTCTCCAACATCTGTACTGTGGGCCACGGTCTTGTGCAATGATGGTTGTATATTTACGGTTTTAGATGGTTGTATATTTACTGTTTTTGTGGTGGTTTTGGTAGTGTCCCTAGGAGAGTCTGGGCTGGCAGTAAGGCTGGGGGCTGGGTCTGGGTCAGCACTGGGGCTGGGGGCTGAGCCTGGGCCAGTGGCTGGGCCTGGGCCAGCACCAGCACTGTGGGCATTAGTGCTATGACTGGGGGATGGGTCTGGCTTAGCACCATGTGGGTGACTAGATAGTTTCGAGTCATCTGTTGTGGTATAGACATTCTGCATTTTTTGATACACTATCTCTTGCTTCCATGTTTTATATATTTTTGGTAGACTATCCAAGAGGTCATCTTTGTTTTCTTGATTATTTTTATCATTTATTACTCTCCTTAGTACCTTTCTGATACCTGCCCAAAGTTCTACATCTTCACTGCACAACCAGAAGCACCTTGCTAGTTCGAGGTCATTTTTTGAGGCTGTATTTAGTCTAGTACAAGAGATATGGTGTTTGGAAGAGCATAGATTACATGTGATTCTGGATTTCCTTCCAAGGATTTTTTTTTACATGTCCCACAGATATGCTGTGCTGACATCCTGTCTGTATCCTACTACACTGTATGCCACGGAAGAAAACTGATTTCCACTTTACCTTTCTCTTGCTGGTGCCAGTAATATGCAAGATGTATTTATACGAACCAAGTTTGCAGTATGTGGGTGGTGGTATAGGGTGGGTTTTGGGTGTAGGGTGGGTGGTGGGTGTAGGGTGGGTGGTGGTGTAGGGGGGCTGGTGGTGTAGGGTGGGTGGTGGGTGTAGGGTGGGTGTGAGCTGGGCAGGACTTACCCACACTGCCACACTTCACTATTATTTTTATTATTATTATTATTATTTAATTTCCTTTTATTTAGTACTGTACACTGTTTATCTCAAGGATATACACTGTATTCTTTCAAAATACACTTTTCACTGTGCTATACTGGGATCATTGTTTTATTATTTACACAGCAGCTAGGCCTACGCTAACTTTCCCCTACACTTCTATGGAAAAGTTTATTTCCTGTTTAGTAGAGGTAACGGTTGTATGCTCAATTTATGTATGCTGTGATTCTCTGCACCTCAATGCTACCACCACTCGTTTTATCTCTTATGACTATAGTAATTACTCACCCCCTGCTCTTCCTCATATACATCAATGATCTTCCAAACGTATCTCCACACCTGAACCCCATTCTCTTTGCTGAGGACACGACTTATGTCATCTCTCACCCTAATCTTGCAACCCTCAACACCATTGTTAATGAGGAGCTGATCAAAATATCGACTTGGATGACAGCCAATAAACTTACGCTTAACGTTGACAAAACCTACTACATTATGTTTGGTAGCAGAGCAGGAGATGAGCAAATTAACATTAAGATCGACAACACTCTAATTACCAGGCATAATGAGGGCAAATTCCTAGGCCTATACCTCGACAACAACCTGAACTTCAGCACCCATATCCAACACATAACCAAAAAAGTATCCAAAACGGTTGGGATCCTCTCCAAGATACGATACTACGTGCCGCAAACTGCCCTTCTCACACTATACCATTCACTTATATATCCATACCTCACCTATGCTATCTGTGCTTGGGGTTCAACTGCAGCAACACACCTAAAGCCAATAATAACCCAACAAAAAGCCGAAGTAAGAATAATCACTAAATCCCATCCCTGGAAACACACCCCCCCCACTCTTCATAGATCTAAACTTACTCCCTGTTCAGTACATTCACACTTACTACTGTGCAATCTACATCTACAGGACCTTAAATTCCAATATTAACCTTGACCTAAAACGCTTTCTTGATAGTTGTGACAGAACCCACAGGCACAACACCAGATACAAACATCTCTATGACATTCCCCGTGTCCGACTAAACCTTTACAAAAATTCAATGTATGTCAAAGGCCCTAAAATCTGGAACACCCTACCTGAAAATTCCAAAACTGCAGACACATTCATCACTTTCAAAACTACCATCAGAAAACATCTTATCTCCCTGATACACCCTGTCAACTAATAATACGAATACCACCTGGTGGTTCACACTTTCACTCACCCATTTGACCATAAACAGAAATATCAATCTCAATCTCAAAATAATGAATCTTAATTAGTCATAAGTTGGCCTGTGATACTCCAATACTGAAACTACGTATAGTGCCAAAACAAAAGCATTCACATTGCTAAACTCACAACTAGTATTTAGTCACTTAGCCATAATACCAACTTATCTCATAATTTTGTAACATTTTAAACCTAAGATTTAATATAAGTCTGCCCGAAATGCTAGGCGTTCTAGTGGTACACTCTGTAATTATTATTTTACTACATGTAAACCACACAATAACCAAATTCTGTAAACTCAGCATTGTAATACTTATAGAGAATAAAGTTTGAATTGAATTGAACACTTCACTGGACCTCTGGCAATAGTTCGCTAGTGTCAGTCGCTTGTAAGATATTCCCCTATATACACTATATATTGTACGCTATACTGGGGGATAATTAAGATTACTCTTATCTACAATTTAGTTCACTATGTCACTGCACATATATATCCTTGTCACTCACTATATTACTTATAGATAGATCAATATTTGTTTATTTCCACTTGTGTCGACATCCGGCAATAACTCACTAGTGCTGGTCAGGTCTATTTCCCACGGTAACAGTTTCTCCACCGGCACTCTCCATGTGACACTATAATCCATATTTTCCTATTTAGCGTTCACTGATATTCCTTTTTTGTTTGTTCAAAGGAGTATATGCACTTTATGGTTGCACACGCTTATTTCCCGCATTCTGTTCCCTCTGCTACTATCAAGACAGCCAGTTTTTGAGGGAGCACAACCGCGCGCGACTGTCCCTTCATTATCTCACATGTTAATACAGACATTGTGCTTGTTTTGTGATCTTTATTCCGTTCAGTTACTCTACCTGGAGGTCGTTCTGTGGGGTCAACCCCCCCCACGGCCCAATCCCAGACACGCTTCCGGGTGGATGAAGGCCTGATCAATCAGGTTGCTACTGCTGGCCGCACGCAGTCCAACATACAAACCACAGCCCGGCTGGTCAGGTACTGACTTTAAAGAAAACCTCAACTACCATACGCTTTATCGATACTGCTTAATAATAATAACAATAATAATAATAATAATAATAATAATAATAATAATAATAATCACAACCACTGTATAAATTTATACTACTGTCTCCAAAATTATTTTTTAGAGTTCCTAAAGCACGTTAATCTAATATAATGGTTCATCGACACCATGCCCAGCCCTTCTAGGGTAGGGTAGGTGCCTGAGCCAGAGCTTGTAGCTCACAAGACTGTCATTCCCATTAGGGGCGGGGATGGTAGACCAGAGAAGCCTAGCTTCTCCCTATGAGCCCTGTGAGGGCGTGGAATGTGGCTAGGCCTGGGGACAGTTGGTCCCAACGATGAGGGGATACGTGTACCTCCTCCCATGGGGGACTTAGGTCTCAGACACTCCCTAGACAGGGAGCCAAGGCCGGGCCACCACTTGGAAAAGGTCCGAGCTAAGAGAATACCGGCGAATCAACAAGAAGTAATAGATGGAAATAAATGGTATAAAATACCGACACAATGGAAATATAAACACATATGCAGTATAATGTGATGCTTTATTGACAACGTTTCGCCCACACAGTGGGCTTTTTCAAATCACAAACAGATCTACCTGGGGTGGAAGGTACGCGAGTACTTTTATACTATAAATACTCGCGTACCTTCCACCCCAGGTAGATCTGTTTGTGACTTGAAAAAAGCCCACTGTGTGGGCGAAACGTTGTCAATAAAGGATCACATTATACTGCAAGAAGAAGTATTAATGGTTATTATTCATATACATTCATATACATTCTATTTCCATTTCTCCTAATAAATTTGATGCTGGTGGTTTGAACAAGGTCCCCGTGGTTATATTTCAACGCACTTACTCAAGACGGCAGTGTGGCGGATGGAAGCTTGAAGACTAACAACTTCCAACACAGTACCAAAACCCACACTCAGGAACATCCACAGGAACCATTACAAAACTGCCAGGAAGTCACGTTCTGTGATGCGACTTGAAGAAGCGAAGGATCTGCTCAAGATTCAACCCTCAAGGGAGGTTCCTTGACGCTGGTGAGGGGCTCTTGATTTAGGGAATTGGATCTGTGTTCCAGTTCCCGGAATTAAGCCTGATTACCTTCCATCCCCTCCCCCCCCCACATGCGCTGTATAATCCTACGGGTTTAACGCTCCCCATAATAATAATAATAATAATAATAATAATAATAATAATAATAATGGTCAAGAATGTGACCTGACCTAACTAGGTTTGGGCATTCGCTTAAGCCGGTTGGAGACTTGGACCTGCCTCGTATGGGCCAGTAGGCCTGCTGCAGTGTTCCTTCTTTCCTATGTTCTTATGTAACTCCTCCCCCACCCCCCTGGCTCCCCCTGGGGATCCATCAAGCCACGTAGCGAAATACGATTACGTTATATTTTTACGTAGGTCAAGCAAATTAACTTAATCTCTCATTACGTATATTTTTAGCTAAGTAAGGTTGTTACTCAGGAAATTACTGTGACCAGTGTGGAGGGTTTCTCCATCCTACCTACCTGGAGTCTACCTGGAGGGTATTCCGGGGATCAACGCTCCCGTGGCCAGCTCCACGACCAGGCCTCCTGGTGGTTCAGGACCTTATCAACCAGGCTGTTACTGCTGATCCGGCACTGACTTTAGGTGACTCAAGAAATCGTAATGACACGATTGCAAATAAACCATACCCCCGGCCGGGATTGAACCCGCGGTCATAGAGTCTCAAAACTCCAGCCCGTCGCGTTAGCCACTAGACCAGCTAGCCACAATAAGATTCATCCAACTAGGTATATTTCTACACCATAGGAAAGTTAGCACAGGCACCTCTGTGACCACAAATGCAAGTTTTTACAGACGAATCTCCAGCTAGCGTGGCCGTGACGAACTCTAGCTCAAGTCCCTTCACTGCCGTCAGTGTAGAAATATACCTAGTTGGATGAATCTTATTGTGGCTAGCTGGTCTAGTGGCTAACGCGACGGGCTGGAGTTTTGAGACTCTATGACCGCGGGTTCAATCCCGGCCGGGGGTATGGTTTATTTGCAATCGTGTCATTACGATTTCTTGAGTCATGTTGACGGCAGTGAAGGGACTTGAGCTAGAGTTCGTCACGGCCACGCTAGCTGGAGATTCGTCTGTAAAAACTTGCATTTGTGGTCACAGAGGTGCCTGTGCTAACCTTCCTATGGTGTAGAAATATACCTAGTTGGATGAATCTTATTGTGGCTAGCTGGTCTAGTGGCTAACGCGACGGACTGGAGTTTTGAGACTCTATGACCGCGGGTTCAATCCCGGCCGGGGGTATGGCTGACTTTAGGTATCTGTCCAGCTCCCTCTTGAAAACAACCAGGGGTCTATAGGTTATGGCTGGTGGGAGGCTGTTGAACAGTCTTGGGCTCCGGACACTTATTGTGATTTAGTGTACCAATGGCGCCCCTACAGTGGGGGCATTTTGCAGATCAGGGGCCATCTTGACAGCCCTTAGTCAGGGCAGGGGACACTGACCCCCGGTACACCCTCCAGGTAGGCAGATACGGTATCTTAGATCACTGACCCATATTATCCGGCACTTTTAACACAGTGATTCAATCTCCTCTTGAAAACTTTATTGTATACTCCGATTTATGTTGATTTTCTTGGGAAAAAAAAGTGTGAGGAAATGTATCAAAATAATGCGCCTAACTTTTCCTGTTTTCCTCGTGGGAACAAAATGACTTGGCGACGTGGGACGACGAGGACACGTGAAGAGGCGGGGCCAGGAGCTAGGACTCGACCCCTGCAACCTCAACTAGCTGAGTACATGGAGGTGTCGTGCTGATGAACGTGTTAACACGACACCTGCAACAATGTTGACACAAGAATCAAAGACTACCGACCACCCTAGATGATGATCAACACAGTCTGCAACGACACTACCACCCATGGTGATACTACCACCCATGGTGATACTACCACCCATGGTGATACTACCACCCATGGTGATACTACCACCCATGGTGATACTACCACCCATGGTGACACTACCACCCATGGTGATACTACCACCCATGGTGATACTACCACCCATGGTGATACTACCACCCATGGTGATACTACCACCCATGGTGATACTACCACCCATGGTGATACTACCACCCATGGTGATACTACCACCCATGATACTACCACCCATGATGATACTACCACCCATGGTGATACTACCACCCATGGTGATACTACCACCCATGATACTACCACCCGTGGTAACACTACCACCCATAGTGACACTACCACCCATGATACTACCACCCATGATGATACTACCACCCATGGTGATACTACCACCCATGGTGATACTACCACCCATGGTGATACTACCACCCATGGTGATACTACCACCCATGGTGATACTACCACCCATGGTGACACTACCACCCATGGTGATACTACCACCCATGATACTACCACCCGTGGTAACACTACCACCCATGGTGATACTACCACCCATGATACTACCACCCGTGGTAACACTACCACCCATAGTGACACTACCACCCATGATACTACCACCCATGATGATACTACCACCCATGGTGATACTACCACCCATGGTGATACTACCACCCATGGTGATACTACCACCCATGGTGATACTACCACCCATGGTGATACTACCATGGGATATACCCAATGGTGATACCACTACCTACCACCCATGGTGATACTACCACCCATGGTGATACTTACCACCCATGGTGATACTACCACCCATGGTGATACTAGACCATGGTGATACTACCACCCATGGTGATACTACACCCATGGTTAATACACCCATGGTGATACTACCACCCATGATACTACCACCCATGGTGATACTACTATACCCATGGTGATACTACCACCCATGGTGATACTACCACCCATGGTGATACTACCACCCATGGTGATACTACCACCCATGGTGATACTACCACCCATGGTGACACTACCACCCATGGTGATACTACCACCCATGGTGATACTACCACCCATGGTGATACTACCACCCATGGTGATAATACCACCCATGATGATACTACCACCCATGATGATACTACCACCCGTGGTAACACTACCACCCATAGTGACACTACCACCCATGATACTACCACCCATGGTGATACTACCACCCGTGGTAACACTACCACCCATAGTGACACTACCACCCATGATACTACCACCCATGGTGATACTACCACCCGTGGTAACACTACCACCCATAGTGACACTACCGCCCATGATACTAACCCATGGTGATACTACCACCCGTGGTAACACTACCACCCATAGTGACACTACCACCCATGATACTACCACCCCTGGTGATACTACCACCCGTGGTAACACTACACCCATAGTGACATCTACCACCCATGATATCTACCACCCGCGGTGATACTACACCCGTGGTAACACTACCACCCATAGTGACACTACCACCCATGATACTACCACCCATGGTGATACTACCACCCGTGGTAACACTACCACCCATAGTGACACTACCACCCATGATACTACCACCCATGGTGATACTACCACCCGTGGTAACACTACCACCCATAGTGACACTACCACCCATGATACTACCACCCATGGTGATACTACCACCCGTGGTAACACTACCACCCATAGTGACACTACCACCCATGATACTACCACCCATGGTGATACTACCACCCATGATACTACCACTCATGGTGACACTACCACCCATGATACTACCACCCATGGTGATACTACCACCCGTGGTAACACTACCACCCATAGTGACACTACCACCCATGATACTACCACCCATGGTGATACTACCACCCGTGGTAACACTACCACCCATAGTGACACTACCACCCATGATACTACCACCCATGGTGATACTACCACCCATGATACTACCACCCATGGTGATACTACCACCCATGATACTACCACCCATGGTGATACTACCACCTATGGTGACATTACCACCCATGGAGAGTACACACACACACACACACACACACACACACACACACACACACACACACACATACATTACCAGCGAACTGGGAAGAGGCAAGGCTAGGAGCTGTGAATCGACCCCTGCAACCACAAATAAGTGACTACAGGTAGGTGAGTACACACTACTTTAGTGTAGCCACAAGCTAGAACCATGAACACTGACCAATGACACGTCAGTACCATGAACCAATCATCAGTAGGAACCTTAACCATTGGTCAACCATGAGTGGAAGTCTTCAACCAAACACTAACTTTGTCTCCATCAACCCTCATCAGCAATCCCAAATGAACTACTTAACAACCCAATCGGTCGTCAGACAACCAGCCGCCTAGCAATCAATTAACCCTGACAGTCAGAATTTGATCTCCAATCAAGGACTCAGAAGTCGATGTCAAGTTCTCTCTCCCAGCTCTTGTTCACTTGACGGAAGACGGAAGAAGAAGAAGAAGAAGAAGAAGAAGAAGAAGAAGAAGAAGAAGAAGGAGAAGAAGAAGAGAGCAGAGAGAGAGAGAGAATGAATGAATCCTAACAAGCGGGTAATTTGTCTTTGGAGTAATTGGTGTTCGAACTCCTGCCTGGAATGTTGATTTTAGGCTGAGGGGAGAAGGAAAGAAGGGAGAAGAAAAGAGGGGAGAAGGAAAGAAGGGAGAAGGAAAGAGGGGAGAAGGCAAGAGGGGAGAAGGAAAGAGGGGAGAAGGCAAGAGGGAAGAAGGAAAGAGGGGAGAAGGCAAGAGGGGAGAAGGAAAGCGGGGAGAGGTGAAAGAAGGAAAGTAAATGGAAGAGTGGATGAGTGAAACACCGTTAGAGGCACGAAGAAGGAAACAGGAGAAAAAGGAGAGAAGTGAAGAGAGGAGAGGAACACACTTGGCCAGAGGAAAAATGAAGAGGGAAAGAGAAGGGGGAGAAAAACAAGAAGAAATGGCAGAGGGAAGAACAGATGAGTGGAGGAAAAGAGGAGAAATGGGATATACCTGTGACCAATATCGAGGGTTGTCTTGTATGTCAGCCCGGTCTGGGACCAGGAACATAACACAAACATTAACAGACATGAATCACGAATTTGTAGCCAGCTGACCCAGTGGTTAACGCACTGGCCTGGAGTTTTACGACTGGACGTGATTTTTACGTATGAAAAGAAGTATTTGGGATTTCTTCTTGGTTTCCTTCACGATTCTTTGCTTCTTCTGTCTCTCCTGGGCTCTATATGACTCAATTTGTCCTCTATGCTCTTCAGGTCCTTAACCAGAGTTTCCTTTTCTGCTTCAGAGAGTCTATTGCCTTTCAGGAGCTCTGCTACCCGTCGTCTTCGCCTGTGGAGGGAGCTCCTATTACTGGGGCGTTAGAAGTGTTGAGGGTATTAAATTAAGAGAGTTGAGGTGGGCACTTTCTCAAGGGTGTTAAATTAAGAGAGTTGAGGTGGGCACTTTCTCAAGGGTGTTAAATTAAGGGTGTTGAGGTGGGCACTTTCTCAAGGGTGTTAAATTAAGGGAGCTGAGGTGGGCACTTTCTCAAGGGTGTTAAATTAAGGGTGTTGAGGTGGGCACTTTCTCAAGGGTGTTAAATTAAGGGAGCTGAGGTGGGCACTTTCTCAAGGGTGTTAAATTAAGGGTGTTGAGGTGGGCACTTTCTCAAGGGTGTTAAATTAAGGGAGCTGAGGTGGGCACTTTGTCATGGGTGTTAAATTAAGGGTGTTGAAGTGGGCACTTTCTCAAGGGTGTTAAATTAAGGGTGCTGAGGAGAGCACTTTCTCAAGGACGTTGAGAAAGTCAGTGATGGAGCGAGGCCAACAAAAGCGTTTATGGACACAGGAGAAAGTCAAAGATGCACTCGACAACAAAAGCACAAGCCGGTGGAAAGTTTCTGTGGGAGACATACTCTTCTGCCTCTGTGTCTGAGCGACACTACCCGCAGTGTTAAACCCAGTGTTCGTAGATCCGGGTTTAATGAAGCCGGGTTGTTGTTGTTGTGTCAGAAGTAAGACTATATCTCTTGGAAGCACGAGACTCGTACTCATTGGAACGCAGGCGAGAGATATATATCATAATCTACACTTGGAATTACCAATAGGCCCATGGCTGCCTTCAAGAGGGAGTTGGACAGATAAAGTCGGTGCCGGATCAGCCCGGCTGTGGTTCGTATGTTGGACTATGTGCGGCCAGCAGTAACAGCCTGGTTGATCAGGCCCTGATCCGCCGGGAGGACTGGTCGTGGACCGGGTCGCGGGGGCGTTGATCCCCGGAATACCCTTCAGATAGACTCCATGTAGACCAGTACGTGATTCAAGACTACGGTGCCTTCAACAACTCCAAGGTTGAGGGACTGATTACCTTGTCTTTTTTTTTTATATAGCTCTACTGTCTTCCCAATATGTCCTTGAATTTGCATTGAAAAAACCACTGGTTGGAGAACCTCTACAGTAATGACACCCAAATGTTGCACACGTGTCTAACACTTCATGTAACACACGACATGAAGGTTATGGCATCTCACTGAGATGCTTCGTCCACCACAAACGTCGTCTTAATAAATGCCACATAGTACATATCAAGTCTCATTTACAAGCTGGCTGTAAATGACCTAGTGACACCCAGGGACTGTGAAGGTCACTTGTATACAATTCATTACAATTACTGAATGAAATGTCTCGCCACGAGTGACGTCTTCAGTCCTAATCACAGGCTGTTGCCGTCTACGTTACTAACGACTTTCATGTTTCACAGGTGTTGGTAAAGAGTTCCAGGAGGCTGGGTTCCAGTCCTGGCTCCAGGAGGCTGGGTTTCAATCCTGGCTCCAGGAGGCTGAGTTCCAGACCTGGCTCCAGGAGGCTGGGTTCCAATCCTGGCTCCAGGAGGTTGGGCTCCAGGCCTGGCTCCAGGAGGCTGGGTTTCAATCCTGGCTCCAGGAGGCTGGGTTCCAGACCTGGCTCCAGGAGGCTGGGTTCCAGACCTGGCTCCAGGAGGCTGGGTTCCAGACCTGGCTCCAGGAGGCTGGGTTCCAGACCTGGCTCCAGGAGGCTGGGTTCCAGACCTGGCTCCAGGAGGCTGGGTTCCAGACCTGGCTCCAGGAGGCTGGGTTCCAATCCTGGCTCAGGGCAGGTTCCAGGACCTGGGCTTCCAGGAGGCTGGGTTCCCGACCTGGCTCCAGGAGGCTGGGTTCCAGACCTGGCTCCAGGAGGCCAGGTTCCCGGAGGACCTGGGCTTCCAGGGGTTGGGTTCCAGGCCTGGCTCAGGAGGGGTTGTTCCAGGCCTGGGCTTCCAGGAGGCCAGTTCCAATCCTGGCTCCAGGACTGGGTTCAGACCTGGCTCAGGAGGGCGGACCTGGCTTCCAGGGCTGGGTTCCAGACCTGGCTCCAGGAGGTTGGGTTCCAGGCCTGGCTCCAGGAGGTTGGGTTCCAGGCCTGGCTCCAGGAGGCTGGGTTCCAATCCTGGCTCCAGGAGGCTGGGTTCCAGACCTGGCTCCAGGAGGCTGGGTTCCAGACCTGGCTCCAGGAGGCTGGGTTCCAGACTCGGCCACGGGGACGATGCCATACATGGAGGACAATGAGCCAGTGTGAGGGAGATCAAAGTCTCAGAGTGTGATCCATCAAAAATTTTACCAAAAAATCACTTAGAGCGAGAGAGAGAGAGAGAGAGAGAGAGAGAGAGAGAGAGAGAGAGAGAGAGAGAGAGAGAGAGAGAGAGAGAGAGAGACAGACAGAGAGAGAGAGAGAGAGAGAGAGAGACAGAGAGAGAGAGAGAGAGAGAGAGAGAGAGAGAGAGAGAGAGAGAGAGAGAGAGAGAGAGAGAGAGAGAGAGAGAGAGAGAGAGAGAGAGAGAGTCAGTCCTAACAAGCGAGTAATTCGTCTTGAAAGTAATTGGTGCTCGAATTCCGGTCTGGAATGTTAATTTTGGGCAGAAGGGAGCAGGGAGGGAAGCAAAGATACTAAGGCAGAGGGAAAGAGAGAGAGAGAGAGAGAGCACAAAGAACACAACAAGATGAGAGGAAATACGGGAACAAAGAGGAGATAAAAGTAACATCGAAATACCTTTGATGAGAAGAATAAAAATGACGGAGAGAGAGAGAGAGAGAGAGAGAGAGAGAGAGAGAGAGAGAGAGAGAGAGAGAGAGAGAGAGAGAGAGAGAGAGAGAGAGAGAGAGAGAGAGAGAGAGAGAGTATCTTACAAATAAAACAAGTGAAACAACGTGGAATACACTACCTTTATGAAACCTGTGAGAGTTGAGACACACACACATACACTGGCTCACCTGCAAACACATGAAACACACATTAGTCATGTTACAAACACACTTGTCATGTTGATAATTAAGACACTACTGGGAACGCCTGCAAGCACTTGACTTGTACTCACTGGAACGCAGGCGAGAAAGATATATCACAATGTACACTTGGAAAATCCTAGAAGGAATGGTCCCGAATCTGCACACAGAAATCACTCCCTAGGAAAGTAAAAAACTGGGCAGGCGATGTGAAATACCCCCAATAAAAAGTAGGGGCGCCATTAGTACACTAAGAGAAAACACCATAAGTGTCCGGGGCCCAAGACTATTTAACAGCCTACCACCATGCATAAGGGGAATTACCAATAGGCCCCTGGCTGCCTATAAGAGGGAGCTGGACAGATACTTAAAGCTGGCGCCAGATCAGCCGGGCTGTGGTTCGTACGTTGGACTACGTGCGGCCAGCAGTAACAGCCTGGTTGATCAGGCCCTGATCCACCGGGAGGCCTGGTCGTGGACCGGGCTGCGGGGGCGTTGATCCCCGGAATAACCTCCAGGTAAACTCCAGGTAAACATGTGCAACAGTCGAGTATCTTTATTCCCGAAACGCTTCGCCTACACAGAAGGCTTGTTCAACAGAGGCAGCAGGTGTAGTAGTGAAATGAAGATAATGGACTGATTACATCGACTCCAGGCTGAGGGACTGATTACCTCAATCTCCTTTTGCTGTTCACCATTCTTCTTAGTTTAGGACTGATGAAACCACTGGGTGGGGAAAAGTTTCCTCATTAAAGGTACCCAAATGCTGCACATGTGTCTAATTCATCAACTTGTCAGTTCTCTGGACCATTAATCTACATTCACTTGCAGACTCGATTGAGAAGGCCATTGGTGAAATGCCTATGATTTTAAACTGATGGAAGATAGAGGTATGGGTGTGTGTGGGAAACAAGCAGGTTGCAACACTAGGGTTGGAAACAGTAAATGTATAAAAGGCATTCAGCATGAAGTTATAAATAAAGACAATAGAACAGGTCAGCAAACAAAGGGGGACAGCAGAGGGCAGCAAGGGACTAGCTCCCTTAAGGTTTACTATACTAATAGCAGGAGTGTTAGAAATAAGATAGATGAGCTAAGATTAATTGCAAGTGCAGGAAACATAGATATTATTGCTATAACAGAGACCTGGCTCAATCTGAAAGATAGAGAGATGCCCTCTGAATGTCACATACAAGGCTATAAATTATTCCACACTGACAGGGTCAACAGGAAAGGTGGTGGAGTAGCGATGTATGTCAGAGACAATTTAAATTGTTGTGTTAGACAAGATATTAAATTAGAAGCGTCAGCCACTGAATCTGTTTGGTTACAGCTTCTCGAGGGCCGAGAAAAACTAATTTTGGGTGTGATTTACAGGGCCCCAAATCTTGATAGGGAGTGCAGTAAACTTCTATGGGACGAAATTCGTAAGGCATCTACATACGAAAATGTTGTGCTAATGGGAGATTTCAACTATAGACAGATTGACTGGAGCAATTTGACAGGAAATTTAGAGTCGGGTGACTTTCTTGATACGATCCAGGATTGTTTTTTAAAACAGTTTGTGACAGAGCCAACTAGGGGAAATAACCTCCTTGACTTGGTTCTTGCCAGTAGGGAAACACTAATTAATAATCTTGAGGTTAATGATGAGCTTGGGGAGAGTGATCACAAATCACTCAGTTTTAACATATCATGGAATTCCCCTAATAATGGCAATCAAGTCTCCGTCCCTGACTTTCGCTTGGCTGATTTCATAGGACTGAAAAATTACTTAGGTGGGCTGAACTGGAATGACCTGACTAGGGGTCAGGTAGGTGGTGATGGTTGCCGATATGATGCTTTCCAGGGCATAGTTCTAGCTGCTCAGTCAAATTATGTTCCAAATAGGGAAATCAGATCAAACAAAAATGATCCTAAATGGATGAACAATAGATTAAAATATCTGATTGGTCAAAAGAGAGGCATATATAGGCAAATCAAAAGAGGAGAGGGGCAATTAAGAAATCGATATATTCAGTTAAAGAGAGAAATAAAAAAGGGAATTAGAAAAGCAAATAGAGATTATGAGGTTAAAGTTGCAAGAGAATCGAAGACTAACCCAAAAGGATTCTTTCAGGTATACAGAAGTAAGATCAGGGACAAGATAGGCCCACTCAAAAGTTCCTCGGGTCAGCTCACTGACAGTGATAAGGAAATGTGTAGAATTTTGAACACATACTTCCTCTCAGTTTTTACACAGGAGGATACCAGCGATATTCCAGTAATGATAAATTATGTAGAACAGGACGATAATAAACTGTGCACTATTAGGGTCACAAGTGACATGGTCCTTAGGCAAATAGATAAATTAAAACCTAACAAATCCCCAGGCCCTGATGAACTGTATGCAAGGGTTCTAAAGGAATGTAAAGAGGAGCTTAGCACACCTTTGGCTAATCTTTTCAACATATCACTACAAACTGGCATGGTGCCAGATAAGTGGAAAATGGCAAATGTGATACCTATTTTCAAAACAGGTGACAGGTCCTTAGCTTCGAACTATAGACCAATAAGCCTAACCTCCATAGTGGGAAAATTTATGGAATCAATAATTGCCGAGGCAGTTCGTAGCCACCTTGAAAAGCATAAATTAATCAACGAATCTCAGCATGGTTTTACAAAGGGGCGTTCCTGCCTTACGAATTTATTAACTTTTTTCACTAAGGTATTTGAGGAGGTAGATCATGGTAATGAATATGATATTGTGTATATGGACTTCAGTAAGGCTTTTGACAGGGTCCCACATCAGAGACTATTGAGGAAAATTAAAGCACATGGAATAGGAGGAGAAATTTTTTCCTGGATAGAGGCATGGTTGACAAATAGGCAGCAGAGAGTTTGCATAAATGGGGAGAAATCAGAGTGGGGAAGCGTCACGAGCGGTGTTCCACAGGGGTCAGTGTTGGGCCCCCTGCTGTTCACAATCTACATAAACGACATAGATGAGGGCATAAAGAGCGACATCGGCAAGTTTGCCGATGACACCAAAATAGGCCGTCGAATTCATTCTGACGAGGACATTCGAGCACTCCAGGAAGATTTGAATAGACTGATGCAGTGGTCGGAGAAGTGGCAGATGCAGTTTAATATAGACAAATGCAAAGTTCTAAATGTTGGACAGGACAATAACCATGCCACATATAAACTAAATAATGTAGATCTTAATATTACGGATTGCGAAAAAGATTTAGGAGTTCTGGTTAGCAGTAATCTGAAACCAAGACAACAGTGCATAAGTGTTCGCAATAAAGCTAATAGAATCCTTGGCTTCATATCAAGAAGCATAAATAATAGGAGTCCTCAGGTTGTTCTTCAACTCTATACATCCTTGGTTAGGCCTCATTTAGATTATGCTGCACAGTTTTGGTCACCGTATTACAGAATGGATATAAATTCTCTGGAAAATGTACAAAGGAGGATGACAAAGATGATCCCATGTATCAGAAACCTTCCCTATGAGGATAGACTAAGGGCCCTGAAACTGCACTCTCTAGAAAGACGTAGAATTAGGGGGGATATGATTGAGGTTTATAAGTGGAAGACAGGAATAAATAAAGGGGATGTAAATAGTGTGCTGAAAATATCTAGCCTAGACAGGACTCGCAGCAATGGTTTTAAGTTGGAAAAATTCAGATTCAGGAGGGATATAGGAAAGTACTGGTTTGGTAATAGAGTTGTGGATGAGTGGAACAAACTCCCAAGTACAGTTATAGAGGCCAGAACGTTGTGTAGCTTTAAAAATAGGTTGGATAAATACATGAGTAGATGTGGGTGGGTGTGAGTTGGACCTGATAGCTTGTGCTAACAGGTCGGTTGCCGTGTTCCTCCCTTAAGTCAATGTGACCTGACCTGACTAGGTTGGGTGCATTGGCTTAAGCCGGTAGGGACTTGGACCTGCCTCGCATGGGCCAGTAGGCCTTCTGCAGTGTTCCTTCGTTCTTATGTTCTTATGTTCTTATTCACATGATAGTGCAGCTCAACACCCGCGACCAGAGGACACACACTGCCTCACCTGCGCCTTTTATTAGCCACTCAGAAGAGGGTTACCCTAAAAATCGATAAATTCTTCTAGCCATTCAGAAGAGGGTTACCCTAAAAAATCGAAAAATTCTTCTAGCCACTCAGAAGAGGGTTACCCTAAAAAATCGATAAATTCTTCTAGCCACTCAGAAGAGGGTTACCCTAAAAATCGAAAAATTCCTGGTATGCGTTGCAAAATATTTTAAACTGACTATGATAAATAACCTAATGTAACGTTTATGTTTACATTATGACGATTAAAAGGGTCACTGTCGCAGCAGACAGGTCCCAGACCGGACCTTTTGGTTGCTGCCTTGATCGGCCAAGCTGTTGATGCTGGCCGTGCGTAGTCCAGTTGATCAGGAAATGGCATGAGGAACGTATCAGGTGTCCTCTTGAAGACTGCTAGAGGTTTGTTAGTGATTCCCTTATGCAAATAGGGAGGGTGGCGAATAGTCGAGGATCTCTTACACTTACCGTGTTCTCCTAGTGTACTCGTCGCGCCCCGCTTTTATTGGAAGTATTTTACACCGTCTGCCAAGTCTTTTGTTTTCACGCGGAGATATTTCGATGTGCAGGTTTGGGACCAGTCTCTCTTGGATTATCCAGTTGTAAATTATGACGTACTGGAGTCAGAGATATAACGGGAGGAAGTTGACGTACTGGAGTCAGAGATATAAGGGGAGGAAGTTGACGTACTGGAGTCAGAGATATAAGGGGAGGAAGTTGACGTACTGGAGTCAGAGATATAAGGGGAGGAAGTGCAAAATAAACCCAGCGGTTTTCCTGTTGTTGCAGCCCGACCTTGGAGCAGGGCTACAGGACAGTGTCGCTGACATGCACACGATGTAGGGTGCGGTGGGCACAATAAGGGATCAGCCGGGCTGTGGTTCGTACGTTGGACTACGTACGGGTAGCGGTAACAAGTGTACAAGTCTTCAAGAGGAAAGTGGACAAGTATCTTCACCAAGTGCCACATCAACCAGGCTGTGATGGATATCTGGGGCAGAGGACCACCAACAGCAGCAGCAAGGTTGACCTGGCTAGGACCAGACGAGCCATGGCCGGGCTCCGGGAGTAGAAAGATTCTCGAAATTCATCAAAGGTAAAGGTAATATGGAGAAGATAATCAGGAGAAAACTGGCGGACCACCTGCAGTGAATCTGCATAAAATTTTAGTGCATCTGTTCCAAAAATATATCAGTACACCTAATTATCATTTTACTCACTCTTTAGTGTCCCTCATCAACATATGCGTCAGTGCAAGTGGACACCTCATCAGTGTCCTTCTCAACAGACACTTTGTTAGCAGATGCTGTGATGATCTCAGACAAGTTCCATTCGGGGATACCTTGTGTGAGGTCTCGAAGTGCTGCTGCGCATGCGTAAGCTTTCTTGTACCACCATCTGATTCACATCACGACGTGCTGGGAGGCGGCGGCTGGTGACGGGCGTGGAGGGCGAGACCAGCTCCCACGTTGTGTATTTCCTAACTTGCTCAACCGTTATGTTTTACAACTAGTGTGTGCCCCGCTATCTTTCATGACCCCTGCGTCCCCCTGGGCTACCTCAAGACCATTCAGAGAGTCAACGTTCCCGCAGCCTGGCCTAGACTAGGCCTACCCTGGCTGTGTTAAGCAGTACTTCATTGATTTAAGGGAGACATAATATAATAATCAAGGGGGAAGCGCTAAACCTGTAGGATTATACAGCGCCTGTGGGGGATGTGGAAGGCATTCAGGCTTAATTCAGGGAACTGGAGCACAGATCCAATTCCCTAGATCAAGAGCCCCTCACCAGCGTTAAGAAACCTTCCATGAGGGGCCTTTAAGGGAGACAAAGTTACCATAAGTTCTTATTCACTTACTGATCTATCAGGTTGCTGGTGCTAGCCGTAAGCAGTTCAAAGTAGAAATAATAGCCGAGCTGATCAGTAACCGACTGAAAGAACTTAACTAGTTCTCTCCTGAAGATAGCTAGGGTTCAGTTGATAGATCTCTATGTATGAGATGAAGGTGTTGAAGAGTCTTGGTCCTTTTACACTTGCTGCTTATCTTTATGCTTGGTTGGGTGAATTTTTGACCGAGCCTCTTGTTGAAGATTGAGACATTTATGCAGCATATGGGCTAAATCGTGGCACTGGAAGTGTGGGTCAGAGAACCTTGACTACTCTTATGATTTTAGTCAAGTAATTAAGTTACTGGGAACTCTTGAAGGCTGGTGACCCTTCAAGGACGGTTCCTAGATGCAGGGAATTGGATTTGTGCTCCATTTTCCTGAATTAAGTCTGAATGCCTTCCATATCCCCCCCCCCTTACAGGCGTTGTATAATCTCTACGGGTTTATGGCTCCCCCATGGTATTAATAATAATGAAGGTGCTGAACCGGACTTCCTGGAACGTAGACGATAAAGATACGTCATAATTCACACCCGGAAATTTCTGTTGAGATTGGTCGTAAATCCGAAATCACTCCTGTAATTACATAAGAAGATATGTAAGAAAAGAGCACCGCAGCAGGCCTACTGGCCCATGCTAGGCAGGTCCAACAACAAGAGGCTCGTGATGTGTGTAGCAAACTTGATAATGTGAGATGTTACTGCTATCAGTCTAGTTTTCTAGCAGCTGCTCTGCTGCAGTCTTTCAGAATAGGCCTAATTTTATTTTGTAATGCCTGTGACTGTCCTCATGTAATATTCCTATTTTTTTATAACCATGGAGTTCTTGAGAGGTCAAAGACTTCTGTGTTAAAAATGTTACAGTTTTTGTTTGCATCAGTGTTTATGGATTTGCTGTGAGAGATGAAGCACTTGTTTGCAGCACTGGTGTTAACAGACCCTGGTGGGCCACAGAGATGAACCACAACTTGACAAACCGAGGTAGGATAACTCAGCATGTAAATTCAACAGTGTAAGAACAAAAGCCAACAGAAGGGAGTACATGCGTCTGCGCATTTCTCATGCACCTGCGCACTTCTCATGCACCTGCGCACTTCTCATGCACCTGCGCACCTCTCATACGCCTGCGCACCTCTCATGCACCTGCGCACCTCTCATACGCCTGCGCACTTCTCATGCACCTGCGCACCTCTCATGCGCCTGCGCACTTCTCATGCACCTGCGCACCTCTCATACGCCTGCGCACCTCTCATGCACCTGCGCACTTCTCATGCGCCTGCGCACCTCTCATACGCCTGCGCACCTCTCATGCGCCTGCGCACCTCTCATGCGCCTGCGCACTTCTCATGCGCCTGCGCACTTCTCATGCACCTGCGCACTTCTCATGCACCTGCGCACCTCTCATGCGCCTGCGCAGCTCTCATGCGCCTGCGCACCTCTCATGCGCCTGCGCACTTCTCATGCACCTGTGCACTTCTCATGCGCCTGCACACCTCTCATGCACCTGCACACCTCTCATGCGCCTGCGCACTTCTCATGCGCCTGCGCACCTCTCATGCACCTGCACACCTCTCATGCGCCTGCGCACTTCTCATGCGCCTGCGCACCTCTCATGCGCCTGCGCAACCTATCACAAAATACTTATTAAATATTTTCCCTAACCACCAGTGCTGCCGTACCATTATTTAATTAAAAGAATATTTATTATGGGTGGTTGAGACAAGTGTATTTGCATGATCACGGAGATTCTGACTACCAGGCCACACCACACTCCTTGTAACGGCTAGGTAGGTATGCAGGCCGCTGGTACCAACAGCCTGGATAATGAATGACATAGTATCACCTGAATAATGACTGATAGAGTATCATCTGGATAATGACTGATACAGTATCATCTGGATAATGACTGATACAGTATCATCTGGATAATGACTGATACAGTATCATCTGGATAATAACTGACAGAGCATCACCTGGATAATAACTGACACAGCATCACCTGGATAATTGATACAGCATCACCTGGATAATTCATACAGCATCACCTGGATAATAACTGACACATCATCACCTGGATAATAACTGACACAGCATCACCTGGATAATAACTGACACAGCATCACCTGGATAATAACTGACACAGCATCACCTGGATAATGACTAACACAACATCACCTGGATAATTGATACAGCATCACCTGGATAATAACTGACACAGCATCACCTGGATAATAACTGACACAGCATCACCTGGATAATGACTAACACAACATCACCTGGATAATTGATACAGCATCACCTGGATAATAACTGACACAGCATCATCTGGATAATGACTGATACAGTATCATCTGGATAATGACTAACAGAGCATCACCTGGATAATAATTGACACAGCATCACCTGGATAATAACTGACACAGCATCACCTGGATAATGACTGATACAGTATCATCTGGATAATGACTAACACAGCATCACCTGGATAATTGATACAGCATCACCTGGATAATTGATACAGCATCACCTGGATAATTCATACAGCATCACCTGGATAATAACTGACACAGCATCACCTGGATAATAACTGACACAGCATCACCTGGATAATAACTGACACAGCATCACCTGGATAATAACTGACACAGCATCACCTGGATAATAACTGGCACAGCATCACCTGGATAATAACTGACACAGCATCACCTGGATAATAACTGACACAGCATCACCTGGATAATGACTAACACAACATCACCTGGATAATTGATACAGCATCACCTGGATAATAACTGACACAGCATCACCTGGATAATAACTGACACAGCATCACCTGGATAATAACTAACACAACATCACCTGGATAATAAATGACACAGCATCACCTGAATAATGACTAATACAGTACCACCTGGATAATAACTGACACAGCATCACCTGGATAATAACTGACACAGCATCACCTGGATAATAACTGATGTCAGCATAGTTGCTGATCCCTGTGTTGTATAGCATATTAGTATCATCCATGTGCTTTAGATAGGAGATCTCTTTTAGGCCTGTGACTGTTGTGTGACGTCACGGGATGCGCATGTGTACGTTCGTACCTCTGCCCCGGTCTCAGTCGGCGTAGACTTCCAGGCTAGGACAGGCAGAGGCTGGGCTCCATTTCTCTCATCACAGTCTGACAATATATATGTTACCATCCAACAAGTGTGTCTACCTTCAACCCTCGATATCTCTATTTAAGAACCCCTACGATATTGACACAGCATCACCTGGATAATAATTGACACAGCATCACCTGGATAATAACAGACATACGTGATAGGTGAGACAGGGGAGAGAGACAGGTGAGGGAGACACGGGTGAGAGGCAGATGATACAGGGGAGAGATACAAGTGAGTCAGACACTTTGCCAGCCAATGCTGGTAAAGTAAGAAGGTCAGTACCACAACAGCCTTGTTGATCAGACCCTGATTCACCGGGAGGCCTGATCGTAGACCTGGCCGCGAGGGCGTTGATCCCCGAAATGCCGTCCAGGTAGACTCCGGGTAAGATACGGTGCTGGAGCCTCCACTGTTTTGTTATCCTCACCATAGTTAAGTAGCGTCATTTGCAGATTATATCAAAACAAGCAAGAAAATCACCTCATAAGATGTAAAGAAGTCTTCTTGTGGACAGTGGAGAATAACATGACGTTCAGTACTGACAACTTTCAACTACTTAGATTTAGAAAATGAAAAATTCAAAAGAGACGCTATATACAAAATGCAAGATTACCAAATAGAACGAAGGGAACGAGAGAAAGATCTGGGAGTAATGATGACAGCTTGTCACTAAATACCCGCGATGAAAAACAAGAACACAATTGGTAAGTTAAGAGATAACTCAGTAAGTATGAGGAGGCCAAGACTCTTCAATACCTTCCCTTCATGAATTACAGGAATCACCAACAGACCCCCAGCTGTCTTCAAGCTGGTCTGTGGTATACACACAGGATTGCGTGCAGCTAACATCAACAGTCTGTTTGGTCAGACCAACTACCTGGAGGCCTGGTCTGGGACACACAAGCGGAGGCAGTGACTCCGAAATAACGTTCAGGTTACCTCCTAACGTAAACACTACAGCCTAGTTGATCAGGAACTAATCTGAGTAACTAATCAAATTACTCAGATTAGTTCCTGAAGACACCTAGGGAGTCTCTTGGTAATTTCCCTTATATATAAAGAAAAGGTGTTGAAGAGTCTTGACCCCATTACACTTACTGAGTCATATCTTAGCGTACACACCGCAATCTTTCTTGTTACAATATTTTACCCAGTCCGACGAGCCTCCCGTCCTATTTGGGAATAATTTCAATGTGAAGATTTGGAATTGGTTCCGTCAATGTTTCCCAGGTGCAGTCTAAAGGATCGCACTCCTTCACTGAGTGATACAGGTAGAAAAAATTAAGTTTATTTAGGTACGGGTACACATAAGTACAATTATCTTACATGGTTTAACATGCAAAAAGATCACAATAAACAGGTGATATGCAAAACAACCACTGTGAAAGAATAGTGAAATTCCAAGCGTTTTCGTGACTACTCACATTATCAAGGAACTATCCTTGATAATGTGAGAAGTCACGAAATCGCTTGGAATTTCACTATTCTTTCACAGTGGTTGTTTTGAATGGTTTAACATATGTAAATTACCCACTGGGGTCCTTGAAATATTTTAATATTTAAATCCTAGCTTGAAGTTACAGTAGAAATAAGTCATGATGGTAGGCCTACTTAGGCCTACACCACAAGAGATACAGTCACTTACCCCAACCTGTCACCTGAAA
Source organism: Cherax quadricarinatus (assembly GCF_038502225.1). Lineage (NCBI taxonomy): Eukaryota > Metazoa > Arthropoda > Malacostraca > Decapoda > Parastacidae > Cherax > Cherax quadricarinatus. Next base: position 59,846,765 of record NC_091292.1, read on the forward strand.
CCCTGGAGAGAATAGGCCTACACCAGAACCGCAGCCTCCGGAAGGCACCTGCTTCCGGTATACCTTTACCTTTGATATACCTTTAAAGTTTCGAGAGTTGGTCTACTCTCTGAGCTCGGCCATGGGCCAGGCTCGTCTGGTGCTTGCCTGGTCAACCAGGCTCTTGCTGCTGCAGGCCGTTGCCCCACATATCCATCACAGCCTGGTTGGTACATGTGAAAAATAACACTCGGGTCTTGAAGACCACACTGGGAAGCCAGAACAACTTTGATAAATCTGACACATGTGTAACATCTGGGTATCTTTATTCTGTAGACGTTTCGCCCACCAATGACTTTATCAATCTGGAGAGTTAAAAGATAAGGTAATCAGTCCCTGAGTCTAGAGGAAGGTGATCAATAGTTTTGAGTCATCAAGACTACGGTACTCAACACATGTACTTGCACACGTCGCTCATCAAAAAAAAAAAAAAATACCCAGACCTTTTATATAGAGATGTTTCGCTCCCAAGAAGCTTCATCAAGCACTTGAAAAAGCTTATTGCGGATAATTTACACCACTTGTGTGCCCCCTGACTCTGCCCTCACCTACCATCTCATAGTTGTAAACATTTGCAAAGTTAATTAAGCATCCTCCATTATACATACATACATTATATATATATATATATATATATATATATATATATATATATATATATATATATATATATATATATATATATATATATATATATACATACATATATCACACACTTTAAACTACATTCATAAACACTTAATGTGGCGCTGTGAAGACACATTAAGTTAATTAAGAAATAAAACATCGCGTGTTTTAACAGAATTTATAAAAACTAAACATGAAATGTTCACTACATAGACGACTGTATTCCATTATTATTATTATTATTATTATTATTATTATTATTATTATTATTATTGTTGTTGTTATTATTGTTGTTGTTGCTGTTATTATTTAACTCATGGGGAAGAGCTAGAATCGTAGGGGTTTAGCAGCTCCTGAGGAATGGAAGTTAGTTAGGTTTTCATTCATGGAGAGGGAGGGTAGCTCCAAACCCTTGGATCAAAAAAACATTCATCAGCATCAAGGTTTAAACTGACTGCAATAACTACGCCCAACACCACAAACAGTAACCATCGTATACCTTTGATGAGTTTCCAGAGTCTTACTACTCTCGGAGCCCGGCCATGGGCCAGGCTCGTCTGGTGAGTAAATATTACTTTACTTACAAAAAGATGGATTCCTGTGTTACACAAGTTATTTAGATACGACCAGAAAAATAGACAACAAGAGAGGAAAAGTTGATGAGTGTGTTAGAAGTGCCTGTCACATCCCTGGAGTTACCTGGAGGTTATTCCGGGGATCAACGCCCCCGCGGCCCGGTCCACGACCAGGCCTCCCGATGGATCAGGACCTGATCAACTAGGCTATTACTGCTGGCCGCACGCAGTCCAACGTACGAGCCACAGCCCGGCTGATCCGGCACCGACTTTAGGTATCTGTCCAGCTCTCTCTTGAAGGCAGCCAGGGGTTTATTGGCAATTCCCCTAATGCTTGATGGGAGGCTGTTGAACAGTTTTGGGCCCCGGACACTTATGGTGTTTTCTCTTAGTGTACCAATGGCGCCCCTACTTTTTATTGGCGGCATTTTGCCTCGCCTGCCCAGTCTTTTACTTTCGTAGGGAGTGATTTCTGTGTGCAGATTTGGGACCATTCCTTCCAAGATTTTCCAAGTGTAGATTATGATATATCTCTCCCTCCTGCGTTCCAACGAGTACAAGTCAAGTGCTTCCAAGCGTTCCCAGTAGTTAAGGTGCTTGACAGAACTTATACGTGCAGTAAAGGATCTCTGTACACTCTCTAGATCTGCGATTTCACCTGCTTTGTATGGAGATGTTAATGTACAGCAGTATTCCAGCCTAGAGAGAACAAGTGATTTGAAAAGGATCATCATGGGCTTGGCATCTCTCGTTTTGAAAGTTCTCATTATCCATCCTATCATTTTCTTTGCACGTGCGATCGTGGCACTGTTGTGATCCTTGAAAGTGAGATCCTCAGACATTACTACTCCCAGGTCCCTTACATTATTTTTCCGCTCTATTGTATGGCCGGAGTCAGTAGTATACTCTGTTCTAGTTATTATCTCCTCCAGTTTTCCATAACGGAGTAGTTGGAATTTGTCCTCATTGAACATCATATTGTTTACCGTTGCCCACTGGAAAACTTTGTTTATATCTTCTTGGAGGTTAACCGCGTCCTCAGCAGATGACAGCCTCATGCAGATCCTAGTATCATCCGCAAAGGATGATACGGTGCTGTGGTGTATATCTCTGTTTATGTCTGATATGAGGATAAGGAATAAGATGGGGGCGAGTACTGTGCCTTGTGGAACAGAGCTCTTCACTATGGCAGCCTCCGATTTAACTCTGTTGACCACTACTCTTTGTGTTCGATTTGTTAGGAAGTTGAAGATCCATCTCCCCACTTTCCCAGTTATTCCTTTAGCACGTATTTTATGGGCTATTACGCCATGATCGCATTTGTCAAATGCTTTTGCAAAGTCTGTGTATATTACATCTGCATTCTGATTTTCTTCCAGTGTATCCAAGGCCATGTCATAGTGATCCAGTAGTTGTGAGAGGCAGGAGCGACCTGCCCTGAACCCATGTTGCCCTGGATTGTGCAGATTTTGGAAATCCAGGTGATTTGCAATCCTGCTTCTTAGCACTCTTTCGAAGATTTTTATGATGTGGGACGTCAGAGCTATTGGTCTATAGTTCTTAGCTAATGCTACATCCCTGTGTCACATCCCTGTGTCACATCCCTGAGTTACTAAGCACCACAAACGATGCAGTCGAAAATTTAGCAGTCTAATTCGAGGGTCAGAAAGAGCGGGGGCGCGTCGAATACACCGAGAACTCAATAAGCGTCAGAGGTCCCCGACTTTTCAACGCCCTCCCTTCCTGCATACCTGGAGTCTAAGTGGAGGGTATTCCGGGGATCACCGCCCCCGCGGTCCAGTCCACCACCAGGCCGCGGGGATAAGGAGAATTGCCCCCCCCCCAAAAAAAAAGCGGGTTGTCCTAAATAGGAAACTTGCTTAAGTTCCTCAAATCAGTACCTGACCAACCAGGCTGTGGTTCGTACGTTGGACTGCGTGTAGCCAGTACTTTCTTCAGACATCCTTCAGGTATATGTACATAGTTGCCAACGCTGTTTCACGTCCAAGATGGTCGACAGGTAACCAGTTTCGTGGCATGCGTAACCTCGGTAGGTGATAACTTGTCCCAGGATATATTGTTACGCATTAATAAGCAGGACTCATCCCCAGAGTATGGTCGCCATTATGACGTCACCGAGCATAACAAACAAACTACATCTTAGCAAGTAGTTACTCACCATAACACCTACGCTCACCATAACAACTACGTTCACCATAACAACTACGTTCACCATAGCCTCCCACCCTATAAGCACCCGTCAATCTCTGCGTCTTAAATGTTCTTCAATCACCTTAGGCTTGTAAAGCAATCGTTTATAATTACGAACACATCCTGAGGCTTATTAAACATGTTAAGAAGTTCTCAAAGTTTTCCAGTGGGCAACGGTAAACAATATGATGTTCAATGAGGACAAATTCCAACTACTCCGTTATGGAAAACTGGAGGAGATAATAACTAGAACAGAGTATACTACAGACTCCGGCCATACAATAGAGCGGAAAAATAATGTAAGGGACCTGGGAGTAGTAATGTCTGAGGATCTCACTTTCAAGAATCACAACAGTGCCACGATCACAAGTGCAAAGAAAATGATAGGATGGATAATGAGAACTTTCAAAACGAGAGATGCAAAGCCAATGATGATCCTTTTCAAATCACTTGTTCTCTCTAGGCTGGAATACTGCTGTACATTAACATCTCCATTCAAAGCAGGTGAAATCGCAGATCTAGAGAGTGTACAGAGATCCTTTACTGCACGTATAAGTTCTGTCAAGCACCTTAACTACTGGGAACACTTGGAAGCACTTGACTTGTACTCGTTGGAACGCAGGAGAGAGAGATATATCATAATCTACACTTGGAAAATCTTGGAAGGAATGGTCCCAAATCTGCACACAGAAATCACTCCCTACGAAAGTAAAAGACTGGGCAGGCGATGCAAAATGCCCCCAATAAAAAGTAGGGGCGCCATTGGTACACTAAGGGAAAACACCATAAGTGTCCGGGGCCCAAGACTGTTCAATAGCCTCCCGTCAAGCATTAGGAGAATTACCAATAAACTCCTGGCTGCCTTCAAGAGAGAGCTGGACAGATACCTAAAGTCAGTGCCGGATCAGCCGGGCTGTGGTTCGTACGTTGGACTGCGTGCCGCCTGCAATAACAGCCTAGTTGATCAGGCCCTGATGCACCGGGAGGCCTGTGTATCTGTTGCTGATTCTTGGGATCATCGCCCCAGCTGCCCGATCCCAGACCAGACCTCCTGACCAATAACAGTCAGGCTGTTGGTACTAGCAACACGCAGCAAAACATAGGGACCGGCTAATCAGGAAATGATTTGAGGAATTTACCAAACACTCAAGAGTAACTGTAACCCAGGACTGGTCTATAAACCACGTGCCCCAATAAACCACAACATAACTGGTTTGATTAACATGCGCTTAATACACGTTGGGGGGGGGGAGTGACCAGACGAGGCTTATATGGAGCGACATTACTATTTCTGACAAGCTGGAGAATCTGCCGGGAGGGAGAGAGAGAGAGAGAGAGAGAGAGAGAGAGAGAGAGAGAGAGAGAGAGAGAGAGAGAGAGAGAGAGAGAGAGGTATGTACTAGCTACCTGAGACTGGTGTACACACTAATACCGCCAGTATTTACAATATGCAGATTAGCCGAGACTCGTGGGTTATTTTCTTACCAGCATGACTCTTCAAGTTTGTTGATTACCTCTCTCTCTCTCTCTCCTTACTCTTCTCCCCCCCACCACTCCCACCCTTCTTTCTCCCACTCTCATCATTCCCTCTCTTTATCTACTATTTCCACTCCGTCTGTCACACTAGCTTTTCTTAGCCTACACGGCTCTTATTCTCCTTCTCTCACTTCCTTCGTTCTCCCCCCGCCCCTTATTCCCCTCTCTTCCTTAGTTACACCTCTTTGCCCATCACAGTTATTGTTCTTCCATCTGTGTCCAGTTCCTTGTTTAAGACGCACCACGAAGGTATTACAGTAACCCTTGGCTGATATTTTCTCCATGCTCTTAATTAAGAGTTCTACATGATAAAGGAAGAGTTACTGGAAGAGCTTTACAAGCTCACGTAACCCTCTCTCTTTTTTTTTTTCTCTCTCTCTCTACCTGTGACACGCCCCTAACTGGCTTCGAGGGTTCTACCAACAGCCTGGCCAGAGACTAGACATCTTTGTTGACCATCTGGCGGTGCGCAGACTCACGTAGTCATCACAATCTGGCTGACTTAGCACTTGTTGCAGGTAGTGCCTCAGTTTCGTAAGAACGTAAGAAAGAAGGAACACTGCAGCAGGCCTACTGGCTCATGCGAGGCAGGTCCAATGACTCAACCTAGCCATGTCGGGTCACATCCACTTAAGGAGGAGCACGGCATCAGACCTATTAGCACAAACTAGTCAGGTCCAGCTCACACCTTCCTACACTCACTCATGCGTTTATCTAACCCATTTTTAAAATTACACAACGTCTTAGCTTCTATGACGGTACTCGGGAGTTTGTTCCACTCATCCACAACTCTATTACCAAACCAGTGCTTTCCTATATCCTTCCTGTATCTGAATTTTTCCAACTTAATTAAAACCACTGCTGCGAGTCCTGCCTTTTGTTTGGGCACCCTTACTGCCAAGACTGTTCAACATTTTACCAGGGGAAAACTGGACAAGTATCTTCACCAGGTGGCAGATCAACCAGGCTGTTATGGATGTGAGAGTGTTTCATATACCGTCTCAATTGCTTCTTTCATTTTCTCCTTGCAGGGCAAACAATTTTTTTTTCCTATTTTAAACCAGCGAGTTTTCCGTGGCACACTGGAAGATATGGAAATTCGCCACGTCCTCGACGGATGTCATTTATAAATTCTGGTATCATCGGCAATTTCTGCAAAGGATGGTACAGTGTTATGGCTGACGTATAACGTGTAGCCAGCAGTAACAATAGCCTGGTTGATCAGGCCCCGATCCACCGGGAGGTCTGGTCAAAAACTGGGCCGTGGGGGACGTCGACCCCCTGGAACAACAGCCAGATAGGTAGACATCTGTGTATAAATTTCTGTGTTCTATTTATTATAAAGTTCAATATCAATCCGTCGACTTTTTCGGTTGTTCAGAAAGAACAAAAAGGTACAATACCGTGACTGGAACAATACCGTGACTGGAACAATACACAAATAACCCGCACACAGGAGAGAGGAGCTTTACGAAGATGTTATAAGCTTCTCTCTCCTACGTGCGAGTTATCGTGTCCGGTTATTCATTTTGCGCACATTTTGTGTACTGTTTCACAATGATTACACCTGTCCGAGGTATTTTAATAAAGTTTGTGTACATTAGATCCGGATTTTGTTTGTTTTTCAGGGTATTAAAGACCAAGTTAAAAAATCTAGCAACTGCAAGAGGCAGGGAGCGACCTGCTGTAAACCCGTGTTGCCCTGGGGTTGTGTAATTATTGTGATTCCAAATGTGTATACCACCACTCTTGGTATGAACTTTGGTAATAGATACCAACAAACTGATTTAGAAAGACACGTAAGCACGTTTCGGTCCCAGGACCGAAAAGTTTTCTAATATGTCCTAGTGTTTAATTACGTGTCTATCTGAGCCCCAAGTCTTGCTTCTAAAAAGTCTTTCATCTATTTTGTTAATGTAGGCTGTCAGTTCCATCGGTCTACCATTTTTTTGCGATTGCTTTACTGCCACCGTGTGATGTATGTCATCTGTGCTTGTAAGGTCAAAAGGCTGACCTAACCAATCAGTGTAAATTGTCACACTCCTTGCCTTGGCAGGGAAGTGTGATACTGTAGCAAGACTCCTGGCGCCGTCTTGGTCTCAGGTCTTTTGCTCTTGACGGCGACGGTAAGGAGTAGTTAGAGACTCTACCTTGAGGGTATTCCTGGGATCAACGCCCCTGAGGCCCGGTCCATAACCAGGCCTCCTGGAGGATCAGGGCCTGATCAACGAGGCTGTTACTGCTGGCCGCACGTTGTCCAATGTACGAACCACAGCCCGGCTGATCCAGCACTGACTTTAGTTATCTGTCCAGCTCCCTCTTGACGACAACCAGGGGTTTGTAGGTAAATTCCCCTTATGGCTGGTAGGAGGCTGTTGAACAGTCTTGGGCCCCGGACACTTACTGTGTTTTCTCTTAGTATATTAATGGCGCCCCTACTTTTCACTGAGGGTATGTTGTATCGCCTGCCAAGTCTATAGCTTTCGTGGAAAGTGATTTCTGTATGCAGATTAGGGACCAGTCCCTCCAGAATCTTCCAGGTGTAGATTATGCTGTATATCTCTCGCCTGCGCTCCAGTGAGTACAAGTCAAGTGTTTTTACGTGTTCCCAGAAGTTAAGGTGTTTGATGGAACTTATATGTGCAGTAAAGGTTCTCTGTACACTCTCTAGATCTGCAATTTCACCTGCCTTGAATGGAGATGTTAATGTACAGCAGTATTCCAGCCTAGAGAGAACAAGTGATTTAAAAAGGATCATCATTGTGAAAACACATGATGTGACCCATGGAGGTTAAACCCCCAAAACCTGGGCTTAAGGGAGGACGCAGGAAACAGGTACAGAAGAGATTCTGGCGGAGCTCTGGCCTGTGTGCAGAGCTCTTGGCAAGAGATTTGGGCAGAGCTGCTGCCTGTGTAGAGCTCTGGAGAGAGGGCTGCTGCAGAGTCTCTGGAGGAGACTGTTGGAGACACTGGGCAGGGTACTGGCTTGGTGCAGCGCTCGTGCTGTGGAGGTCTTGGGACCTGTGGCTAGAGTCTGACTTCCTGAGGTGAACTGACCTACTGCACATATATCGTATTAGTTATATTCAGTTTTGTTAGTTAATTGTAACGCTAATATCATTGCTTATATATACCATCCTCACTTATCTAAACCCAATAGTGTTCTCCTGTTCTCAAATATATTATTATACAAGGACTTAATAATAAACTCTGAGAAGAATAGTAATATTCACTCTCCCGTTATTTATCTCTTATTCTTCTGCTTCATTCTATTTTGTATAAGGTGGAGTGAGTGAAGAGTTGGGGAGGTATACGGTAGTTAGTAGTGTAGAGTTGATGAGTGACGGTGTAGTTAGTAGTGTAGAGTTGATGATTGACGGTGTAGTCACCAGTAACCTCACCATCACCTTCACTCCTGTCACTCGACTCACCTCTCCTGCGTCCTCCCTTTACTCCCTTATTCCTCAATTATCCTTTCGTTCCTTACCCACTTACATAACACCCTTTGTGTAAGAAATGTAAATGGGGTAGGAAAAAATGCGGTAACTCTTATTGTAACAATAAAATTAAACACTAAACAGGTGCAAGAAGGAGAGAAGAAGTGGGTGAGGAAAGAGAGGGGTTAAAAAGGAGTAAGGAAGCAGGTATAAACAGAAAAAAGAGTAGGACGAATGGGCGTTGACTGATAATACACACGGAAAGGAAAGAGGAAGATGCAAATTAAGGGAAATGATTGAAAACATGGGAAGAGAAAGTTAGGTTAGAAGAGAAGGATTGAGAAACAAGGTGAGAGGTGAAGAAAATATAATGTAAAGACAGGAAGAAGAACTCAGCAAGAACTCAGCAAGAATAATAAGTTACAGGAACAGTGTGGCTACGAGACCAGAGCTGTGTTGATCCCAGTGTGGCTACGAGACCAGAGCTGTGTTGACCTCAATGTGGCTACGAGACCAGAGCTGTGTTGACCTCAATGTGGCTACGAGACCAGAGCTGTGTTGACCTCAATGTGGCTACGAGACCAGAGCTGTGTTGACCTCAGTGTGGCTACGAGACCAGAGCTGTGTTGACCTCAATGTGGCTACGAGACCAGAGCTGTGTTGACCTCAGTGTGGCTACGAGACCAGAGCTGTGTTGACCCCAGTGTGGCTACGAGACCAAAGCTGTGTTGACCCCAGTGTGGCTACGAGACCAGAGCTGTGTTGACCCCAGTGTGGCTACGAGACCAGAGCTGTGTTGACCCCAGTGTGGCTACGAGACCAGAGCTGTGTTGATCCCAGTGTGGCTACGAGACCAGAGCTGTGTTGACCCCAGTGTGGCTACGAGACCAGAGCTGTGTTGACCCCAGTGTGGCTACGAGACCAGAGCTGTGCTGACCCCAGTGTGGCTACGAGACCAGAGCTGTGTTGACCCCAGTGTGGCTACGAGACCAGAGCTGTGTTGACCCCAGTGTGGCTACGAGACCAGAGCTGTGTCGACCCCAGTGTGGCTACGAGACCAGAGCTGTGTTGACCCCAGTGTGGCTACGAGACCAGAGCTGTGTTGACCCCAGTATGGCTACGAGACCAGAGCTGTGTTGACCCCAGTGTGGCTACGAGACCAGAGCTGTGTTGACCCCAGTGTGGCTACGAGACCAGAGCTGTGTTGACCCCAGTGTGGCTACGAGACCAGAGCTGTGTCGACCCCAGTGTGGCTACGAGACCAGAGCTGTGTCGACCCCAGTGTGGCTACGAGACCAGAGCTGTGTTGACCCCAGTATGGCTACGAGACCAGAGCTGTGTTGACCCCAGTGTGGCTACGAGACCAGAGCTGTGTTGACCCCAGTGTGGCTACGAGATCAGAGCTGTGTTGACCCCAGTGTGGCTACGAGACCAGAGCTGTGTTGACCCCAGTATGGCTACGAGACCAGAGCTGTGTTGACCCCAGTGTGGCTACGAGACCAGAGCTGTGTTGACCCCAGTGTGGCTACGAGACCAGAGCTGTGTTGACCCCAGTGTGGCTACGAGACCAGAGCTGTGTTGACCCCAGTGTGGCTACGAGACCAGAGCTGTGTTGACCCCAGTGTGGCTACGAGACCATAGCTGTGTTGACCCCAGTGTGGCTACGAGACCAGAGCTGTGTTGACCCCAGTGTGGCTACGAGACCAGAGCTGTGTTGACCCCAGTGTGGCTACGAGACCAGAGCTGTGTTGACCCCAGTGTGGCTACGAGACCAGAGCTGTGTTGACCCCAGTGTGGCTACGAGACCAGAGCTGTGTTGACCCCAGTGTGGCTACGAGACCAGAGCTGTGTTGACCCCAGTGTGGCTACGAGACCAGAGCTGTGTTGACCCCAGTGTGGCTACGAGACCAGAGCTGTGTTGACCTCAGCAGATGACAGCCTCATGCAGATCCTAGTATCATCCGCAAAGGATGATACGGTGCAGAGATATACACCACAGCACCGTATCATCCTTTGCGGATGATACCAGGATCTGCATGGGGCTGTCATCTGCTGAGGACGCGGTTAACCTCCAAGAAGATATAAACAAAGTTTTCCAGTGGGCAACGGTAAACAATATGATGTTCAATGAGGACAAATTCCAACTACTCCGTTATGGAAAACTGGAGGAGATAATAACTAGAACAGAGTATACTACTGACTCTGGCCATACAATAGAGCGGAAAAATAATGTAAGGGACCTGGGAGTAGTAATGTCTGAGGATCTCACTTTCAAGGATCACAACAGTGCCACGATCGCACGTGCAAAGAAAATGATAGGATGGATAATGAGAACTTTCAAAACGAGAGATGCCAAGCCCATGATGATCCTTTTCAAATCACTTGTTCTCTCTAGGCTGGAATACTGCTGTACATTAACATCTCCATTCAAAGCAGGTGAAATCGCAGATCTAGAGAGTGTACAGAGATCCTTTACTGCACGTATAAGTTCTGTCAAGCACCTTAACTACTGGGAACGCTTGGAAGCACTTGACTTGTACTCGTTGGAACGCACGAGGGAGAGATATATCATAATCTACACTTGGAAAATCTTGGAAGGAATGGTCCCAAATCTGCACACAGAAATCACTCCCTACGAAAGTAAAAGACTGGGCAGGCGATGCAAAATGCCGCCAATAAAAAGTAGGGGCGCCATTGGTACACTAAGGGAAAACACCATAAGTGTCCGGGGCCCAAAACTGTTCAACAGCCTCCCATCAAGCATTAGGGGAATTGCCAATAAACCCCTGGCTGCCTTCAAGAGAGAGCTGGACAGATACCTAAAGTCAGTGCCGGATCAGCCGGGCTGTGGCTCGTACGTCGGACTGCGTGCGGCCAGCAGTAACAGCCTAGTTGATTGAACATTAAAATGGTATAAAATACCGACAGGTTGTTAGGTAAGACACATATGCAACAGTTAGGTATCTTTATTATGAAACGTTTCGCCTACACAGTAGGCTTCTTCAGTCAAGTACAGAAAAGTTGATAGAAGCAGAAGATACTTGAAGACGATGTAATCAGTCCATCACCCTTAAAGTTTTGGGGTGGTCAGTCCCTCAGTCTGGAGAAGAGCATTGTTCCATAGTATGAAACAATATGGAGATGAAGTGACAGAATGGAGCTTTTTATAGCGCCAAGAGGTGAGACGTAGGCCACTAGGAGAGGTAAGAACTCAGATGTTGAAAGGTCAGGTCCCTCTCAAATCCAGCCGCTCTCACTAGTGGAAGTTGTCGAAGTTGATTGCAGGTCTGTACCAAGATACCCTTGTGTTGCAGTGTCTGACAGATTGAACATTAAAATGGTATAAAATACCGACAGTTTGTTAGGTTAGACACATATGCAACAGTTAGGTATCTTTATTATGAAACGTTTCGCCTACACAGTAGGCTTCTTCAGTCAAGTACAGAAAAGTTGATAGAAGCAGAAGATACTTGAAGACGATGTAATCAGTCCATCACCCTTAAAGTTTTGAGGTGGTCAGTCCCTCAGTCTGGAGAAGAGCATTGTTCCATAGTATGAAACAATATGGAGATGAAGTGACAGAATGGAGCTTTTTATAGCGCCAAGAGGTGAGACGTAGGCCACTAGGAGAGGTAAGAACTCAGATGTTGAAAGGTCAGGTCCCTCTCAAATCCAGCCGCTCTCACTAGTGGAAGTTGTCGAAGTTGATTGCAGGTCTGTACCAAGATACCCTTGTGTTGCAGTGTCTGACAGATTGAACATTAAAATGGTATAAAATACCGACAGGTTGTTAGGTAAGACACATATGCAACAGTTAGGTATCTTTATTATGAAACGTTTCGCCTACACAGTAGGCTTCTTCAGTCAAGTACAGAAAAGTTGATAGAAGCAGAAGATACTTGAAGACGATGTAATCAGTCCATCACCCTTAAAGTTTTGAGGTGGTCAGTCCCTCAGTCTGGAGAAGAGCATTGTTCCATAGTATGAAACAATATGGAGATGAAGTGACAGAATGGAGCTTTTTATAGCGCCAAGAGGTGAGATGTAGGCCACTAGGAGAGGTAAGAACTCAGATGTTGAAAGGTCAGGTCCCTCTCAAATCCAGCCGCTCTCACTAGTGGAAGTTGTCGAAGTTGATTGCAGGTCTGTACCAAGATACCCTTGTGTTGCAGTGTCTGACAGATTGAACATTAACTGTTGCATATGTGTCTTACCTAACAACCTGTCGGTATTTTATACCATTTTAATGTTCAATCTGTCAGACACTGCAACACAAGGGTATCTTGGTACAGACCTGCAATCAACTTCGACAACTTCCACTAGTGAGAGCGGCTGGATTTGAGAGGGACCTGACCTTTCAACATCTGAGTTCTTACCTCTCCTAGTGGCCTACGTCTCACCTCTTGGCGCTATAAAAAGCTCCATTCTGTCACTTCATCTCCATATTGTTTCATACTATGGAACAATGCTCTTCTCCAGACTGAGGGACTGACCACCTCAAAACTTTAAGGGTGATGGACTGATTACATCGTCTTCAAGTATCTTCTGCTTCTATCAACTTTTCTGTACTTGACTGACGAAGCCTACTGTGTAGGCGAAACGTTTCATAATAAAGATACCTAACTGTTGCATATGTGTCTTACCTAACAGCCTAGTTGATCAGGCCCTGATCCATCGGGAGGCCTGGTCATGGACCGGGCCGCGGGGGCGTTGATCCCCGGAATAACCTCCAGGTAACCCCAGTGTGGCTACGAGACCATAGCTGTGTCTGTCATATTCAGTATATAGTGTTAACAGAATTAATTTTCTGCTTACAGTGACTGTAACATATCTCCTTCAGTCAGTCGTACTCGCCTAGCTGTGCCTGCAGGGGTCGAATCATGCCTCCTGGTTATATTTCTTGACTACTAAAGACGCTGTGAGTGGTGGATTCCAAGTCCCTGTCACATATCTCTTCGGTGATGTACATATATTTCCATTTTTGTCTATGTTTACTGATTTTCGAGTGTCTTCTGCCGTAATCCCCCATTAAAGTTGGTCTGATAAATTACAAGAGTCCTCCCTCCACTAGATTACTTTAATTAATATAAAAATAATGCGAAAATAAACCATACCCCCGGCCGGGATTGAACCCGCGGTCAGAGAGTCTCAAAACTCCAGCCCGTCGCGTTAGCCACTAGACCAGCTAGCCACAATAAGATTCATCCAACTACGTTCAATCCCGGCCGGGGGTATGGTTTATTTGCAATCGTGTCATTACGATTTCTTAAGTCATGTTGACGGCAGTGAAGGGACTTGAGCTAGAGTTCGTCACGGCCACGCTAGCTGGAGATTCGTCTGTAAAAACTTGCATTTGTGGTCACAGAGGTGCCTGTGCTAACCTTCCTATGGTGTAGAAATATACCTAGTTGGATGAATCTTATTGTGGCTAGCTGGTCTAGTGGCTAACGCGACGGGCTGGAGTTTTGAGACTCTATGGTCAAATGTTTGTTAGTGGGATGAATTGTAAGGACCTGCCTAGTATGGGCCAACAGGCCTGCTGCAGTGTTCCTCCTTTCTTATGTTCTTATGACCGCGGGTTCAATCCCGGCCGGGGTATGGTTTGTTTGCAATCGTGTCATTACGATTTCTTGAGTCAGTAATGCGAAAATCTTCAGGTTTTGTGAAGTTGATGTAATACCAAAGTTAAAAAAGAATATTAATTGGACAAGTGGGGAGATGGAACTTGACCTTTGATGAGTTGCGAGAGTTTTTCCTCCTCTCTCAAGGTACAGCTCTCGTCCCAATATTATGAACCATGAGAATATAGATAACTAAATTGTAATGAATACTTCTCAATGTTCAGTAATAACTAACATGGAGACACAAACACAAGAGGTTGATTCGTCTGTATATTTCGACCCCTTTCAGGGGTCCTTTTCAGCATCTGCTGAAGAGGACCCCAGAAAGGGGTTAAAATACACAGATCAATAAATCTCCTGAGTTTCTGTCTCTATGTTGGTTATTATTGAGAATATAAGAACATAAGAAAGGAGGAACATTGTGGCAGGCTTAATGGCCCATACTAGGCAGGTCCTTTTCTAACCAAAACCCACTAACAAAAATCTCTGCCTAACTCATTTTAAATGCTACCAAAGGAATAAGCTTTGATAACCCTGTTAGCCCATAATTCTCTCAATTATTCTCATATCCGAGACAAAAACATCACTCACAGCACCGTGTCATCCACTAGTGCTGCCTGCTACAAGCACCAATAGTTTGTTAAGTCTTGTGAAAATGACTTAGAAAACCGACAAGTTGAAGAATAAGACACTAAAGCAGTATTTTGGAATCTTTATTATTCATCAGTCCAATACAAAGAGAGGTAGAAACGGAAGACGAGTTTGAGGTGATCAGTCTCTCAACCTGGAATCGATGTGTTGAGGTTCGTCAGGCTGTTGGTGCCAGTCTTAGGCAAGACTCCCCCGCACTCCAGCTCCATCATCACCTCCAACACCACTAGACATCTTCGCTAAAAAAAATAAAGAAAAAAGAAAAAAAAACTGGTTTTATCACTTCATTAGGAGATGATGATGAGGGTGGCCACTGACAGAGGAAGTGTGAGCCTTGTGTGGAGGCTCCAGAAGGGTGATAGTGGCGTGGACTCTGGGGAGGGTTGGTGAAGCAGCGCCTCTACACCTGGTGTGAGCAGCACCTGTAATTACTGCAGCACGGTGGCAGGAGGCCTCACGACCACGTAGACGATCGTGCCACCACGAGTAGCAACAGTTTGACACATAACAAACTTTATGAAGGGGCGGACCTACGCGTGGTCACCTCTCTCTCTCTCTCTCTCTCTCTCTCTCTCTCTCTCTCTCTCTCTTTACACAGGGTTTAACAAGGTTAGGTTAAGGATCCTTAGCTTTATTGACAAGCTATTTACAAGTTAAGGATTCCTAACTTTATTGACAAGCTTAGAGCTGTTACCTACATCAGCTCATTTGAAAGTATTTTTATTGTTATGAGACATACAAGTAGGGAACAGGATGAAGTTGGAGCCATCTGTGGGCCAGCATTTTCATTTGATCAATTGACGTTGTCTCGTTGACATCATTATGCTGTACGAATGTGTTCCATACTCGAGTCATCCTGTGTATGTATGATCTCAGATGGAGTGATGTTCTGGAGAAGGGTACAGCCAGAGTGAAGTTGCTGCTTTCTGCCCGTCTTGTGGCATAAAAGCTTGTTTCTCGCTGTCCTCGAAGTGGATCCAAGTGTGGTACTTTGACAATATTGGCCTTGTACATAACAGTAAGGCCACCCAAATCCCTCCTATGTTGAAGGCTCTGCTGAAATGACGGGTCTATCCAGGATGGGCCCAGGCTAGAGATGAGACGTCTTGCTCTGTTCTCTACTCTGTCAAGCAGCCGCAGATGAGAGAAGGGGGGCAGGCAAACCAAGAAAGTGGAGCATACTCAAGGTGTGAGCGTACTTGTGCCTCGTACAGAATCTTGCAACCCCTACTGTCAAGCAGATGCGAGATACGGCGAAGTGCTGTAAGCTTCCTGGCTGCCTTGTTTGCAAGATTTACAACATGGTTCTTCATGGTTAGTTTGGAGTCAAATTTCACCCCAAGGATATCAACTTCTTCTCAGGTGCCAACACCCTCCCATTCATCCTTACTACTGCACCAGCATTACCATCTTGGTGCCTAGAGACGATCATCATTTGCGTTTTCTCAGGTGCAAATGTTACTTGACATCTATTTCCCCAAGCTGATATAGCTCTTAGCTGGTGATTGATGTAGCTTAGTGCAGCTGGCA
>NC_091292.1:59867991-59942991 GCF_038502225.1 Cherax quadricarinatus
TTTCTTTTCATATGCCAAAAACAAGGCAAATACCACATCTAGTATCGGGCCCTTACTCAGACAGGATGGGACTTACACAGACGACAACAAGGAAATGAGTGAAATATTGAAATCCCAGTACGACTCTGTGTTTAGTGAACCACTAATCGGTCTGAGGATCGACGACCCAAATGATTTCTTCATGAATGAGCCTCAAAACTCCATAAATGTATGCCAGATTTCCGACATTACCCTAACTCCGACAGATTTCGAAAAAGCCATTGACAACATGCCTATGCACTCAGCCCCGGGCCCAGACTTGTGGAACTCTGTTTTCATTAAGAACTGCAAGAAACCCCTCTCGCGTGCCCTAAGTACACTATGGAGGAGGAGCTTGGACATGGGTGAAATTCCACAGTCACTTAAAACAACGGATATAGCCCCACTCCATAAAGGTGGCAGCAAAGCATTAGCTAAGAACTATAGACCAATAGCTCTGACGTCCCCCATCATAAAAATCTTTGAAAGAGTGCTAAGAAGCAGGATTGCAAATCACCTGGATTCCCAAAATCTGCACAATCCAGGGCAACATGGGTTCAGGGCAGGTCGCTCCTGCCTCTCACAACTACTGGATCACTATGACATGGCCTTGGATGCACTGGAAGAAAATCAGAATGCAGATGTAATATACACAGACTTTGCAAAAGCATTTGACAAATGCGATCATGGCGTAATAGCCCATAAAATACGTGCTAAAAGAATAACTGGGAAAGTGGGGAGATGGATCTTCAACTTCCTAACAAATCGAACACAAAGAGTAGTGGTCAACAGAGTTAAATCGGAGGCTGCCATAGTGAAGAGCTCTGTTCCACAAGGCACAGTACTCGCCCCCATCTTATTCCTTATCCTCATATCAGACATAAACAGAGATATACACCACAGCACCGTATCATCCTTTGCGGATGATACTAGGATCTGCATGAGGCTGTCATCTGCTGAGGACGCGGTTAACCTCCAAGAAGATATAAACAAAGTTTTCCAGTGGGCAACGGTAAACAATATGATGTTCAATGAGGACAAATTCCAACTACTCCGTTATGGAAAACTGGAGGAGATAATAACTAGAACAGAGTATACTACTGACTCCGGCCATACAATAGAGCGGAAAAATAATGTAAGGGACCTGGGAGTAGTAATGTCTGAGGATCTCACTTTCAAGGATCACAACAGTGCCACGATCGCACGTGCAAAGAAAATGATAGGATGGATAATGAGAACTTTCAAAACGAGAGATGCCAAGCCCATGATGATCCTTTTCAAATCACTTGTTCTCTCTAGGCTGGAATACTGCTGTACATTAACATTTCCATACAAAGCAGGTGAAATCGCAGATCTAGAGAGTGTACAGAGATCCTTTACTGCACGTATAAGTTCTGTCAAGCACCTTAACTACTGGGAACGCTTGGAAGCACTTGACTTGTACTCGTTGGAACGCAGGAGGGAGAGATATATCATAATCTACACTTGGAAAATCTTGGAAGGAATGGTCCCAAATCTGCACACAGAAATCACTCCCTACGAAAGTAAAAGACTGGGCAGGCGATGCAAAATGCCGCCAATAAAAAGTAGGGGCGCCATTGGTACACTAAGAGAAAACACCATAAGTGTCAGGGGCCCAAAACTGTTCAACAGCCTCCCATCAAGCATTAGGGGAATTGCCAATAAACCCCTGGCTGCCTTCAAGAGAGAGCTGGACAGATACCTAAAGTCAGTGCCGGATCAGCCGGGCTGTGGCTCGTACGTCGGACTGCGTGCGGCCAGCAGTAACAGCCTAGTTGATCAGGCCCTGATCCATCGGGAGGCCTGGTCATGGACCGGGCCGCGGGGGCGTTGATCCCCGGAATAACCTCCAGGTAACCTCCAGGTAACCACCCCGTCCCTCCTCCAGTCACCACCCCGTCCCTTCTCCAGTCACCACCCCGTCCCTCCTCCAGTCACCACCTCGTCCCTCCTCCAGTCACCACCCCGTCCCTCCTCCAGTCACCACCCCGTCCCTCCTCCAGTCACCACCCCGTCCCTCCTCCAGTCACCACCCCGACCCTCCTCCGGTCACCACCCCGTCCCTCCTCCGGTCACCACCCCTGCTCTAGCAGACCCACTGATGGTGGGTACCATGGTGGTAGTAGTGGCTGGTACAATGGTAGTATTAGTGGCTGGTACAATGGTAGTACTAGTGGCTGTTACAATGGTAGTACTAGTGGCAGGTACCATGGTGGTACTAGTGGCACGTACAATGGTGGTACTAGCGGCAGGTACCATGGTGGCACTAGTGGCAGGTACAATGGTGGCACAAGTGGTAGGTACAATGGTGGTACTAGTGGCACGTACAATGGTGGTACTAGTGGCACGTACAATGGTGGCACTAGTGTCAAGTACAATGGTGGTACTAGTGGCAAGTACCATGGTGATGGTAGCACTAGTGGCGGTACAATGGTGGTACTAGTGGCAGGTACAATGGTGGTACTAATGTCAGGTACAATGGTGGTACTAGTTTCAGGTACAATGGTGGCACTAGTGGCAGATACAATGGTGGTGCTAGTGGCAGGCACAATGGTGGTACTAGTTTCAAGTACAATGGTGGTACTAGTGTCAGGTAGAATGGTATTACTAGTGTCAGGTAGAATGGTGGTACTAGTGTCAGGTAGAATGGTGGTACTCGTGTCAGGTAGAATTGTGGTACTAGTGTCAGGTAGAATGGTGGTACTAGTAGCAGGTACAATGGTGGTACTAGTGTCAAGTACAATGGTGGTACTAGTGTCAGGTACAATGGTGGTACTAGTGTTAGGTACAATGGTGGTACTAGTGCCAGGTGCAATGGTGGTACTAGAGTCAGGTACAATGGTGGTACTAGTGTTAGGTACAATGGTGGTACTAGTGTCAGGTACAATGGTGGTACTAGTGTTAGGTACAATGGTGGTACTAGTGCCAGGTACAATGGTAGTACTAGTGTCAGGTACAATGGTGGTACTAGTGTCAGGTATAATGGTGGTACTAGTGTCAGGTACAATGGTGGTACTAGTGTCAGGTACAATGGTGTCGTCGGGGTTTGTTTCAGATTAGATGGTTGTAGTTAAACACACTTGTTGGATGGTAACACTTATATTATCAGACTGTGGTAAAGGGAGGCCCAGCCTGCCTGTTGCTGCTCGGTAGGTCTAAACTGGAACTGGGAGAGTTACAGCGGCTCTCACGCACACATACGCATCACGTGACGTCACACAAACTAATTCCTTAGGCCTAGCAAGGGATCGTGTATGTAAAACATATGGATGGAACTAACTATGGTACTCAGATAAGCTATACAACACATGTAGGGGATCAGCAACTATGCTGACAATGGTGGTACTAGTGTCAGGTACAATGGTGGTACTAGTGGCAGGTACAATGGTGGTACTAGTGTCAAGTACAATGATGGTACTAGTGTCAGGTACAATGGTGGTACTAGTGTCAGGTACAATGGTGGTGCTAGTGTCAGGTACAATGATGGTACTAGTGTCAGGTACAATGGTGGTACTAGTGTTAGGTACAATGGTGGTACTAGTGTCAGGTACAATGGTGGTACTAGTGTCAGGTACAATGGTGGTACTAGTGTCAGGTACAATGATGGTACCAGTGTCAGGTACAATGATGGTACCAGTGTCAGGTACAATGGTGGTACTAGTGTCAGGTACAATGGTGGTACTAGTGTCAGGTACAATGGTGGTACTAGTGTCAGGTACAATGGTGGTATTAGTGTCAGGTACAATGGTGGCACTAGTGTCAGGTACAATGGTGGTATTAGTGTCAGGTACAATGGTGGTACTAGTGTCAGGTACAATGGTGGTACTAGTGTCAAGTACAATGGTGGTATTAGTGTCAGGTACAATGGTGGTATTAGTGTCAGGAACAATGGTGGTACTAGTGTCAGGTACAATGGTGGTACTAGTGTCAGGTACAATGGTGGTATTAGTGTCAGGTACAATGGTGGTACTAGTGACAGGTGCAATGGTGGTACTAGTGTCAGGTACAACGACAGAGAGTAGAAAAACTCTGGGAGTAAAAAAAAACTCTGGAAACTCATCAAAGGTATACAAAGGTACATCACTGACTCTTCAACGCCTCTCTCTGTGCATAAGGAAAATTACGCAGAAATCCTCTGGCCTTCTTCAAGAAGGAAATTGACAAGTTCCTGCAATCAGTTCCTGACCAGACGGGCTGCGATTCGTACACTGGACTGTGTGCGGCCAGCAATAATAGCCGGGTTGACCAGGCCCTGAGTCTCCAGGAGGCCTGGTCTGGGACCCCCCACGGATGTTTCCTGGAGTCAACGACCCCCGGAAACATCCTTCAGGTCTCTCAGTGGATGTAACACACCAATGTTTCTCACAAGGACACACACACACACACACACACACACACACACACACACACAAATGGTGGGGACTCGCAGGAACCAGGGATCAGATGAGAATGATTCTGGTAGGGAGGAATGGATGGAGGAGCAGTGGAAAAGGATGGAACAAGAGTGGGAGAGAAAATTAGGAGAGCTTTCTGAAAAAAATGGAGAAAGAGCTCTCTGTGAAACTGGAAAAGAGGTTGGAGAAGGAGACGAAGAATTGGGAGGCACAAGTCGAAACTGCAGTAGCCAGGATAAGGGTCCTAGAAGTTGAGATAAATAGGCTGAAGCGAGTTACAGGGGCAGTGACCAGAGAACAGCATATGAAGCTGAGAGGCCGAACAGGAAGGAAGGAGATATGAATTATGCTAAGGTCATATCAGCCTGCCAAGAAAGGCCAAGGAGTGAAAGGGAAGAACAGCTGGGTGCAGATGGAGAGGGTGATAGGTCGAATGCTGAGGCACAACCATGCTATCAAGAGCCACTGGAAAAATCAAGGGAGAAAATGACCACATACAGGCAGGATCCAGAGTCACAGAGGGTGAGGCAATGGGAGGAGGAAAGGGCAAAATCAGTGTTTATCCATGGACTTCAGGAGAGAGAGGAAAGGACACACACTGAAAGGCGGCAGGAAGAAAGAAAGGAGATTGAGAAAATCATCATGGAAATAGGTTAAGAGATGGACGAGATTGTAAATTTTCAGAGAATAGGGGGATACTCGAAGGGGAGAAACCGACCCATCAAGCTGATTCTCAGGACGGAAACAGTGCGGAACAGGATCCTCCAAGAGAAACCACGGTTGAAATACTTGGAAGAGTACAAGAAGGTGTTCCTAGACAGAGACAGAACACAAACAGAACGACAGCAGCTGAAGGAGAGGACAAAAAAGCGAAAGGAGCTAGGAAAGGAGACAAGAATGGAACCAGCAGAGGTCAGTCAGAGCAGAACAGAGCAGCAGGGGCAAGCACACACACAACTATTCTCAGAACCCCACAACCTATCACACCATCCCAACACACACTACAATCCATACCCACAGCTTCCACCCAACACCGAGTTATAGAATCCCACAGTATGCTACCAGGTCTCCCACCCTCACAGGCCCCCCTCCAACCACAGTGCTGGAAAGGAAACTGAAGGTATAGTACACAAATGCTGATGGAATAACAAATAAGTGGGAGGAGTGGCACGAAAGAGTTAAAGAGGCATTACCGGACATCATAGCTCTCACAGAAACCAAGCTTACAGGTATGATAACAGATGCCATCTTTCCAATGGGATACCAGATCCTGAGGAAAGACAGAGGGAACAGGGGGGGGTGGAGGAGTGGCATTACTGATCAAAAACCGATGGAATTTTGATGAGCTGGAGAGAGGAGACAGCGGAGAAGAAAGTGATTACATAGCAGGAACGCTTCACTCTGGAGGTCCCAAGGTGGTAATAGCAGTGATGTATAAC
Organism: Cherax quadricarinatus; assembly: GCF_038502225.1. NCBI lineage: Eukaryota > Metazoa > Arthropoda > Malacostraca > Decapoda > Parastacidae > Cherax > Cherax quadricarinatus. The sequence goes on from NC_091292.1 coordinate 59,873,864, forward strand.
CCACCACAGAACAGCAGGAGGCCAAGGCAAGTGTACGACAGAAGCAATAGAGCGATGATTGACACACTGGCTGCAGTGGCCAGAAGAGCTCATGCACGCAGGGCAAAGCTCCTGATCATGGGTGACTTTAACTACAAGGAGATCGGTTGGGAGAACTTGGAGCCACATGGGGGCCAAGATACATGGAGGGCTAAGATGATGGAGGTGGTACTGGAAAACTTCATGTACCAACACTTACTAAGGGACACTACAAGAGAGAGAGGAGAGGATGAACCAGCAAGGCTGGACTTTGTATTCACCTCGAGTAGTGCAGATATCGAGGACATCACATGTGAAATACCCCTTGGGGCCAGCGATCATGTGGTTTTAAGCTTCGAATACGCAGTAGAGCTACAAATGGAGGGAGAAGCAGGAAGGCCAGGACGAATGAAGCCAAACTACAAGAAAGGGGACTACATGGGAATGAGGAACTTCCTGAACGGGGTTCAGTGGGACAGAGAACAAGCAGGGAAGCCAGTTAATGAGATGATGGAATATGTAGCAACAATATGCAAGGAGGCTGAGGAGAGGTTTGTACCCAAGGGTAACAGGAATAATGAAAAAGGCAGGATAAGCCCATGGTTCACCCAAAGGTGCAGGGAGGCAAAAACCAAGTGTGCTAGGGAATGGGAGAAATATAGAAGGCAAAGGATCCAGAAGAATAAGGAGAGCAGTTGTAGAGCCAGAAACTAATATGCACAGATAAGAAGGGAGGCCGAAAGACAATATGAAAACGATATAGCACCGAAAGCCAAATCTGACCCGAAACTGTTATACAGCCACATCAGGAGGAAAACAACAGTCAAGGACCAGGTAATCAGGCTAAGGAAGGAAGGAGGAGAGACAACAAGAAATGACCGTAAAGTATGTGAGGAACTCAACAAGAGATTCAAAGAAGTGTTCACAGAGGAGACAGAAGGGGCTCCAGAAAGACGAAGAGGTGGGGCACACCACCAAGTGCTGGACACAGTGCACACAACCGAGGAAGAAGTGAAGAGGCTTCTGAGTGAGCTAGATACCTCAAAGGCAATGACATTCAGAAGGCATCTCTGTATCTTTCAGATTGAGCCAGGTCTCTGTTATAGCAATGATATCTATGTTTCCTGCACTTGCAATTAATTTTAGCTCATCTTATTTCTTACACTCCTGCTATTAGTATAATAGACCTTAAGGGAGCTAGTCCCTTGCTGCCCTCTGCTGTCTCCCTTTGTTTGCTGACATGATCTATTGTCTTTATTTATAACTTCATGATGAATGTATTTTATACATTTACTGTAATGGGCGTAATAGCCCATAAAATACGAGCTAAAGGAATAACTGGGAAAGTGGGGAGATGGATCTTCAACTTCCTAACAAATTGAACACAAAGAGTAGTGGTCAACAGAGTTAAATCGGAGGCTGCCATAGTGAAGAGCTCTGTTCCACAAGGCACAGTACTCGCCCCCATCTTATTCCTTATCCTCATATCAGACATAAACAGAGATATACACCACAGCACCGTATCATCCTTTGCGGATGATACTAGGATCTGCATGAGGCTGTCATCTGCTGAGGACGCGGTTAACCTCCAAGAAGATATAAACAAAGTTTTCCAGTGGGCAACGGTAAACAATATGATGTTCAATGAGGACAAATTCCAACTACTCCGTTATGGAAAACTGGAGGAGATAATAACTAGAACAGAGTATACTACTGACTCCGGCCATACAATAGAGCGGAAAAATAATGTAAGGGACCTGGGAGTAGTAATGTCTGAGGATCTCACTTTCAAGGATCACAACAGTGCCACGATCGCACGTGCAAAGAAAATGATTGGATGGATAATGAGAACTTTCAAAACGAGAGATGCCAAGCCCATGATGATCCTTTTCAAATCACTTGTTCTCTCTAGGCTGGAATACTGCTGTACATTAACATCTCCATTCAAAGCAGGTGAAATCGCAGATCTAGAGAGTGTACAGAGATCCTTTACTGCACGTATAAGTTCTGTCAAGCACCTTAACTACTGGGAACGCTTGGAAGCACTTGACTTGTACTCGTTGGAATGCAGGAGGGAGAGATATATCATAATCTACACTTGGAAAATCTTGGAAGGAATGGTCCCAAATCTGCACACAAAAATCACTCCCTACGAAAGTAAAAGACTGGGCAGGCGATGCAAAATGCCCCCAATAAAAAGTAGGGGTGCCATTGGTACACTAAGAGAAAACACCATAAATGTCCGGGGCCCAAAACTGTTCAACAGCCTCCCATCAAGCATTAGGGGAATTGCCAATAAACCCCTGGCTGCCTTCAAGAGAGAGCTGGACAGACACCTAAAGTCAGTGCCGGATCAGCCGGGCTGTGGCTCGTACGTTGGACTGCGTGCGGCCAGCAGTAACAGCCTAGTTGATCAGGCCCTGATCCATCGGGAGGCCTGGTCATGGACCGGGCCGCGGGGGCGTTGATCCCCGGAATAACCTCCAGGTAACCTGACTGTTTCCCACACACACCCATACCTCTATCTTCTATCAGTTTAAAATCCTAGGCATTTCAACAATGGCCCTCTCGATTGAGTTTGCAAGAGCTACCACCCCTGCCCCAGAAAGATGTACCCCATCCCTTGCATACATATCATGTTTGCCATAAAAGTTGTTCCAGTTGTCAATGAATGGGATTGCAAGTTCCTTGCAGTATCTGTCTAGCCAGCAATTTACACCGCCCTAGACAACCATTCATTGCCCACTCCCCTTCTAGGCAAGATGCTACATATAACTGGGACCCCTCCCTTAGACTTAATTAAATCTATAGCTGACCTGTACTTATCTAGCAGCTTTTCTCTCCTACCCTTCCCGATATCATTTCCACCAGCACTGAGACAGATAATAGGCTTGTTCCCATTACCTGACATGATATTATCCAACCTGTCGACTATGTCACTAACAACAGCTCCTGGGAAGCACACTTATTCCTATTACAGAAGGCATGGTCCATATATCTTACCTGTGAGTCACCAACCACAAGTATGCGCTTACCTCCATTTGCAGGGGAAGTAGTACCTTTACCTTCACTGGCCACTGAAGTACACTCATCCTAAAGAACAGAGAAGCGATTTCCTACCTTCAAATCTTCTCTCTTAACTTTCCTTATCTTAATGCTCTTTCCATTACTGGGAACCACTTGCCACATGTAGTAGGTGCTGGACTGCACCTTGCTGCTGGTAGCCTCATTCCCCTCCACCATATCAGCCACCTCACACTCGCTCCCAACCCCACTGAGGTGAACCTTCAGCCTCCTAATTACCTCTTGGAGAAGCAAGACTTCCTCCTTCAACTCTCCAACCTCAATGTTTAAAACACTGCAAAAGCAAGCCATGGCTTTGTAACCGTCCACACTAATCCCCAAAGCAGCTCAGGGCCTGTGACCTCACGTGACGACTGACCAATGACTGACTGGAACACTGTTGTACACTTGAGAGTGGAACGCTGTTGTATACTTGAGGGTGGAACACTGTTGTATACTTAAGAGTGGAACACTGTTGTGCACTTGAGAGTGGAACACTGCTGTACACTTGAGAGTGGAACACTGTTGTACACTTGAGAATGGAACGCTGTTGTACACTTGAGAGTGGAACGCTGTTGTATACTTGAGGGTGGAACACTGTTGTATACTTGAGGGTGGAACACTGTTGTACACTTGAGAGTGAAACACTGCTGTACACTTGAGAGTGGAACACTGTTGTATACTTGAGAGTGGAACACTGTTGTACACTTGAGGGTGGAACACTGTTGTATACTTGAGAGTGGAACACTGTTGTACACTTGAGAGTGAAACACTGCTGTACACTTGAGGGTGGAACACTGTTGTATACTTGAGAGTGGAACACTGTTGTACACTTGAGAGTGAAACACTGCTGTACAATTGAACATAAGAACATAAGAACGAAGGAACACTGCAGAAGGCCTACTGGCCCATGCGAGGCAGGTCCAAGTCTCCTACCGGCTTAAGCCAATGCACCCAACCTAGTCAGGTCAGGTCACATTGACTTAAGGGAGGAACACGGCAACCGACCTGGTAGCACAAGCTATCAGGTCTAACTCACACCCACCCACATCTACTCATGTATTTATCCAACCTATTTTTAAAGCTACACAACGTTCTGGCCTCTATAACGGTACTTGGGAGTTTGTTCCACTCATCCACAACTCTATTACCAAACCAGTACTTTCCTATATCCCTCCTGAATCTGAATTTTTCCAACTTAAAACCATTGCTGCGAATCCTGTCTAGGCTAGATATTTTCAGCACAGTATTTACATCCCCTTTATTTATTCCTGTCTTCCATTTATACACCTCAATCATATCCCCCCTAATTCTACGTCTTTCTAGAGAGTGCAGTTTCAGGGCCCTTAGTCTATCCTCATAGGGAAGGTTTCTGATACATGGGATCATCTTTGTCATCCTCCTTTGTACATTTTCCAGAGAATTTATATCCATTCTGTAATACGGTGACCAAAACTGTGCAGCATAATCTAAATGAGGCCTAACCAAGGATGTATAGAGTTGAAGAACAACCTGAGGACTCCTATTATTTATGCTTCTTGATATGAAGCCAAGGATTCTATTAGCTTTATTGCGAACACTTATGCACTGTTGTCTTGGTTTCAGATTACTGCTAACCAGAACTCCTAAATCTTTTTCGCAATCCGTAATATTAAGATCTACATTATTTAGTTTATATGTGGCATGGTTATTGTCCTGTCCAACATTTAGAACTTTGCATTTGTCTATATTAAACTGCATCTGCCACTTCTCCGACCACTGCATCAGTCTATTCAAATCTTCCTGGAGTGCTCGAATGTCCTCGTCAGAATGAATTCGACGGCCTATTTTGGTGTCATCGGCAAACTTGCCGATGTCGCTCTTTATGCCCTCATCTATGTCGTTTATGTAGATTGTGAACAGCAGGGGGCCCAACACTGACCCCTGCGGAACACCGCTCGTGACGCTTCCCCACTCTGATTTCTCCCCATTTATGCAAACTCTCTGCTGCCTATTTGTCAACCATGCCTCTATCCAGGAAAAAATTTCTCCTCCTATTCCATGTGCTTTAATTTTCCTCAATAGTCTCTGATGTGGGACCCTGTCAAAAGCCTTACTGAAGTCCATATACACAATATCATATTCATTACCATGATCTACCTCCTCAAATACCTTAGTGAAAAAAGTTAATAAATTCGTAAGGCAGGAACGCCCCTTTGTAAAACCATGCTGAGATTCGTTGATTAATTTATGCTTTTCAAGGTGGCTACGAACTGCCTCGGCAATTATTGATTCCATAAATTTTCCCACTATGGAGGTTAGGCTTATTGGTCTATAGTTCGAAGCTAAGGACCTGTCACCTGTTTTGAAAATAGGTATCACATTTGCCATTTTCCACTTATCTGGCACCATGCCAGTTTGTAGTGATATGTTGAAAAGATTAGCCAAAGGTGTGCTAAGCTCCTCTTTACATTCCTTTAGAACCCTTGCATACAGTTCATCAGGGCCTGGGGATTTGTTAGGTTTTAATTTATCTATTTGCCTAAGGACCATGTCACTTGTGACCCTAATAGTGCACAGTTTATTATCGTCCTGTTCTACATAATTTATCATTACTGGAATATCGCTGGTATCCTCCTGTGTAAAAACTGAGAGGAAGTATGTGTTAAAAATTCTACACATTTCCTTATCACTGTCAGTGAGCTGACCCGAGGAACTTTTGAGTGGGCCTATCTTGTCCCTGATCTTACTTCTGTATACCTGAAAGAATCCTTTTGGGTTAGTCTTCGATTCTCTTGCAACTTTAACCTCATAATCTCTATTTGCTTTTCTAATTCCCTTTTTTATTTCTCTCTTTAACTGAATATATCGATTTCTTAATTGCCCCTCTCCTCTTTCGATTTGCCTATATATGCCTCTCTTTTGACCAATCAGATATTTTAATCTATTGTTCATCCATTTAGGATCATTTTTGTTTGATCTGATTTCCCTATTTGGAACATAATTTGACTGAGCAGCTAGAACTATGCCCTGGAAAGCATCATATCGGCAACCATCACCACCTACCTGACCCCTAGTCAGGTCATTCCAGTTCAGCCCACCTAAGTAATTTTTCAGTCCTATGAAATCAGCCAAGCGAAAGTCAGGGACGGAGACTTGATTGCCATTATTAGGGGAATTCCATGATATGTTAAAACTGAGTGATTTGTGATCACTCTCCCCAAGCTCATCATTAACCTCAAGATTATTAATTAGTGTTTCCCTACTGGCAAGAACCAAGTCAAGGAGGTTATTTCCCCTAGTTGGCTCTGTCACAAACTGTTTTAAAAAACAATCCTGGATCGTATCAAGAAAGTCACCCGACTCTAAATTTCCTGTCAAATTGCTCCAGTCAATCTGTCTATAGTTGAAATCTCCCATTAGCACAACATTTTCGTATGTAGATGCCTTACGAATTTCGTCCCATAGAAGTTTACTGCACTCCCTATCAAGATTTGGGGCCCTGTAAATCACACCCAAAATTAGTTTTTCTCGGCCCTCGAGAAGCTGTAACCAAACAGATTCAGTGGCTGACGCTTCTAATTTAATATCTTGTCTAACACAACAATTTAAATTGTCTCTGACATACATCGCTACTCCACCACCTTTCCTGTTGACCCTGTCAGTGTGGAATAATTTATAGCCTTGTATGTGTCATTCAGAGGGCATCTCTCTATCTTTCAGATTGAGCCAGGTCTCTGTTATAGCAATAATATCTATGTTTCCTGCACTTGCAATTAATCTTAGCTCATCTATCTTATTTCTAACACTCCTGCTATTAGTATAGTAAACCTTAAGGGAGCTAGTCCCTTGCTGCCCTCTGCTGTCCCCCTTAGTTTGCTGACCTGTTCTATTGTCTTTATTTATAACTTCATGCTGAATGCCTTTTATACATTTACTGTTTCCAACCCTAGTGTTGCAACCTGCTTGTTTCCCACACACACCCATACCAGCCATACCCATACACCCATGAGAGTGGAACACTGTTGTACACTTGAGAATGGAACGCTGTTGTACACTTGAGAGTGGAACAGTGTTGTACACTTGAGGGTGGAACACTGTTGTACACTTAAGAGTGGAACACTGTTGTACACTTGAGAGTGGAACACTGTTGTACACCTGAGAGTGGAACACTATTGTACACTTGAGAGTGGAACACTATTGTACACCTGAGAGTGGAACACTATTGTACACCTGAGAGTGGAACACTCTTGTACACTTGAGAGGGAACACTTTTGTACACTTGAGAGGGAACACTCTTGTACACTTGAGAGGGAACACTCTTGTACACTTGAGAGGGAACACTCTTGTACACTTGAGAGGGAACACTCTTGTACACTTGAGAGGGAACACTCTTGTACACTAGCAACTTTTTCTGATGATGGTGATAAGGGAGTTCTGGTGACTGTACTGACAACTTTCACTCTCTGTATCAACTCTGTCGAGTTCGTAAATTAAAGGCTTGAAATTGTAACCTAATGTTGCTTTTAGGGGGTCATCGCCCCCCGCTGCTCGGCCCCCAGACCAGGCCACCTACTTGCTGGCCTCTTTGACTAGGCTGTTGGTACGTGGCCGTAAGCACCACAGTCTAGTTAATCAGAAAGTGATTTGTATTAACTTTTCACAACTTTCCTCTTGACGGCCAGAGGGTTGTTGAAAAGTCGGGGACCTCTTGCACTTATCGCTTTCTCTGTCAGTGTACTCGTCTCGCCTCTGTTTTTTTCACTTAAGGTGCGTTGCACCGTCTGCCAAGACTCTTGCTTTCACCTGGGGTGATGCTAGCGTGCAAGGACCGGGTCGTGGGGGCGCTGACCCCCGGAAGCGAAGTCTGTACTAATAAAAGTTCCCAAAATTTTCCACCTGTTTAATTTATATATGTTAAGATACGACGAACCTGCACGAACACTGCGCATGCGCCCACCCATCTCTGAACACGGTACATGCGTCTGAACACTGAACACGGTACATGCGCCTGAACACTGAACATGCGTCTGAGCACTGAACACGGTACATGCGTCTGAGCACTGAACACGGTACATGCGTCTGAGCACTGAACACGGTACATGCGTCTGAACACTGAACACGGTACGTGCGTCTGAACACTGAACACGGTACATGCCTCTTAACACTGAACACGGTACAAGCCCCCCCCCCAGTAAACACAAGCTGGTCACTTGTAAACAACTGAAGAGCGCATTACGCACCGGGGGAGGGGGAGGGGGAACCCAACTTCCTGTGCGCCGAGCGTGGGGCATTTGTTTGAGGCACGCATCACGACCATCAGCTGCCATTTTTACTTACCTCTAATGCCTCCTCTTCCTCCTCCTTCTCGCCTCTTCCTCTTCCTCCTCCTCGCCTCCTCCTCCCCCTCGCCTCTTCAAGGGTAACGTCCGACAATTTAGTGAGATCGTCTCCACACACTATAAAAAGCCATGTTTACCCGGTGGTCCTAATGCCTACCTCAGGACGTATTACCCGTCACTCTTATGACGTCTAGGTCGTATTTTTTCCGCCGTTTTCTCCTACGGGTTTAGCGCTCCCTTATGATTATAATTATAAGAATAAAATTCGTCTATTTTCTTCCAACTGGATCGCTTATTGTCGTATTTTCTCCCCAGTGACACGCTTATTAATTTTTATTGTCTTTCTATTGGCTCTCTTATTAATGTCTATTTTCTTCCTATTGGTCCTCTTATTACTTAGTTTCTTCCAGTCATCTTGCATATTGATGCTTTATTAATCTTAGTGTTCACTGAGGCACAGTTCTGATCTTAGTGTTCGCTGAGACACAGTTCTGGTCTTAGTGTTCACTGAGGCACAGTTCTGGTCTTAGTGTTCACTGAGGCACAGTTCTGATCTTAGTGTTCACTGAGGCACAGTTCTGATCTTAGTGTTCACTGAGGCACAGTTCTGGTCTTAGTGTTCACTGAGGCACAGTTCTGATCTTAGTGTTCACTGAGGCACAGTTCTGATCTTAGTGTTCACTGAGGCACAGTTCTGGTCTTAGTGTTCACTGAGGCACAGTTCTGATCTTAGTGTTCACTGAGGCACAGTTCTGATCTTAGTGTTCACTGAGGCACAGTTCTGGTCTTAGTGTTCACTGAGGCACAGTTCTGATCTTAGTGTTCACTGAGGCACAGTTCTGGTCTTAGTGTTCACTGAGGCACAGTTCTGGTCTTAGTGTTCACTGAGGCACAGTTCTGATCTTAGTGTTCACTGAGGCACAGTTCTGATCTTAGTGTTCACTGAGGCACAGTTCTGGTCTTAGTGTTCACTGAGGCACAGTTCTGGTCTTAGTGTTCACTGAGGCACAGTTCTGATCTTAGTGTTCACTGAGGCACAGTTCTGGTCTTAGTGTTCACTGAGGCACAGTTCTGGTCTTAGTGTTCACTGAGGCACAGTTCTGATCTTAGTGTTCACTGAGGCACAGTTCTGGTCTTAGTGTTCACTGAGGCACAGTTCTGGTCTTAGTGTTCACTGAGGCACAGTTCTGATCTTAGTGTTCACTGAGGCACAGTTCTGGTCTTAGTGTTCACTGAGGCACAGTTCTGGTCTTAGTGTTCACTGAGGCACAGTTCTGATCTTAGTGTTCACTGAGGCACAGTTCTGGTCTTAGTGTTCACTGAGGCACAGTTCTGGTCTTAGTGTTCACTGAGGCACAGTTCTGATCTTAGTGTTCGCTGAGACACAGTTCTGGTCTTAGTGTTCGCTGAGACACAGTTCTGGTCTTAGTGTTCACTGAGGCACAGTTCTGGTCTTAGTGTTCACTGAGGCACAGTTCTGATCTTAGTGTTCGCTGAGACACAGTTCTGGTCTTAGTGTTCACTGAGGCACAGTTCTGGTCTTAGTGTTCACTGAGGCACAGTTCTGGTCTTAGTGTTCGCTGAGACACAGTTCTGGTCTTAGTGTTCATAGAGGCACAGTTCTGGTCTTAGTGTTCACAGAGGCATAGTTCTGGTCTTAGTGTTCGCTGAGACACAGTTCTGGTCTTAGTGTTCACAGAGGCACAGTTCTGGTCTTAGTGTTCGCTGAGACACAGTTCTGGTCTTAGTGTTCACAGAGGCACAGTTCTGGTCTTAGTGTTCGCTGAGACACAGTTCTGGTCTTAGTGTTCACTGAGGCACAGTTCTGTTCTTAGTGTTCACTGAGACACAGTTCTAGTCGACTCTCAGCGACATTCCTGCCAAAATTTAATAATAAATCCACCTCAAGGGTCGTCATTTTAATAATGGAGATCGGGCCGACATTTTTTTTTCTGCTTGGAAAGTTTTGCTGATAATTAATTGAGCTTCTCCAGGATGTTGGGCATGGTCCAGGAGCCCGGGCACAGGTGGGTACCCTGCTGATACACACAGGCATGTACACGCACGCGCACACAGGCATCTACACAGACGCACACACAGGCATTTACAGGCACGCATACACAAGCATGTACACGCACGCATACACAGGCATGTACACGCACGCACACGCACACACAGGCACGTGTACGTAGGCACGAACTGTATGTAAGCACCGGAACTGAAAGAGCTGGACTGCTATGGGATTGGTGTTTAACTTGGGAGTAAATGCCCTTTGCGGTATTTCTGCCATTTTCAACAGTAATTTACTGGCGATATCTATTTTTATTATTATTATTATTATTAGCACATCGGCCGTTTCCCACCAAGGCAGGGTGGCCCGAAAAAGAAAAACTTTCATCATTCACTCCATCACTGTCTTGCCAGAGGGGTGCTTTACACTACAGTTTTTAAACTGCAACACTAACACCCCTCCTTCAGAGTGCAGACACTGTACTTCCCATCTCCAGGACTCAAGTCCGGTCTGCCGGTTCCCCTGAATACCTTCCAAAATGTTACCTTGCTTACACTCCAACAGAATGTCAAGTCCTGAAAACCATTTGCCTCCATTCGTTTCTAACACGCTCACACATGCTTGCTGGAAGTTCAAGCCTCTTGCACACAAAACCTTCTTTACCCTCTCCCTCCAACCTTTCCTAGGCCGACCCCAACCCCGCCTTCCCTTCACTACAGATTTATATACTCTTGAAGTCCTTCTATTTTGTTCTTCCCCCTCTTCATGTCCGAACCACCTCAACAATCCCCTTCTCAGCCCTCTGGGTAATAGTTTTGGTAATCCCGCACCTCCTAACTTCCAAACTACGAATTCTCTGCATAATATTCACACCACACATTGCCCTCAGACATGACATCTCCACTGCCTCCAGCCTTCTCCTCGCTGCAACATTCATCACCCACGCTTCACACCCATATAAGAGCGTTGGTAAAACTATACTCTCATACATTCCCCTCTTTGCTTCCAAGGACAAAGTTCTTTGTCTCCACAGACTCCTAAGTGCACCACTCACCCTTTTCCCCTCATCAATTCTATGATTCACCTCATCTTTCATAGACCCATCCGCTGACACGTCCACTCCCAAATATCTGAATACATTCACCTCCTCCATACTCTCTCCCTCCAATCTGATATCCAGTCTTTCATCACCTAATTTTTTTTCTTATCCTCATCACCTCACTCTTTTCCATATTATTATTATTATTATTATTATTATTTTATATAAGGTTAATTTTTTTTACAATAACGGATGGAAGGCTTAAATATCTAAATTCGTTTTTGTTTAAATTGAAAGAACTGTTGAATGTTTGTTGTGTGTGTGTGTGTGTGTGTGTGTGTGTGTGTGTGAGTGTGTGTGTGTGTGTGTGTGTGTGTGTGTGTGTGTGTGTGTGTGTGTGTGTGTGTGTGAGTGTGTGTGTGTGTGTGTGTGTGTGTGTGTGTGTGTGTGTGTGTGTGTGTGTGTGTGTGTGTGTGTGTGTGTGTGTGTGTGTGTGTGTGTGTGTGTGAGTGTGTGTGTGTGTGTGTGTGTGTGTGTGTGTGTGAGTGAGTGTGTGTGTGTGTGTGTGTGTGTGTGTGTGTGTGTGTGTGTGTGAGTGAGTGTGTGTGTGTGTGTGTGTGTGTGTGTGTGTGTGTGTGTGAGTGAGTGTGTGTGTGTGTGTGTGTGTGTGTGTGTGTGTGTGTGTGTGTGTGTGAGTGAGTGTGTGTGTGTGTGTGTGTGTGTGTGTGTGTGTGTGTGTGTCTGTGTGTGTGTGTGTACTCACCTAATTGTACTCACCTAATTGTGGTTGCAGGGGTCGAGACTCAGCTCCTGGCCCCGCCTCTTCACTGATCGCTACTGGGTCCTCTCTCTCTCTGCTTCCTGAGCTTTGTCATACCTCTTCTTAAAACTATGTATGGTTCCTGTCTCCACTACTTCACTTGCTAGGCTATTCCACTTGCTGACTACTCTATGACTGAAGAAATACTTCCTAACGTCCCTGTGACTCGTCTGAGTCTTTAGCTTCCAGTTATGACCCCTTGTCCCTGTGTCCCCTCTCTGGAACATCCTATCTCTGTCCACCTTGTCTATTCCCCGCAGTATCTTGTATGTCGTTATCATGTCTCCCCTGACCCTTCTGTCCTCCAGTGTCGTCAGTCCGATTTCCCTTAACCTTTCCTCGTACGACATTCCCTTGAGCTCTGGGACTAGCCTTGTTGCAAACCTTTGTACTTTCTCTAACTTCTTGACGTGCTTGACCAGGTGTGGGTTCCAGACTGTGTGTGTGTGTGTGTGTGTGTGTGTGTGTGTGTGTGTGTGTGTGTGTGTGTGTGTGTGTGTGTGTGTGTGTGTGTGTGTGTGTACTCACCTAGTTGAGGTTGTGGGGGTCGAGTCCGAGCTCCTGGCCCCGCCTCTTCACTGATCGCTACTAGGTCACTCTCCCTGAACCGTGAGCTTTATCATACCTCTGCTTAAAGCTATGTATGGATCCTGCCTCCACTACATCGCTTCCCAAACTATTCCACTTACTGAATACTCTGTGGCTGAAGAAATACTTCCTAACATCCCTGTGATTCATCTGTGTCTTCAACTTCCAACTGTGTCCCCTTGTTACTGTGTCCAATCTCTGGAACATCCTGTCTTTGTCCACCTTGTCAATTCCTCTCAGTATTTTGTATGTCGTTATCATGTCCCCCCTATCTCTCCTGTCCTCCAGTGTCGTCAGGTTGATTTCCCTTAACCTCTCCTCGTAGGACATACCTCTTAGCTCTGGGACTAGTCTTGTTGCAAACCTTTGCACTTTCTCTAGTTTCTTTACGTGCTTGGCTAGGTGTGGGTTCCAAACTGGTGCCGCATACTCCAATATGGGCCTAACGTACACGGTGTACAGGGTCCTGAACGATTCCTTATTAAGATGTCGGAATGCTGTTCTGAGGTTTGCTAGGCGCTCATATGCTGCAGCAGCTATTTGGTTGATGTGCGCTTCAGGAGATGTGCCTGGTGTTATACTCACCCCAAGATCTGTTACCTCGAGTGAGGTTTGTAGTCTCTGGCCCCCTAGACTGTACTCCGTCTGCGGTCTTCTTTGCCCTTCCCCAATCTTCATGACTTTGCACTTGGTGGGATTGAACTCCAGGAGCCAATTGCTGGACCAGGTCTGCAGCCTGTCCAGATCTCTTTCTGGTTCTGCCTGGTCTTCGATCGAGTGAATTCTTCTCATCAACTTCACGTCATCTGCAAACAGGGACACCTCAGAGTCTATTCCTTCCGTCATGTCGTTCACAAATACCAGAAACAGTACTGGTCCTAGGACTGACCCCTGTGGGACCCCGCTGGTCACAGGTGCCCACTCTGACACCTCGCCACGTACCATGACTCGCTGCTGTCTTCCTGACAAGTATTCCCTGATCCATTGTAGTGCCTTCCCTGTTATCCCTGCTTGGTCCTCCAGTTTTTGCACCTATCTCTTGTGTGGAACTGTGTCAAACGCCTTCTTGCAGTCCAAGAATATGCAATCCACCCACCCCTCTCTCTCTTGTCTTACTGCTGTCACCATGTCATAGAACTCCAGTAGGTTTGTTACAAAGGATTTCCCATCCCTGAAACCATGTTGGCTGCTGTTGATGAGATCATTCCTTTCTAGGTGTTCCACCACTCTTCTCCTGATAATCTTCTCCATGATTTTGCATACTATACATGTCAGTGACACTGGTCTGTAGTTTAGTGCTTCATGTCTGTCTTCTTTTTTAAAGATTGGGACTACATTTGCTGTCTTCCATGCCTCAGGCAATCTCCCTGTTTCGATAGATGTATTGAATATTGTTGTTAGGGGTACACATAGCACCTCTGCTCCCTCTCTCAGGACCCATGGGGAGATGTTATCTAGCCCCATTGCCTTTGAGGTATCTAGCTCACTCAGAAGCCTCTTCGCTTCTTCCTCGGTTGTGTGCACTGTGTCCAGCACTTGGTGGTGTGCCCCACCTCTTCGTCTTTCTGGAGCCCCTTCTGTCTCCTCTGTGAACACTTCTTTGAATCTCTTGTCGAGTTCCTCACATACTTCATGGTCATTTCTTGTTGTCTCTCCTCCTTCCTTCCTTAGCCTGATTACCTGGTCCTTGACTGTTGTTTTCCTCCTGATGTGGCTGTATAAGAGTTTCGGGTCAGATTTGGCTTTCGGTGCTATGTCGTTTTCATATTGTCTTTGGGCCTCCCTTCTTATCTGTGCATATTCGTTTCTGGCTCTACGACTGCTCTCCTTAATCTCCTGGGTCCTTTGCCTTCTATATTTCTTCCATTCCCTAGCACACTTGGTTTTTGCCTCCCTGCACCTTTGGCATGCAAAGAGTACGTAACCTTTATTCGGCGCATGTACACACCCTCATTTACAGGCTATCTCCCCCAACCAGCGAACCAGGTTGCTAAGAGTTGATGATGGGGCCCCGTCGTTCAACTAGTGACCAGGTTCTAGCCAATAAGAAGATGGTTTTGGCAATCGCAGAGGTTATGTGGGTACCGCTCTCCTGTCTGCCCTTGTCATTCCCATTCTAGAGCTGGTTGAAGCACGGTCTGCTATCTTGTGGCTTCTATTTCTGCTTTGCTTACCGTGGAGTGCACTATACTTATCACTGTACATAGTGTAAATATTGCTGTTCTAAATTGGTGAAGGATAATATGTCTAAACTTTTTCTACTGTGTTTATTTGCTCCCATTACACCCGGGGTAACAGGCCATTTGGAATCCTGGGTTGTAATAGGTGAACCATGGGCTTATCCTGGCTTTTTCATTATTCCTGTTACCCTTGGGTACAAACCTCTCCTCAGCCTCCTTGCATATTGTTGCTACATATTCCATCATCTCATTAACTGGCTTCCCTGCCAGTTCTCTGTCCCACTGAACCCCATTCAGGAAGTTCCTCATTCCTGTGTAGTCCCCTTTCTTGTAGTTTGGCTTCATTCGTCCTGGCCTTCCTGCTTCTCCCTCCATTTGTAGCTCTACTGTGTATTCGAAGCTTAAAACCACATGATCGCTGGCCCCAAGGGGTCTTTCATATGTGATGTCCTCGATATCTGCACTACAATATGAATACTAAGTCCAGCCTTGCTGGTTCATCCTCTCCTCTCTCTCTTGTACTGTCCCTTACGTGTTGGTACATAAAGTTTTCCAGTACCACCTCCATCATCTTAGCCCTCCATGTATCTTGGCCCCCATGTGGCTCCAAGTTCTCCCAATCGATCTCCTTGTGGTTAAAGTCACCCATGATCAGGAGCTTTGCCCTGCATGCATGAGCTCTTCTGGCCACTGCAGCTAGTGTGTCAACCATCGCTCTATTGCTCTAGTGTTCCACTCTCAAGTGTACAACAGCATTCCACTCTCAAGTGTACAACAGTGTTCCACTCTCAAGTTGTCATGTAGGGGGGTGTAATGGAACGTAAGCATTACTGGGGAATATGGGAGTAAGGGGTTATGTAGGCAGGGGACAGGCAGGCGAGGTGGTAGGAGAGATGATTAGCGGAGGTAGGTAATGTGAGGTCACTGGTGACTACATCTTCACCTCTCATTACTCTACCCACCACACTACTCACCCTCTCACTACTTTAACTAAACATAATAAAATATAAGAAATAGAAATACAATAACAGGGACAGTAAATATTACTATTCTACTCAAACACAGTTTATTATTCAGTCCTTGTACAATAATATATTTGGGAACAGGAGTACATTATTGTGGCTTAGGTAAATGGGGTGGTACATATAAGCAGTGAGACAGGGAATACAATCAACTTGACCAAAATGAATATAACTTACAATATATTTCAGAGGACAGTTCACTACAGGAACTAAGCCACAGGTCCCAAGACCTACACAGCACGAGTACTGCTCCAAGCCAGTACTCTGCCCATGTCTCCAACAGTCTCTCCTCCCGAGACTCTCCAGCTCAGCTCTGCTCACAGGCCAGAGCTCCGCTCGACTCTCCAGCAGCCTTCTCCCGAGCTCTGCTCACAGCAGCAGCTCCGCTCGAAGTCCCTCTGCTCAGAGATCTGCACCCAGGTCAGAGCTCCACACGAATCTCTCGATCATGCTCTTCCTTGGGCTTATATGGTGGTCCAAGCACCCTCCACAATGAGGTGTGCACCACGTGTACGACCTAACGCCGAGATCTGACGCCAGTGACGAACAAAGGAGCTGATACTTAAGCCGAAAAGGCGTGGCTGCTTAGCCACTTGCCAAGGCAGGGTGACCATATAATTAGGTCTCCCTAGAGACCTCACAAGCCCAGCTGAACTACATCACGTTGTTAGGTAAGACACATATGCAACAGTTAGACAACTTTATTCCGAAACGTTTCGCCTACACAGTAGGCTTCTTCAGTCGAATACAGAAAGTAGGCAGGAACAGTAGAGATGTGAAGACGATGTAATCAGTCCATCACCCTTAAAGTCGTAGAATTTGAGGTTGTCAGTCCCTCGGCCTGGAGAAGTTCAGTTCCATAGTCAGGAACTATCTGAAGAACAAGCGACAGTGCGGAGACTTAAATACTGTCGGAAGGAGAGGTGCAGGGTGGTAGTAGTAGTAGTAGTAGTAGTGAGAGGCCACTGAGAGGTCATGTCCCTCTCAGATCCAACACTTCTCACTTGAAAAGCTTGTCCAAGGTGTTTTCTGTATCAAGATGCCACGTGTTGCAGTGTCTGACAAGATGAACATCAAAATGGTATACAATACCGACAGGTTGTTAGGTAAGACACATATGCAACAGTTAGACAACTTTATTCCGAAACGTTTCGCCTACACAGTAGGCTTCTTCAGTCGAATACAGAAAGTAGGCAGGAACAGTAGAGATGTGAAGACGATGTAATCAGTCCATCACCCTTAAAGTCGTAGAATTTGAGGTTGTCAGTCCCTCGGCCTGGAGAAGTTCAGTTCCATAGTCATGAACTATCTGAAGAACAAGCGACAGTGCGGAGACTTAAATACTGTCGGAAGGAGAGGTGCAGGGTGGTAGTAGTAGTAGTAGTAGTAGTGAGAGGCCACTGAGAGGTCATGTCCCTCTCAGATCCAACACTTCTCACTTGAAAAGCTTGTCCAAGGTGTTTTCTGTATCAAGATGCCACGTGTTGCAGTGTCTGACAAGATGAACATCAAAATGGTATACAATACCGACAGGTTGTTAGGTAAGACACATATGCAACAGTTAGACAACTTTATTCCGAAACGTTTCGCCTACACAGTAGGCTTCTTCAGTCGAATACAGAAAGTAGGCAGGAACAGTAGAGATGTGAAGACGATGTAATCAGTCCATCACCCTTAAAGTCGTAGAATTTGAGGTTGTCAGTCCCTCGGCCTGGAGAAGTTCAGTTCCATAGTCAGGAACTATCTGAAGAACAAGCGACAGTGCGGAGACTTAAATACTGTCGGAAGGAGAGGTGCAGGGTGGTAGTAGTAGTAGTAGTAGTAGTAGTGAGAGGCCACTGAGAGGTCATGTCCCTCTCAGATCCAACACTTCTCACTTGAAAAGCTTGTCCAAGGTGTTTTCTGTATCAAGATGCCACGTGTTGCAGTGTCTGACAAGATGAACATCAAAATGGTATACAATACCGACAGGTTGTTAGGTAAGACACATATGCAACAGTTAGACAACTTTATTCCGAAACGTTTCGCCTACACAGTAGGCTTCTTCAGTCGAATACAGAAAGTAGGCAGGAACAGTAGAGATGTGAAGACGATGTAATCAGTCCATCACCCTTAAAGTCGTAGAATTTGAGGTTGTCAGTCCCTCGGCCTGGAGAAGTTCAGTTCCATAGTCAGGAACTATCTGAAGATTCTACGACTTTAAGGGTGATGGACTGATTACATCGTCTTCACATCTCTACTGTTCCTGCCTTGATGTTCATCTTGTCAGACACTGCAACACGTGGCATCTTGATACAGAAAACACCTTGGACAAGCTTTTCAAGTGAGAAGTGTTGGATCTGAGAGGGACATGACCTCTCAGTGGCCTCTCACTACTACTACTACTACTACTACCACCCTGCACCTCTCCTTCCGACAGTATTTAAGTCTCCGCACTGTCGCTTGTTCTTCAGATAGTTCCTGACTATGGAACTGAACTTCTCCAGGCCGAGGGACTGACAACCTCAAATTCTACGACTTTAAGGGTGATGGACTGATTACATCGTCTTCACATCTCTACTGTTCCTGCCTACTTTCTGTATTCGACTGAAGAAGCCTACTGTGTAGGCGAAACGTTTCGGAATAAAGTTGTCTAACTGTTGCATATGTGTCTTACCTAACAACCTGTCGGTATTGTATACCATTTTGATGTTCATCTTGTCAGACACTGCAACACGTGGCATCTTGATACAGAAAACACCTTGGACAAGCTTTTCAAGTGAGAAGTGTTGGATCTGAGAGGGACATGACCTCTCAGTGGCCTCTCACTACTACTACTACTACTACTACTACCACCCTGCACCTCTCCTTCCGACAGTATTTAAGTCTCCGCACTGTCGCTTGTTCTTCAGATAGTTCCTGACTATGGAACTGAACTTCTCCAGGCCGAGGGACTGACAACCTCAAATTCTACGACTTTAAGGGTGATGGACTGATTACATCGTCTTCACATCTCTACTGTTCCTGCCTACTTTCTGTATTCGACTGAAGAAGCCTACTGTGTAGGCGAAACGTTTCGGAATAAAGTTGTCTAACTGTTGCATATGTGTCTTACCTAACAACCTGTCGGTATTGTATACCATTTTGATGTTCATCTTGTCAGACACTGCAACACGTGGCATCTTGATACAGAAAACACCTTGGACAAGCTTTTCAAGTGAGAAGTGTTGGATCTGAGAGGGACATGACCTCTCAGTGGCCTCTCACTACTACTACTACTACTACTACCACCCTGCACCTCTCCTTCCGACAGTATTTAAGTCTCCGCACTGTCGCTTGTTCTTCAGATAGTTCCTGACTATGGAACTGAACTTCTCCAGGCCGAGGGACTGACAACCTCAAATTCTACGACTTTAAGGGTGATGGACTGATTACATCGTCTTCACATCTCTACTGTTCCTGCCTACTTTCTGTATTCGACTGAAGAAGCCTACTGTGTAGGCGAAACGTTTCGGAATAAAGTTGTCTAACTGTTGCATATGTGTCTTACCTAACAACCTGTCGGTATTGTATACCATTTTGATGTTCATCTTGTCAGACACTGCAACACGTGGCATCTTGATACAGAAAACACCTTGGACAAGCTTTTCTGAAGTGGAGAACTGTTCCAGGCCGAGGGACTGACAACCTCAAATTCTACGACTTTAAGGGTGATGGACTGATTACATCGTCTTCACATCTCTACTGTTCCTGCCTACTTTCTGTATTCGACTGAAGAAGCCTACTGTGTAGGCGAAACGTTTCGGAATAAAGTTGTCTAACTGTTGCATATGTGTCTTACCTAACAACCTGTCGGTATTGTATACCATTTTGATGTTCATCTTGTCAGACACTGCAACACGTGGCATCTTGATACAGAAAACACCTTGGACAAGCTTTTCAAGTGAGAAGTGTTGGATCTGAGAGGGACATGACCTCTCAGTGGCCTCTCACTACTACTACTACTACTACTACCACCCTGCACCTCTCCTTCCGACAGTATTTAAGTCTCCGCACTGTCGCTTGTTCTTCAGATAGTTCCTGACTATGGAACTGAACTTCTCCAGGCCGAGGGACTGACAACCTCAAATTCTACGACTTTAAGGGTGATGGACTGATTACATCGTCTTCACATCTCTACTGTTCCTGCCTACTTTCTGTATTCGACTGAAGAAGCCTACTGTGTAGGCGAAACGTTTCGGAATAAAGTTGTCTAACTGTTGCATATGTGTCTTACCTAACAACCTGTCGGTATTGTATACCATTTTGATGTTGAACTACATCACAAAGTGTACAACAGTGTTCCACTCTCAAGTGTACAACAGTGTTCCATTCTCAAGTGTACAACAGTGTTCCACTCTCAAGTGTACAACAGTGTTCCACTCTCAAGTGTACAACAGTGTTCCACTCTCAAGTGTACAACAGTGTTCCACCCTCAAGTGTACAACAGTTTTCCACTCTCAAGTGTACAATAGTGTTCCACCCTCAAGTGTACAACAGTGTTCCACTCTCAAGTGTACAACAGTGTTCCACCCTCAAGTGTACAACAGTGTTCCACCCTCAAGTGTACAACAGTGTTCCACTCTCAAGTGTACAACAGTGTTCCACTCTCAAATGTACAACAGTGTTCCACTCTCAAGTGTACAACAGTGTTCCACCCTCAAGTGTACAACAGTGTTCCACTCTCAAGTGTACAACAGTGTTCCACCCTCAAGTGTACAACAGTGTTCCACCCTCAAGTGTACAACAGTGTTCCACCCTCAAGTGTACAACAGTGTTCCACCCTCAAGTGTACAACAGAGTTCCACCCTCAAGTGTACAACAGTGTTCCACCCTCAAGTGTACAACAGTGTTCCACCCTCAAGTGTACAACAGTGTTCCACCCTCAAGTGTACAACAGTTTTCCCACCCTCAAGTGTACAACATTGTTCCACCCTCAAGTGTACAACAGTGTTCCACCCTCAAGTGTACAACAGTGTTCCACCCTCAAGTGTACAACATTGTTCCACCCTCAAGTGTACAACAGTGTTCCACCCTCAAGTGTACAACAGTGTTCCACCCTCAAGTGTACAACAGTGTTCCACCCTCAAGTGTACAACAGTGTTCCACCCTCAAGTGTACAACAGTGTTCCACCCTCAAGTGTACAACAGTGTTCCACCCTCAAATGTACAACATTGTTCCACCCTCAAGTGTACAACAGTGTTCCACCCTCAAGTGTACAAGTGTTCCACCCTCAAGTGTACAACAGTGTTCCACCCTCAAGTGTACAACAGTGTTCCACCCTCAAGTGTACAACAGTGTTCCACCCTCAAGTGTACAACAGTGTTCCACCCTCAAGTGTACAACAGTGTTCCACCCTCAAGTGTACAACAGTGTTCCACCCTCAAGTGTACAACAGTGTTCCACCCTCAAGTGTACAACAGTGTTCCACTCTCAAGTGTACAAAGTGTTCCACTCTCAAGTGTACAACAGTGTTCCACTCTCAAGTGTACAACAGTGTTCCACCCTCAAGTGTACAACAGTGTTCCACTCTCAAGTGTACAACAGTGTTCCACCCTCAAGTGTACAACAGTGTTCCACCCTCAAGTGTACAAGTGTTCCACCCTCAAGTGTACAACAGTGTTCCACCCTCAAGTGTACAACAGTGTTCCACCCTCAAGTGTACAACAGTGTTCCACCCTCAAGTGTACAACATTGTTCCACCCTCAAGTGTACAACATTGTTCCACCCTCAAGTGTACAACAGTGTTCCACCCTCAAGTGTACAACATTGTTCCACCCTCAAGTGTACAACAGTGTTCCACCCTCAAGTGTACAACAGTGTTCCACCCTCAAGTGTACAACAGTGTTCCACTCTCAAGTGTACAACATTGTTCCACCCTCAAGTGTACAACAGTGTTCCACCCTCAAGTGTACAACAGTGTTCCACTCTCAAGTGTACAACAGTGTTCCACCCTCAAGTGTACAACATTGTTCCACCCTCAAGTGTACAACATTGTTCCACTCTCAATTGTACAACATTGTTCCACCCTCAAGTGTACAACATTGTTCCACTCTCAAGTGTACAACATTGTTCCACCCTCAAGTGTACAACATTGTTCCACCCTCAAGTGTACAACATTGTTCCACTCTAGATAGAACGACTGACTCAAGAATTATCACCAATAACCTGACTGTTCCAGGTTAAATCTTTATTCTTATCAAGACTTTTATTTTCTTAGCAGATGTGGTGGAAACATTCGAGTTTCTCTTAACATTATCATTTTGATCGATCGAGTTGTTTGATTGCATTTAGCATTATGTTCCAATGTTTATTTTTTACTGTTTTTTCGTAAAAGCACAATTGCAAACAAACCACGGAACGGGTGGGGTTTAAATCCATGGCGAGTGATTCCAAAAACTCCAGGCCAGTGCGTAAGCCACTCTTGAGTCATGTTGACGGCTTTGAGGGGACTTGAGCTAGAGTTCGCCACGGCCACGCTGGCGGGAGATTCATCTGTAAAAACTTGCATTTGTGGCCACAGTGGTGGCCCATGCTAACCTCTTTATGGTGTATAAATATACCTAGTTGGATGAATCTTATTGTAGCTAGCTGGTCCAGTGGCTTACGCACTTGTCTGGAACGACTCACTCGCCATGGGTTTAAACCCCACCCGTTCCCTGGTTTGGTTTACTTTTTACCACATCAATGCGTCTGAAATTTGTCCTCGTTGAATATCCTATCAATCCCCCTGATCCTCCGTACATAAAGAAGAGAGGAAAGAGAACCTGGGAGACGCCAGGTGTGTTTACCAACAAAGGTCTTCGGGAGGATAATTCCATACACAGTTTCAAGAGCATGTATTACAAGGTCTAAGATAGCCAATAAGGCTGAGCGACTTTGGGTTAATTATTATTATTGTTGTTATTATTATTATTATTATTATTATTATTATTATTATTATTATTATTATTATTATTATTATTATTACTACTACTACTACTATTGTATGGGAATTGTAGGCTAACAGGTAGGACCAGGAACCGGATCTCAACCGCAACAAACAACCACCTGACAATCTTATTCTGGCTACCCAAACATAATTAAATTAAAATAAAAAAAAGACATGTAATAAAAAGACTCTTCCCAAGTCATTACAGAACAATTACCATCAAGAAGAAGAAGAAGAAGAAGAAGAAGAAGAAGAAGAAGAAGAAGAAGAAGAAGAAGAAGAGGAGCAGTGGAAACTCCTTGCTTACCACAGGGGGGGGGGTAAGGGGGAAACAAAAAAAATGGGGTTGTGGGTTGCAATGAGTGTCAATGTTATTGATGTATAAGTTTGTTATTAGACTGGTGATGATAGCGGCGCTGAGATAAGCGGTGGACCCCTGTTATTATTATGCTTATGTACTGACTGTAATGTTGTTGCTTCTGTGTTGCTCTCTCTCTCTCTCTCTCTCTCTCTCTCTCTCTCTCTCTCTCTCTCTCTCTCTCTCTCTCTCTCTCTCTCTCCCTCTCTCTCTCTCTCTCATACCAGGCCTGACGTTAGACTTCCTTGTTGACTGCCTGGTCAACTTTCTGTACCTTTACCTTTGATGAGTTCCGAGAGTTTTTTCTACTCCCAGAGCCCGGCGTTGGGCCAGTATCGTCTAGTGACTGCCTGGTTAATCAAGCTGTTGATTCTGACGGACTGCTGAGCCACATATCCATCACAGCCTGGTTGTTTTGGCACCTGGTGGAGGTACCTGTCCAGTTTCCTCTGGAAGACTTCTACACTTGTTCCAGCAGTGTTTCTGATGGGATTGTAGATGAATGGTTCACAGAACCGACACGTTGATAAATTAGACACATGTGCAACTCTTGGGTATCTTTATTAAGGAAACGTTTCGCCACACAGTGGCTTCATCAGTCCATACAGAGGAGAAGCTTGAAGAATAGGAGGAGAATGAGGTAATCAGTCCCTCAACCTTGAGTCGATGTGGTCAGTCCATCAATCTTGAGTAGATTGATGGACTGACCACATCGACTCAAGGTTGAGGGACTGATTACCTCATTCTCCTCCTATTCTTCAAGCTTCTCCTCTGTATGGACTGATGAAGCCATTGTGTGGCGAAACGTTTCCTTAATAAAGATATCCAAGAGTTGCACATGTGTCTAATTTATCAGTGTTTCTGATATCTTCTGGTAAGATGTTAAATAGTCTGGGACTACAGACTTTGATGCAATATTCTTTTATGGTATCCACCGCACTATAAAACAATATTGTATCAACATTTTATTGGGTTTATTTTGTACTTCCTCCCATATCTCTCACTCCAGAATGTTGTTATGGCAGTGAAGAATGGAGACTAGACCCTCAAGTACTTTCCTGGTATATGTTATCATGTAACTCTCTCTACTCCAGGGCTCTGGTGGCCTGGTGGTTAACGCTCTCGCTTCACACGGTGAGGGCCTGGGTTCGATTCCCAGCCAGAGTAGAAACATTGGACGTGTTTCTTTCCACCTGTTGTCTATGTTCCCCATCAGTAAAATGGGTACCTGGGTGTTAGTCGACCGGTGTGGGTCGCATCCTGGGACACTGACCTAAGGAGGCCTGGTCACAGACCGGGCCGCGGGGGCGTTGACCCCCGGAACTCTCTCCAGGTAAACTCCAGGTAAACTCCGCTCTAGTGAGTACATATTTGGGACTCTGAGGGTTTCCAGCATTTAAATGCTTCACTGGTTGTGTGCAGTGAAAGACAAGTAAAATAACGATGTAATGTACACAAGCTTTGCCAAACCTTTGACAAGTGCGACCATGTTGTAACACCTCACAAAATGCGTCGAAGATAAAGTGGGCGGATGTCTATTTAATTTTATAACAAACCGAACCCAAAGACTAAGAGTGAAGAGAGTGAAATCTGAGGCTTCCACACTGAAAATTTCGGTTTCCTGTTGCCTGGCTGACCAGGTAAGCACCAGACAAGCCTGGCCCATGGCCGGGCTTAGGGAGTAGTTTAACTCTCGAAACTCTTCGAAGGTATTCAAAGGTAAGGCCCAGTGTTTGTCCCTAGGTCATTCTCATTTTCGTATCCGACACAAAGTCATGAGTCACAGCACTAAATTATCCTATACAGACGATACTAGAATTTGGATGACAGTGGCATCCATTAGCGACACCTCAAACTGCCAAGATGACATAAACTAAGTTTTCCACGGAACCGCATAACAGTGGGAAGCCTAACATATGCGAAGTAGGTGCAATAATATCAGAGGATCTCACTTTCAAGGATAATAACACTGTCATTATCACAGTCACAAGGAAAATGATAGGCTGAATAACTAGAACTTTCAAAACGAATGTCAAGCCACTGATGATACACTTCGTCACTTCTCCCTTGGCTGGAATATTGCTGTACCGTAACACCTCTGTTTAAGGAAGGTGAAATTGCTGACCTGGAGAATGTACAGAAAACCTTCACTGCTTAGATAAATTCGGCCAATCACCTTAATTACTGGGAATGCTTGAAGTCCAACAATCTGTACTCCTTGGAACAAAGGAGACAAAGACACAATAATTTACACCTTGAAAATTCTAGAATGATTGGTCCCAAATCTGTACACATAAATCACTCCCTATTTTCCAGCAGATCACTAGATGACATGGAGAGAGAACTTGATAAGTTCCTCAAGTCAGTTCCTCAGCCAGGCTGTGGTGCATACGCTTGTCTGTGTGCAGCTAGAACCATCAGCCTGGCTAACCAGGCAATCCACCGGGAGGCCTAGTCAGAGAGCGACGGGCTAGCAGAAACAGCCTGGTAACAGTCAGGTATCCTAGACGACGTGACCTAATTAAGACACGTAATGGTGGTGGTGACTCAGGATAGCAGTAATGGTGGTAGTTCTGATGGTAGCACTAGCGGGGGTATACCTGTGACTGATTTCGAGAGTTTTCCTGGCAATAGTGGAATCAGAAATAAAACGCTGCTTCCAATATACATAATTAATATTTATGCCCGTTTTATTACACGTGAAGAAATTGCTCATTTGTTGACGTCAGTAGTGATAGGAAGGAAAGACAGGCAGAGAACAGCCGCCTCCTGCTCCTGTCTCTGCTGCTGCTCCTCCTCCTCCTCCTCCTCCTCCTCCTCCTCCTCCTCTTGCTGCTGCTGCTGCTGCTGCTCCTCCTCCTCCTCCTCCTCCTCCTCCTCCTCCTCCTCTTGCTGCTGCTGCTGCTGCTCCTCCTCCTCCTCCTCCTCCTCCTCCTCCTCCTCCTCTTGCTGCTGCTGCTGCTGCTCCTCCTCCTCCTCCTCCTCCTCTTGCTGCTGCTGCTGCTGCTGCTGCTGCTCCTCCTCCTCCTCCTCCTCTTGCTGCTGCTGCTGCTGCTGCTGCTCCTCCTCCTCCTCCTCTTGCTGCTGCTGCTGCTAATGCTGTACTATTCTCACCTATCTAGGCAAATGGTTTGCTAGAATGTTCACAGCAGATTACTTGGTAATGGACCGTGGAGTCTGCTGCTGTCTGTCTTTCCCATGTTCCCTCTCACCCCCCCCCCCGCCCTCCCTCCCTCCCTCCCTCCCTCTCTCTCTCTCTCTCTCTCTCTCTCTCTCTCTCTCTCTCTCTCTCTCTCTCTCTCTCTCTTTCTCTCTCTAACAAGCCTCCAGTTGATTACCAACAATTCGTAATTAGTCACATGGATTCATAATGATTACCAAGGCTATTTAAAATTCTTCAGAGCGTCGTGATTGGCTAGCGCAGGTGCAGGAGCGCAGCTAATTGGCTGAGTGGCAGCTCCAAGTCTTGCCTGAGGGCTGTTTCTTGGAATACCACAGCATCTTAAGTGCCACACACCGGTCATTCTCCTTTCAACGTCTGGCATCAATTATTTTTTTTTAATATTACACTAGTTATACCTTTGATGAGTTCCCAGAGTTTTTCTACTTCTAGAGCCCGGCCTTGGGCCAGGCTCGTCTGGTGAGACAATATCGATAATTAAGTCAGAAATTCGACTTACAAATATTTTTTTTCCGTAAAGCGCTTAAGAAATTTTGTACAAAATACTTTTAGAAGTGTGAATTTACTGGGCAGGATTGTATTGGAAAAAAATCCACAAAACATCGTTCAGCCGTATTGAAGATTTAAGGAGAAGTGAACGAAGTACCGAGGAAGTACACTGCTTGCCTTTTTCTTCCTCTCTTTTTACCGTCCCTCTCCCCCCCCCTTTGTTCAAGTCGGACCGAAACGTCGTCATAAGCTTCTCTCTCTATGTGCGGGTTATACCTTTGAAGAGTTTCAAGAGTTTAACTACTCTCGGAGGCCGGCCATGGGCCAGGCTCGCCGCCTCGGGTTGTGTGTGTATTGTTCCAGTCACGATATTGTGACTTCTTATTCTTTATTGGAAAGGAATGAATATAAGAACATAAAAAAGGAAGAGCACTGCAGCAGGCCTGCTGGCCCATACTAGGCAAGTCCTTCATGAAGGGAGTTGAGGGGCAGTTGAAACATTATGGAACAGTGAAGAGTTTTGATTGTCAGTCTTACTGGTCAGTCTTGACCACTGGCGCCTCGGGCCGCCACAAAAGTAATGGTTCCAAGCAGAACACAACGAAGAGGAAGAAGACGCAAAAGGTGAATAAAGTACGAGACTAAGAAATACTAGTGACCGAGAAACGAGAAAAAAATTATTAAAATGTGAATTAAACAGAATATGGAACTTAAGAAGCAGCTTGCAACGTGTGTTAATGTACGTTGAGTGATGTACTCGATGTTAAAGTCTTTGTTTACAAAGTTCAACAGCTCTTGGGTTTCCAGAGCTTTTCCTACTCCGGCAATCCGGGCGCTAGGTCAGGCTCCAGTTCCTTGGACCAGGAACTCTTCACCAATAAGTGACGGGAGGGAAGGGGCTTTTCTTTAACTTGGTGAGACGGAAATCGAGTTTTGAGAATGCCGAACATGGGAACAAAGGCTCAACACAGAGACAACCTGAAGGGTAACCGAAAACGATTCTTGTGGTCATCGCTCCCGCGGCCCGGTCCCAGACTAGGCCTACCGATGGATGGTCGAATCGAGAAGGCTAGACGCACGTAGTCCATTATATCCACCACAGCTAAGCTAATCAGGAACTGACTTGAATAAGTTATCAAGTTCCCTGTCGAAGACAACCAGGGGTCTGTTGGTAATTCTCATTATGTATGAAGGGAGGGTGTTGAAAAGTCTTGGTCCCATTACATTTACGTGGTTACTCTTATGTGTAGTCACTGAAACACTGCTTTTCATTGTGGGTATATTACACTGCCTGCCAGCTTCTTACTTTCTAAGATAATAATCTGTTTGGTGCAGATCTGGGACAAATTCTTCCAGAATTTTTCAGGTGTAAATTATGATGCATCTTTTTCGCCTACATTCCGAAGAGTACAGTTCGAGGGTCGTCAAGTGTTCGCTATGCCCTCGTCTGCTACCCGTTCCATTCCACATGACGTTAGTATATAAGCGCCAGCCTCCTTGCCTGTGCTCCAGAGAGACGAGACCTGCTCTTGACTCTTGCCCTGGCAGGTCATAGCAGCTCTCCTTACTTACTCTGTCTCCCTACGATCCCCGTTGGGGAGGGGAACCTTTACCAGCGTCGTCTTCACCTTGACTTGCACGATGAGCTACGCAAATCGTGTAAAGATCAAGCCAAAAAGTGGTACCGTTGATGATTCAACGAAGATTGCTCTTGCAACTGTTGTTCAGGGAGCACTGCAAGTTAAATTCAACACCATTTTGTCCCTGAAAGAAGCATTCATTGTTGTGTGTCACGATGATGCTGAAGCAGAGAAGCTACTCACTACAGAAGCCACCACTACACTTACTGCTCAAGGGTTTACTGTTATGTCATCTCCTGCCCTCAGGGCAAGGAAATCAGTATTCCTTAAAAAACTTGACAAGATTCTGACGTCTCAAACACCTGCAGAACTCAAGACATCTATCGAGACGCAAAATACTTGGGCTACTGTTGACAGCATTACAAAAATCCCGAATGCATCGTCCATGCTCAAGGTCACCTTCACCGACGTCAACATGGCTGCCACTGCTCTGCACGAAGGTCTTGCTGTCTACTACTACTACATCAGTCCCACCAACATTGAAGCAGAGAGATATCAGTACATCCAACATTGCTGGAACTGTTATTCATACCATCACACCACCAAAGCATGTCCAGTAAAAGACAAGAAGTTCTGCACTACATGTGGTAGTGAGGGACACACCTTCAGCTCCTGCACCGCTGCTACTCCAACACAACCAGCGTGCTTAAACTGTAAGAGCAACGACCACCATACACTGGCAGCAAAATGTCCTACAAGAAAGGATATTGTGAAGAAAACACAAGATGCAGCAAAGAAAAAACCTACTAGCAACACACCAACGTATGCAGCAATTGCAAAGATACAAGCTAACACTACAAAATTACTTCAAGCATCTACTCAGCCAGCCTCCTCCATCATCACTCCTCCAACATGTGACGTAACCAAGATCCACTACTGTTTACTATACGCTCACATGCTGAACATGGCTGTACCTGGATCTTTTAACTCTACCATCAACGAGTTATTTGCACTAAATAATATGCCATCATTCATATTCCCAGCATCTCCACCTTCGGAAGAAATACTAAAATTTACCAAGGACCTAATTAACACCTCTACGCCAGCAGCTCCAACACCATCAACAACTAGTGACGTCACTCCAACAATGTCCAATGAGAAGTCTCCATCGCCTCCACTCCTCAAAGACACCGACCAATCAGAAGCCTTTCCACCAGAAACATCCTCCCATTCGTCCATTGAAAATTAAGATGAAAATGTACATTCACCAGCACCAACAATACCATCCCAAGACCCAAGATTCGATACTGTACCAGATGAAGTTACCGACAAGTATATTGATTGGGGTGGAATATCTTTCTGCACCACAGCAAATCATCCTCAAGACATGGAGCCAGCTGAACTCAATCTCACCTCATCCAAAAAACAGTCAAGTTTGTTGAATCTTCCGACCATGCTTGTAAAACTGACCTTCCACGCCTTATAAAGCATGCTGAAAAATGCATCAAAGACCCTCGATATCGACACTTGTTAACTCGTCTCATGATAATTCCTCTCCAACGATTTAAACGTCTTGAAAATGGAACAATACTCTCCACGGACACTTTCTTCGTAAAAAAACGCCATAATTCCAAATAACCACCAAGCCATTATGAAATGACCAATCAACGTTGAGTTCCTCCCTTGTCGCCTGCAGCCACCAATCACCATCAAGAAGCAGCAATCTTCCATCCAGCAAGTTGCAGTCAGCACCTGCAGAGTTCCTGTTGTCTCTACATCGTCTTTCGTCATTGTTATCAAGGCTTAGCAGTTGGGTCTAGTCCTGACTCTTCTCTCTTCGACTCAAGACATTCCTCTCACCGTCTATTCTTCGCACTGTCCCCACTTGCCCCTCGCCCCTCGTGGGTCCTTACCTGTGAGTCCTATCGTATCGTGTGCTCCAGAATCTTCACGACCACGGTGCTCTTCACACCAACTCCAAGGCTGAGGGACTGATTACCCCATCTTTTGTATATAGTTCTACTGTCCTCATATCATGTCCTAGAATCTGTATTGATAAAGCCACTGGATGGCGAAACATCTACAATAAAGATATCCAGATGTTGCACATGTGTCTCAGTTTTCATCTTGTCGGTATTGTGTACCATTTATATAGTGATGCAGTTCATGCAGGTTATAAAACTTCATATAACTGTATGTTTTCACAATCCATTTAGATCTGTGTGTATTTACTTCTAGACATTTAGTAAGATTCACAGTGACAGTGTCTGGTTCATTTCTTAACATTCTAATACCGAGTACAGTGTTAATCTAAATAATCCTATCACTGATACTAGAAATACCCAGCTCCTTCCTCATACCAAGAACCTCTGTGGATCTGGGACAGCCAAGAATAATTCTGAGAGCTTCATTTTGCATTAATTCTATGGGAACTTTCTCTAGCTAATATCAACATGGGAGCAGCATAATCAATTAAGGACCAAACATAGGCTATGTACATCATTCTCACGATTCTCACATTAGCACCATAGTTGGGGTTGTAGCCAGCAACATTAGCACCATAGTTGGGGTTGTAGCCAGCAACATTAGCACCATAGTTGGGGTTGTAGCCAGCAACATTAGCACCATAGTTGGGGTTGTAGCCAGCAACATTAGCACCATAGTTGGGGTTGTAGCCAGCAACATTAGCACCATAGTTGGGGTTGTAGCCAGCAACATTAGCACCATAGTTGGGGTTGTAGCCAACAACATTAGCACCATAGTTGGGGTTGAAGCCAGCAACACTAGCACCATAGTTGGGGTTGTAGCCAGCAACATTAGCACCATAGTTGGGGTTGTAGCCAGCAACATTAGCACCATAGTTGGGGTTGTAGCCAGCAATAGCTCTGAGAGCATTTAGCCTACCCTTGTGGTATGGTTTATTTATTAAAGTGTACATCTACACCAAGGAATCTGTAAGACTTAACGTAACTAATGTTTTCACCCTGCAGACATATGGGTGGGGGATGTCGTTTACTTGTTAATATCTTTGTTTTAGATGAAGATATGATGAGGCCTAATTGATTAGAAATTGCTTGAACCCTCGTTAAGAATGGTACTCATCTTATGCCCTGTTGTATGGATCATGAAATCGTCAGCATAGCTTATAGCTCTATGCTTAGGTGAGGCAGTAAAGCATTTAGGGCAGCGTCTGATATTACCTTCATGACAATCACTTTTAGACAATGTTACAAAGTTGAAGAGCCTTCTGCCCGCTGTATCAACTATTCATCTGTCAAGAATTTTGTGTTACTACACCATGATGACACCTACCGAAGACCTTTTTTTTGGGCAGTGTTAGTAGTTTACCTCTACCTGGAGGTTACCTGGAGGTTATTCCGGGGATCAACGCCCCCGCGGCCCGGTCCATGACCAGGCCTCCTGATGGATCAGGGCCTGATCAACTAGGCTGTTACTGCTGGCCGCACGCAGTCCATCGTACGAGCCACAGCCCAGCTGATCCGGCACTGACTTTAGGTATCTGTCCAGCTCTCTCTTGAAGGCAGCCAGGGGTTTATTGGCAATTCCCCTAATGCTTGATGGGAGGCTGTTGAACAGTCTTGGGCCCCGAACACTTATGGTGTTTTCCCTTAGTGTACCAATGGCGCCCCTACTTTTTATTGGGGCATTTTGCATCGCCTGCCCAGTCTTTCACTTTCGTAGGGAGTGATTTCTGTGTGCAGATTTGGGACCATTCCTTCCAGGATTTTCCAAGTGTAGATTATGATATATCTCTCCCTCCTGCATTCCAACGAGTACAAGTCAAGTGCTTCCAAGCGTTCCCAGTAGTTAAGGTGATTGACAGAACTTATACGTGCAGTAAAGGATCTCTGTATACTCTCTAGATCTGCGATTTCACCTGCTTTGAATGGAGATGTTAATGTACAGCAGTATTCCAGCCTAGAGAGAACAAGTGATTTGAAAAGGATCATCATTGGTTTGGCATCTCTCGTTTTGAACGTTCTCATTATCCATCCTATCATTTTCTTTGCATGTGCGATCGTGGCACTGTTGTGATTCTTGAAAGTGAGATCCTCAGACATTACTACTCCCAGGTCCCTTATATTATTTTTCCGCTCTATTGTATGGCCGGAGTCAGTAGTATACTCTGTTCTAGTTATTATCTCCAGTTTTCCATAACGGAGTAGTTGGAATTTGTCCTCATTGAACATCATATTGTTTACCGTTGCCCACTGGAAAACTTTGTTTATATCTTCTTGGAGGTTAACCGCGTCCTCAGCAGATGACAGCCTCATGCAGATCCTAGTATCATCCGCAAAGGATGATACGGTGCTGTGATGTATATCTCTGTCTATGTCTGATATGAGGATGAGGAATAAGATGGGGGCGAGTACTGTGCCTTGTGGAACAGAGCTCTTCACTATGGCAGCCTCCGATTTAACTCTGTTGACCACTACTCTTTGTGTTCGATTTGTTAGGAAGTTGAAGATCCATCTCCCCACTTTCCCAATTATTCCTTTAGCACGTATTTTATGGGCTATTACGCCATGATCACATTTGTCAAATGCTTTTGCAAAGTCTGTGTATATTACATCTGCATTCTGGTTTTCTTCCAGTGCATCCAAGGCCATGTCATAGTGATCCAGTAGTTGTGAGAGGCAGGAGCGACCTGCCCTGAACCCATGTTGCCCTGGATTGTGCAGATTTTGGGAATCCAGGTGATTTGCAATCCTGCTTCTTAGCACTCTTTCAAAGATTTTTATGATGTGGGACGTCAGAGCTCTTGGTCTATAGTTCTTAGCTAATGCTTTGCTGCCACCTTTATGGAGTGGAGCTATATCCGTTGTTTTAAGTGACTGTGGAATTTCACCCATGTCCAAGCTCCTCCTCCATAGTGTACTTAGGGCACGCAAGAGGGGTTTCTTGCAGTTCTTAATGGAAACAGAGTTCCAGGAGTCTGGGCCCGGGGCTGAGTGCATGGGCATGTTGTCAATGGCTTTTTCGAAATCTATCGGGTAATGTCGGAAATCTGGCATACATTTATGGAGTTTTGAGGCTCATTCATGAAGAAATCATTTGGGTCGTCGATCCTCAGACCGATTAGTGGTTCACTAAACACAGAGTCATACTGGGATTTCAATATTTCACTCATTTCCTTGTTGTCATCTGTGTAAGTCCCATCCTGTCTGAGTAAGGGCCCGATACTAGACGTGGTATTTGCCTTGTTTTTGGCATATGAAAAGAAATATTTTTAATTTCTTTCAATTTCATTAATAGCTTTAAGCTTAAGTTTCGAGAGTTTCTCTACTCTCTGAGCCCGGCCATGGGCCAGGCTCGTCTGGTCCTTGCCTGGTCAACCAGGCTGTTGCTGCTGTAGGCCTGCTGCCCCACATATCCATAATAGCCTGGTTGATCTGGCACCTGGTGAAGATACTTGTCCAGTTTCCTCTTGAAGACTTCTACACGTGTCCCAGCCGTGTTTCTGGCATCTTCTGGTACCCTTGCGTGTAAAAACCATGTGTTACCAGGCTAGCAGATGCGACAGATAGAACCATCCTGTTGAAACCTACGCTGACCCGGCTTGTGTCAATGTTCTGATTACATGTATGGAGCAATCTCGAGTTTTAACACAGTCGGATTGTTTACTGTGGACTGTGCAGCCGAACTTCCCGTTGAACAGAACGCTGGATTGTTTCCAGAGAATTAAATTCCTCTAAAATGTCTCCCTCGTTGCTAGAGGTTGCCCGGCCATTTATGTTCCCTTGGTATTAGATGTTAACGTTATGCAAATATAAGATAATTTACACTACAGTAATGCCACCCTAACCTAAAGTAACTTAATGAATGTAATATCTTATTTTCAAAATTATAGGATCGCTTAGAAAATGATACGTAAATTCATTAGGGTGAACAGGTTGCAAAGTAGCGTGCAGATCAAGGACTTGATCCCAAAGTAGCGTGCAGATCAAGGACTTGATCCCAAAGTAGCGTGCAAATCAAGAACTTGATCCCAAAGTAGCGTTCATATCAAGGACTTGATCCCATAGTAGAGTACATATCAAGGACTTAATCCCAAAGTAGCGTGCAGATCAAGGACCTGACCTCAAAGTATTTCCCTGCATGTATAATCAGGTTTCTCTCTCTCTCTGTTCCAGAGATTTCATTCCAAGTGCAATGAAGTGATGTCAGCAGTTATATATTTTTATTAATTCTGTGCGGACAGTAAACGACTTCTGTGTGTCTCCCAGCTCTGTTATCTCCCCTGCCTTGAAAGGAGCTGCGGACATCGAGCATGCTAGATGCAACACAGCAGAAGTGATCTGAATACTACTATCACTGGTTCTATTTGATTACTACTACTACTATCACTGGTTCTATATGATTACTACTACTATCACTGGTTCTTTTTGATTACTACTACTATCACTGGTTCTATTTGCGTTGTGTTCTCTGAACGATAGATTATCTGACCTTATTATCCCTGAAAAAGACTCGGAAAGATCGGACTATATTTTCAATCTTGTGCCCGTTTTGAGTTCTTCATTTTTGTCGTCTCTAGGCAGTTGAAATTCATTTCTGGTTTACACTGAGTTTTCCACTGCCCGCTGGAAGACCTTTATTGACGTCTGAATGTTTGTTACTGCATCGTCCTCGAACGATACGAAGCAGCGGTTAAGTTTTTTGTTTACATGGCTCAGAGGATGAGGAACAATAAAGATGCCACGACTGTGCATTTACTGCAACAGGATTGTTTACTGTATTGTCAGTATGAATTTACCGAGCCGGTAGCAGAGCGTAGTCAAGATCCTTCAGCGATGACTCCATAAAACAGCCTGTTGCTACTTGTAATCCACATGCCAATGTATTTAAGAGAACGGCTGTGATGAGAGTATATATTACACTTCCAGCTGGTGCGTTCCAGCAGAGAACAATCAGAGTACTAGTGGGTGTTCCCGGTGGTTAAGATGGTTATCTGAGCTGTTGCTGCCAGTAAATGATCGGTGTATATTTTCCAGTCCAGTAATTTCTCAAGCCTTGCAAAGTGAGAGATGCTCCAAGGAACGTTCTTAAGTCAAACTCAAGGTGACGGCTCTAGTCATACGCAAGGTAATGACTACCTTAGGACCTGACGTAAGTCACACACAAGGTGATGATTACTCTAGAACCTGACGTAAGTCACGCAAGGTGATGGCTAGCGTAGGACCTGCCGTCAAGTCACAAGCAAGGTAATGACTACTCAAGGAGCTGCAATAACTCACACACAAGGTGATAACTACCGCTGCACTGACTTAAACCACACAGGTGATCGCTGTCATACTCAAGGTGTGCCCAGCAGTGCTCAAGTGCCGGAGTAACAAAGTTTGTGTTCTTGCTGTCCTGTCATGAATCAGACGAAAATACGCGTTGTGTAAGTTGATGGTCACATTACCAGACACAGCCTGAAGGATACCTGAAGGATGTTTTGGGAGCCAACGACCCCGTAGACCGATCCCACACCAAGCCTCGTGGTAGATCAAGGCCTCATCAACCAGCCTGTTATTGTTAGTATACAGCAGTATATGAAAATGATGTGCCGAGACATAAGAATATAAGAAAGGAGGAACACTGCAGCAGGCCTGTTGGCCTGCAATCTTCCAGGTTGAAATTCTGTTGTATACAGCCGCCATCAAGACAGGCAAGATTACTGAGCTGGAAAACGTACAAATAACTTTCACTGCTCGTATACACTCAAATATCTGAATTACCGGGAACGGTTCAAGTTCCTTCAATTGTCCTCCTTGGAACACAGGTACCTTTGATATACCTTTGAAGAGTATCGAGAGTTAATCTACTCTCTGAGCCCGGCCATGGGCCAGGCTTGCCTGGTGCTTGCCTGGTCAACCAGGCTGTTGCTGGTATATAATTTACACTCGGTAATTCCTAAAGGAACTGGTCCCAAATTGCACACTGGAATCACTGATTTGAGGAACTGGACAAGTTCCTCAAATCAATGCCTGACCAGACGGGCTGTGGTTCTTACCTTGGACTATGTGCTGCCAGCAGTAACAGCCTGTTTGATCAGGCGCTGATTCTCCGAGAAACCTGGTCAGGGACCGGGCCGTTGTGGGCGGTGACCTCCCCGGAAGCGTCGTCAGGTATCCT
Source organism: Cherax quadricarinatus (assembly GCF_038502225.1). Lineage (NCBI taxonomy): Eukaryota > Metazoa > Arthropoda > Malacostraca > Decapoda > Parastacidae > Cherax > Cherax quadricarinatus. The sequence goes on from NC_091292.1 coordinate 59,910,626, forward strand.
TCAGGTATCTCCCCTCTCAAAGCTCACACTCGGAACTTTCACTCTTTTGAATGATTTGAGAGTATCTTGTACTCAGTTTCAATCTATATTTTCTCTACTCTTCAAGAGGAAAGCAACTGAAACTTGTCTTCACTGTACATCATATTGTTGTGTAAGGTCGTTTGGACAAGCTTCTCAAGTCAGCTCCTGATCAGTCCGACTGTGAAGCTTACGCTGGATTTCGTACAACTACCACAACAAACGCTGCAAGAGTTACACTAAAGTTAGAGAGACGACAACTTCTGTGCCTGCAAACGTACCTTTGCAAGCACAAAAACTGTTAGTTGCTATGCTGGCTGGACTTAGCAACCATGGCTCTGGTCGGCTTACCACTTACATTCCACTATAGTTTACTTGGAGTTTACCTGGAGAGGGTTTCGGGGGTCATCGCCCTCGTGGCTCGGTCTGAGACCAGGCCTCATGGTGGATCAGGGTCTGGTCAACCAGGCTGTTACTGCTGGCCGCACGCAAGCTAACGTACGAACCACAGCCCGGTTGGTCAAGTGGTGATGCATTTGTCGTCATTCTTTTCCGGTGTTGACTGCATGACTGTAGATCACATGTTCAGTCTGGCGTTCATGGTGCTTTATACGTCTCATGTGGAAGGCCTGACAGATTTAATCATAACAACATTGATCATTTACGAACTACAGCACATTTCTGGGAGAATCTGCAGGACCTGAAGTGACATTTGTCTTCATTAAAGATATTTAAACATTTCTTTGGATGTGTGTATATGCCAGTATCTTTCTATTAGTCCCGGTTGAGCCGTATGTACAGATGCCTTAAGTACCGAATTTGCACATTTCAGTTTTCCGATGGCTCTGGTTTATGGACCTCGAGGTACCCAGCTAGTGTACCTTTGCTTTTGATGAGTTTCGAGAGTTTTTCTTCTCCCGGAGCCCGCCCATGGGCCAGGCTCGTCTAGTGTTTGCCTGTAATTACTAATTACTAAATCCGTACCAGAGCCAGAACCAAAATGACGCCATCATCACAGACACCAGTATTAATTACCAGCTTCACTTGTAACAACACCTACAATTAGACCAGTCATCCTGTTGGTAATATTAGCACCACACTCCGGCTAATCAGGAACTAATTCATCATGTACCTGGATGTTAGTCGACTGGTGTGAGTCGCATCCTGGGGGACAAAACTAAAGGACAACAATGGAAATAAGACAGTCCCCAATGATTCACTGACTTTCTTGGATTATCCTGAACAAATCTTATCTTACCTACCAATATTACAGCCTGGAGACAACATCGCACATTAAATTTCCACTCCCTTGAACGTTTTGAGTTTGCTCTCTATTCTCCAATCATTCAACAGAGCGGAAATTCAGTGTGAGAGACCTGGGAATGCTAATGTAAGAAGATCTCACATTGCAGGATCACAACAATGTTACTGTGTGCCAGACCGGTGGAGGCTGACTAGTGGTCTCTCACGCCCAGGGAGATAGTGGTAATGTGTACGGGAGGGTAAGATAAGCAGAGATTGTGGCATACATCACGGGAAGAGAACAAAGAAGAGAAAGACAGATAAATCCGAAAATAATGAGAGAAAGATAGAAACAGAGAGACAGAGAGATTGGTTTTGCGTGTGCTGGTACTGACAAAAGGATGAGAGAGACGGCAAGATAATGGACATGAGAGGAAGAAAGGATGTTAATGTAGAAAACTTGGTAATGGATAGAGAACACTCAACGCCAGAAGTGATAAAAAGGGAAGAGAGAGAGAGAGAGAGAGAGAGAGAGAGAGAGAGAGAGAGAGAGAGAGAGAGAGAGAGAGAGAGAGAGAGAGAGAGAGAGAGAGAGAGAGATGATAATAATCTTGTCAGCGGAAGTTGTTAAACTATCAGGTAAAACATCGACTCCCTCCAGAGCCAAGACTTGATACAATCTACCGGCACGTTTCGCTTCATGTTTCTTTACCTAGAGCGAAACGTTGCCAATAATAACACAGATCTACTCTTCTGTCATACTTGCTGCCATTATGTACTGTCATACTTGTCATCCTACACTGTCATACTTGTTGTCATCCTACACTGTCATACTTGTCATCCTACACTGTCATACTTGTTGTCATCCTACACTGTCATACTTGTTGTCATCCTACACTGTCATACTTGTTGCCATCCTACACTGTCATACTTGTTGTCATCCTACACTGTCACACTTGTTGTCATCCTACACTGTCATACTTGTCATCCTACACTGTCATACTTGTTGTCATCCTACACTGTCACACTTGTTGCCATCCTACACTGTCATACTTGTCATCCTACACTGTCATATTTGCTGTCATCCTACACGGTCATACTTGATGCCATCCTACACTGTCAAACTTGTTGTCATCCTATACTTTCATACTTGTTGTCGTCCTACACTGTCATACTTGTTGTCATCCTGTAATGTCATACTTGCTGCCATCCTGACGGCCACCAGCAACAACAACCTGGTTGACCAGGATAGCAAAGGACGAGCCTGGCCCACGGCCGGGCTCAGGAGTAGGAAAACTCTCGAAACTCATGAAAGGGATATCCAAGGTATCCTGCAGGTAAGTGACCGCAGGATTTGCCATCCTTCAGTTGTATGGTCAGGTAATGCTGGTCTACTCTGAGGCTAAGCTAAGCCAAGCCAGTTTTCTCCATAAAAAATTACCTGGCAACCCAGGTTATGTAATTACCAAGCAACCCAGGTAATTAACGGGCAGTCCAGGTAATTAACTACCTGGAAACCCAGGTAAAGTAATTACCTGGCAGCCCAAGTAATTAACGGGCAGCCCATATTAACTACCTGGAAGCCCAGGTCAAGTAATTACCTGGCATCCCATGCAGTTAATCACCTGGTAACCCAGGTACTTAATTACCTGGTAACCCAGGTAGTTAATTACCTGGCAACCCAGGTACTTAATTACCTGGCAACCCAGGTACTTAATTACCTGGCAACCCAGGTACTTAATTACCTGGTAGGTAATTTAGAACGATAAATCCCCTTCACTCACGTGACATGATAACAGCAAAGAGCTCTTGATCCAAGAAAGGAGATACACCCTCCTCTCTCCTAGATCAAACCTCAATAACTACCTCTCCATGAATAATGAATTATACACGGTGAGAATTATCTGCAATATAATCTAAGACAAAAGTATAATTGGGAAATAATGATAGATGTCTAGCAGGTGGCGAGGATGGATTCATTAAGGCATAAAAGTAATTAGCGGTAATAACGAGGCCACAAGAGGTGGTTGGTAGTTAGTCGGCGAGGCGGCAGTAACGAGCGTGAGGTGAGACAGTTACTTGCTGTATACTGGAACTGCCCTACCCACCACTAGTTTACTACTAGGGGATGACTAGTATTGTCTGTTATTACTACTAGTATTGACTGTTATTACTACTAGTATTGTCTGTTATTACTACTAGTATTGACTGTTATTACTACTAGTATTGACTGTTATTACTACTAGTATTGACTGTTATTACTACTAGTATTGACTGTTATTACTACTAGTATTGTCTGTTATTACTACTAGTATTGACTGTTATTACTACTAGTATTGACTGTTATTACTACTAGTATTGACTGTTATTACTACTAGTATTGTCTGTTATTACTACTAGTATTGACTTATTACTACTAGTATTGACTGTTATTACTACTAGTATTGACTGTTATTACTACAAGTATTGTCTGTTATTACTACTAGTATTGACTGTTATTACTACTAGTATTGACTGTTATTACTACTAGTATTGACTGTTATTACTACTAGTATTGTCTGTTATTACTATTGCTGCAGTGTTCCCTTTCTTATGAGTCGTGCGTCAGGTGTTGCTTTGTTGTGGGATGTGATAGTGAGGTGTGGTCTAGACCCTTTATATGCCTTCCTTTGATGCATTACTTTCATTGTTCCTTGATAATGTGAGAAGTCACGAAAGCGCTTGGAATTTCTCTATTTTTCACAGTCGTTGTTTTGCGTGTGTGTGTATATATATATATATATATATATATATATATATATATATATATATATATATATATATATATATATATATATATATATATATATATATATATATATACACACACACAATGTTAAACTGTTATTAACCCTTTACACGAACAGTCTGATTGATCAGGTCATCAACCAGAAGACAAGGACAAATCGTTGAGTAACACACAAAGACCCACATTACTGCGATTAATACAAAACACTGATAACGGATGCCAGTTAACCAGAGAAAGAGTTCTGCAATGTTGTAAATGAGAGACTCAGAATAAATCATAGCAATTAGAGATGAAAGAGTCAATTACAACTGTATCTAGTCAATTAGAGCAGCAATCCCAGAGCTGTTACCTAATACAGTCAGATGCAGGTCATTGGGAAAACCTGGCAAGTTGTGGAGTGAGTGAGTAGACCCCTGGCAAGCTGTGGAGTGACTGGGTAGACCACTGGCAAGCTGTGGAGTGACTGAGTAGACCTGGCAAGCTGTGGAGTGACTGAGTAGACCTGGCAAGCTGTGGAGTGACTGAGTAGACCTGGCAAGCTGTGGAGTGACTGAGTAGACCTGGCAAACTGTGGAGTGACTGAGTAGACCTGGCAAGCTGTGGAGTGACTGGGAACACCTGGCAAGTTGTGGAGTGACTGAGATGCCAGCTATGGTCTGTATACGTTGTACATGTACTTGTAGAAATAAACATTATTATTGTTATTATTATTATTATTATTATTATTAATATTATTATTATTATTATAGTAAGGCGAGGACTCAGTCCCCCGAAGACAGAGACTTAAATTCTCTACCCGAAGGATATCCAAAGGATGTTACGGTACGTCAACGCCACAGCTGCCCGGTCCCAGACCAGGCCTCAGGATGGATCAAGGCTGTTGGCCGCATGCATGTAGTCCAACGTACGAACCACAGCCTGGTTCGTGCGTTACACAGCCTGGTTAGTGCGTTGGACTGCGTCAGGAACTGACAAGTTCCACTCTTGGAGGTAACCAGAGGTTTGTTAGTAATTCCCCTTATGCGATAAAAAGTCGGGGACCTCTGACACTCATCGAGTTCTCTCTTAGTGCACTCATCGCACCCCTGGTTTTTACTTGCACCGTCTGCCAAGTCTCCTGTTTGGATTCAGAGTGATTTTGGAGTGCGAGTCAGGGAACAATCCCTCCAGGTATTTCCGTAGTTTCAGTTTAACCCTATAAGACGATGGTTTAACATGTAAGACGATAGTTTAACCCTATAAGATGATGGTTTAATTATAAGATGATGGTTTAACCCTATAAGACGATGGTTTAAACCTATAAGACAATGGTTTAACCCTATAAGACGGTGGTTTAACGCTATAAGATGATGGTTTAACCCCATGAACCACACAGATAGTATGTTGTTAGACAGCAATCACCCAGAATTGAAACAATAGTTAGTGCAGTAAATTATGCTACATCTACAGTACACTATTAGTCGTGTCGTTCACTGGTTAATGAAACGTAAGTTAACTCGTAACAAGCGTACTTGCTTAGTTGAGTTTATAGGGGTCGGTTCATTGCCCCGGGCTCCATTTCTTTTTCCACTGACTTCAGCGATTCCTGGCCTCCAGGGAGTGATCCAGGGAGTGATCCAAGGAGTGATCCTGGGAGTGATCCAAGGAGTGATCCTGGGAGTGATCCTGGGAGTGATCCAAGGAGTGATCCTGGGAGTGATCCAGGGAGTGATCCAAGGAGTGATCCAAGGAGTGATCCTAGGAGTGATCCAGGGAGTGATCCAAGGAGTGATCCTGGGAGTGATCCAAGGAGTGATCCTGGGAGTGATCAAGGGAGTGATCCAAGGAGTGATCCTGGGAGTGATCCAAGGAGTGATCCTGGGAGTGATCCAAGGAGTGATCCTGCGAGTGATCCAGGGAGTGATCCAAGGAGTGATCCTGGGAGTGATCCAAGGAGTGATCCTGGGAGTGATCCAGGGAGTGATCCAAGGAGTGATCCTGGGAGTGATCCAAGGAGTGATCCTGGGAGTGATCCAAGGAGTGATCCTGGGAGTGATCCAAGGAGTGATCCAGGGAGTGAACCAGGGAGTGATCCTGGGAGTGATCCTGGGAGTGATCCAGGGAGTGATCCAAGGAGTGATCCTGGGAGTGATCCAAGGAGTGATCCTGGGAGTGATCCAAGGAGTGATCCTGGGAGTGATCCAAGGAGTGATCCTGGGAGTAATCCAAGGAGTGATCCTGGGAGTGATCCAAGGAGTGATCCTGGGAGTGATCCAAGGAGTGATCCTGGGAGTGATCCAAGGAGTGATCCAGGGAGTGATCCAAGGAGTGATCCAAGGAGTGATCCTGGGAGTGATCCAGGGAGTGATCCAAGGAGTGATCCTGGGAGTGATCCAAGGAGTGATCCTGGGAGTGATCCAAGGAGTGATCCTGGGAGTGATCCAAGGAGTGATCCAGGGAGTGATCCAAGGAGTGATCCTGGGAGTGATCCAAGGAGTGATCCTGGGAGTAATCCAAGGAGTGATCCTGGGAGTGATCCAAGGAGTGATCCTGGGAGTGATCCAAGGAGTGATCCTGGGAGTGATCCAAGGAGTGATCCAGGGAGTGATCCAAGGAGTGATCCAAGGAGTGATCCTGGGAGTGATCCAGGGAGTGATCCAAGGAGTGATCCTGGGAGTGATCCAAGGAGTGATCCTGGGAGTGATCCAAGGAGTGATCCTGGGAGTGATCCAAGGAGTGATCCAGGGAGTGATCCAAGGAGTGATCCAAGGAGTGATCCTGGGAGTGATCCTGGGAGTGATCCTGGGAGTGATCCAAGGAGTGATCCTGGGAGTGATCCAAGGAGTGATTCAGGGAGTGATCCGAGTGATCCAAGGAGTGATCCAGGGAGTGATCCAAGGAGTGATCCTGGGAGTGATCCAGGGAGTGATCCAAGGAGTGATCCAAAGAGTGATCCTGGGAGTGATCCAAGGAGTGATCCAGGGAGTGATCCAAGGAGTGATCCTGGAAGTGATCCAGGGAGTGATCCAAGGAGTGATCCTGGGAGTGATCCAAGGAGTGATCCTGGGAGTGATCCAAGGAGTGATCCTGGGAGTGATCCAGGGAGTGATCCAAGGAGTGATCCTGGGAGTGATCCAAGGAGTGATCCTGGGAGTGATCCAAGGAGTGATCCTGGGAGTGATCCAAGGAATGATCCAGGGAGTGATCCAAGGAGTGATCCAGGGAGTGATCCTGGGAGTGATCCAAGGAGTGATCCTGGGAGTGATCCAAGGAATGATCCTGGGAGTGATCCAAGGAGTGATCCTGGGAGTGATCCAAGGAGTGATCCTGGGAGTGATCCAAGGAGTGATCCTGGGAGTGATCCAGGAAGTGATCCAAGGAGTGATCCAGAGAGTGATCCAAGGAGTGATCCAGGGAGTGATCCAAGGAGTGATCCTGGGAGTGATCCAAGGAGTGATCCTGGGAGTGATCCAAGGAGTGATCCTGGGAGTGATCCTGGGAGTGATCCAAGGAGTGATCCAGGGAGTGATCCAAGGAGTGATCCTGGGAGTGATCCTGGGAGTGATCCAAGGAGTGATCCTGGGAGTGATCCAAGGAGTGATCCTGGGAGTGATCCAGGGAGTGATCCAAGGAGTGATCCTGGGGGTGATCCAGGGAGTGATCCAAGGAGTGATCCAAGGAGTGATCCTGGGAGTGATCCTGGGAGTGATCCTGGGAGTGATCCAAGGAGTGATTCAGGGAGTGATCCGAGTGATCCAAGGAGTGATCCAGGGAGTGATCCAAGGAGTGATCCTGGGAGTGATCCAGGGAGTGATCCAAGGAGTGATCCTGGGAGTGATCCTGGGAGTGATCCAAGGAGTGATCCAGGGAGTGATCCAAGGAGTGATCCTGGAAGTGATCCAGGGAGTGATCCAAGGAGTAATCCAAGGAGTGATCCTGGGAGTGATCCAAGGAGTGATCCTGGGAGTGATCCAGGGAGTGATCCAAGGAGTGATCCTGGGAGTGGTCCAAGGAGTGATCCAGGGAGTGATCCAGGGAGTGATCCTGGGAGTGATCCTGGGAGTGATCCAAGGAGTAATCCTGGGAGTGATCCAAGGAGTGACTCAGGGAGTGATCCAAGGAGTGATCCTGGGAGTGATCCGAGTGATCCAGGGAGTGATCCAAGGAGTGATTCAGGGAGTGATCCAAGGAGTGATCCTGGGAGTGATCCTGGGAGTGATCCAGGGAGTGATCCAAGGAGTGATCCTGGGAGTGATCCTGGGAGTGATCCAGGGAGTGATCCAAGGAGTGATCCTGGGAGTGATCCAAGGAGTGATCCAGGGAGTGATCCAAGGAGTGATCCTGGGAGTGATCCTGGGAGTGATCCTGGGAGTGATCCTGGGAGTGATCCAAGGAGTGATCCTGGGAGTGATCCAAGGAGTGATTCAGAGAGTGATCCAAGGAGTGATCCAAGGATTGATCCAGGGAGTGATCCAAGGAGTGATCCTGGGAGTGATCCAGGGAGTGATCCAAGGAGTGATCCAAAGAGTGATCCTGGGAGTGATCCAAGGAGTGATCCAGGGAGTGATCCAAGGAGTGATCCTGGAAGTGATCCAAGGAATGATCCAAGGAGTGATCCAAGGAGTGATCCAGGGAGTGATCCAAGGAGTGATCCTGGGAGTGATCCAGGGAGTGATCCAAGGAGTGATCCTGGGAGTGATCCAGGGAGTGATCCAGGGAGTGATCCTGGGAGTGATCCTGGGAGTGATCCAAGGAGTAATCCTGGGAGTGATCCAAGGAGTGACTCAGGGAGTGATCCAAGGAGTGATCCAAGGAGTGATCCTGGGAGTGATCCGAGTGATCCAGGGAGTGATCCAAGGAGTGATCCTGGGAGTGATCCAGGGAGTGATCCAAGGAGTGATCCTGGGAGTGATCCGAGTGATCCAGGGAGTGATCCAAGGAGTGATCCTGGGAGTGATCCGAGTGATCCAGGGAGTGATCCAAGGAGTGATCCTGGGAGTGATCCAGGGAGTGATCCAAGGAGTGATTCAGGGAGTGATCCAAGGAGTGATCCTGGGAGTGATCCTGGGAGTGATCCAGGGAGTGATCCAGGGAGTGATCCAAGGAGTGATCCTGGGAGTGATCCAGGGAGTGATCCAAGGAGTGATCCTGGGAGTGATCCAAGGAGTGATCCTGGGAGTGATCCTGGGAGTGATCCTGGGAGTGATCCAAGGAGTGATCCAAGGAGTGATCCTGGGAGTGATCCGAGTGATCCAGGGAGTGATCCAGGGAGTGATCCAAGGAGTGATTCAGGGAGTGATCCAAGGAGTGATCCAAGGAGTGATCCAAGGAGTGATCCAAGGAGTGATCCAGGGAGTGATCCAAGGAGTGATCCTGGGAGTGATCCTGGGAGTGATCCAGGGAGTGATCCAAGGAGTGATCCTGGGAGTGATCCAAGGAGTGATCCAGGGAGTGATCCAAGGAGTGATCCTGGGAGTGATCCTGGGAGTGATCCTGGGAGTGATCCAGGGAGTGATCCAGGGAGTGATCCTGGGAGTGATCCTGGGAGTGATCCAAGGAGTAATCCTGGGAGTGATCCAAGGAGTGACTCAGGGAGTGATCCAAGGAGTGATCCAGGGAGTGATCCAGGGAGTGATCCAAGGAGTGATCCTGGGAGTGATCCGAGTGATCCTGGGAGTGATCCGAGTGATCCAAGGAGTGATCCTGGGAGTGATCCAGGGAGTGATCCAAGGAGTGATTCAGGGAGTGATCCAAGGAGTGATCCTGGGAGTGATCCTGGGAGTGATCCAGGGAGTGATCCAGGGAGTGATCCAAGGAGTGATCCTGGGAGTGATCCAGAGAGTGATCCAAGGAGTGATCCTGGGAGTGATCCAAGGAGTGATCCTGGGAGTGATCCTGGGAGTGATCCTGGGAGTGATCCAAGGAGTGATCCAAGGAGTGATCCAAGGAGTGATCCTGGGAGTGATCCGAGTGATCCAGGGAGTGATCCAGGGAGTGATCCAAGGAGTGATTCAGGGAGTGATCCAAGGAGTGATCCAAGGAGTGATCCAAGGAGTGATCCAAGGAGTGATCCAGGGAGTGATCCAAGGAGTGATCCTGGGAGTGATCCTGGGAGTGATCCAGGGAGTGATCCAAGGAGTGATCCTGGGAGTGATCCAAGGAGTGATCCAGGGAGTGATCCTGGGAGTGATCCTGGGAGTGATCCTGGGAGTGATCCAAGGAGTGATCCTAGGAGTGATCCAAGGAGTGATTCAGAGAGTGATCCAAGGAGTGATCCAAGGAGTGATCCAGGGAGTGATCCAAGGAGTGATCCTGGGAGTGATCCAGGGAGTGATCCAAGGAGTGATCCAAAGAGTGATCCTGGGAGTGATCCAAGGAGTGATCCTGGGAGTGATCCAAGGAGTGATCCAGGGAGTGATCCAAGGAGTGATCCTGGAAGTGATCCAAGGAGTGATCCAGGGAGTGATCCAAGGAGTGATCCTGGGAGTGATCCAGGGAGTGATCCAAGGAGTGATCCTGGGAGTGATCCAGGGAGTGATCCAGGGAGTGATCCTGGGAGTGATCCTGGGAGTGATCCAAGGAGTAATCCTGGGAGTGATCCTGGGAGTGATCCAAGGAGTAATCCTGGGAGTGATCCAAGGAGTGACTCAGGGAGTGATCCAAGGAGTGATCCTGGGAGTGATCCTGGGAGTGATCCGAGTGATCCAGGGAGTGATCCAAGGAGTGATCCTGGGAGTGATCCAGGGAGTGATCCAAGGAGTGATTCAGGGAGTGATCCAAGGAGTGATCCTGGGAGTGATCCTGGGAGTGATCCAGGGAGTGATCCAGGGAGTGATCCAAGGAGTGATCCTGGGAGTGATCCAGGGAGTGATCCAAGGAGTGATCCTGGGAGTGATCCAAGGAGTGATCCTGGGAGTGATCCTGGGAATGATCCTGGGAGTGATCCAAGGAGTGATCCTGGGAGTGATCCAAGGAGTGATTCAGGGAGTGATCCAAGGAGTGATCCAAGGAGCAATCCTGGGAGTGATCCAGGGAGTGATCCAGGGAGTGATCCAAGGAGTGATCATGGGAGTGATCCTGGGAGTGATCCTGGGAGTGATCCAAGGAGTGATCCTGGGAGTGATCCAAGGAGTGATTCAGGGAGTGATCCAAGGAGTGATCCAGGGAGTGATTCAGGGAGTGATCCAGGGAGTGATCCAGGGAGTGATTCAGGGAGTGATCCAAGGAGTGATCCAGGGAGTGATCCAGGGAGTGATTCAGGGAGTGATCCAAGCAGTGATCCAGGGAGTGATCCTGGGAGTGATCCAGGGAGTGATCCAAGGAGTGATCCAAAGAGTGATCCTGGGAGTGATCCAAGGAGTGATCCAGGGAGTGATCCAAGGAGTGATCCTGGAAGTGATCCAAGGAATGATCCAAGGAGTGATCCAAGGAGTGATCCAGGGAGTGATCCAAGGAGTGATCCTGGGAGTGATCCAGGGAGTGATCCAAGGAGTGATCCTGGGAGTGATCCAGGGAGTGATCCAGGGAGTGATCCTGGGAGTGATCCAAGGAGTAATCCTGGGAGTGATCCAAGGAGTGACTCAGGGAGTGATCCAAGGAGTGATCCAAGGAGTGATCCTGGGAGTGATCCGAGTGATCCAGGGAGTGATCCAAGGAGTGATCCTGGGAGTGATCCAGGGAGTGATCCAAGGAGTGATTCAGGGAGTGATCCAAGGAGTGATCCTGGGAGTGATCCAAGGAGTGATCCTGGGAGTGATCCTGGGAATGATCCTGGGAGTGATCCAAGGAGTGATCCTGGGAGTGATCCAAGGAGTGATTCAGGGAGTGATCCAAGGAGTGATCCAAGGAGCAATCCTGGGAGTGATCCAGGGAGTGATCCAGGGAGTGATCCAAGGAGTGATCATGGGAGTGATCCTGGGAGTGATCCTGGGAGTGATCCAAGGAGTGATCCTGGGAGTGATCCAAGGAGTGATTCAGGGAGTGATCCAAGGAGTGATCCAGGGAGTGATTCAGGGAGTGATCCAGGAAGTGATCCAGGGAGTGATCCAGGGAGTGATTCAGGGAGTGATCCAAGGAGTGATCCAGGGAGTGATCCAGGGAGTGATTCAGGGAGTGATCCAAGGAGTGATCCAGGGAGTGATCCAGGGAGTGATTCAGGGAGTGATCCAGGGAGTGATCCTGGGAGTGATCCAGGGAGTGATTCAGGGAGTGATCCAAGGAGTGATCCAGGGAGTGATCCAGGGAGTGATTCAGGGAGTGATCCAAGGAGTGATCCAGGGAGTGATCCAGGGAGTGATTCAGGGAGTGATCCAAGGAGTGATCCAGGGAGTGATTCAGGGAGTGATCCAGGGAGTGATCCTGGGAGTGATCCAGGGAGTGATCCTGGGAGTGATCCTGGGAGTGATCCTGGGAGTGATCCTGGGAGTGATCATGTCTTGACACTATGTAATGTGCAGCAGAACACACACATACACAGATCAAGACTTTTATTGAGGAAACGTATTGCCGTGAGTGTCTTCGTCAGTCCTAAAACAGAGAACCAGAGCAAGCAGTGTATACGGTGCAAGAGATCAGGTGATCAGTCTAAGATTGTGTAACATTGTAGGTGGTATAAACCTTGGTAATAAATACCGACAAGTTGGTTTAGAAAGACACGTAAGCAAACACTATAACATATTTATTAGAAAACGTTTCGGCCCTGGGATCTTGATCACTTCTGGTCCCAGGTCCCAGGACCGAAACGTTTTCTAATAAATATGTTATAGTGTTTGCTTACGTGTCTTTCTAAACCAACATTGTAGGTGACATACTGGAGACAGATAACAATCTATGATCATTTGTTTTAAAAGGGTGACAGATCAGTCAGGCTCTTATGGCTATGTGAGGTAGAGGGGCACCAGCAGCATCAGTCTGGCTGACCAGGCTAGCACCAGACGAGCCTGACCCATGGCCGGGCTCGAGGAGTAGAAAAACTCTCGGAACTCATCAAAGGTATATCACTGGTATACTGGGTAATATGAGAAAAAGGTTCGACAAAAACATGACTAAGCCAGTAAGCCTTCTGCAGTGCTTCCTGGTGCAGCTTGGTGTCATCTACTGACAGTGTCCAGGTGGGGTGATACATGGCACGGTCTAAACACTTTCGACAATATAGTGTTAGCAGAAACCTGGCTTCTCTAAATTTCATGAGGTGGTTCTGTTTGCTCCTGTGTTGTGCACATTGTTTGCTCCTGTGTTGTGTACATTGTTTGCTCCTGTGTTGTGCACATTGTTTGCTCCTGTGTTGTGCACATTGTTTGCTCCTGTGTTGTGCACATTGTTTGCTCCTGTGTTGTGCACATTGTTTGCTCCTGTGTTGTGCACATTGTTTGCTGCTGTGTTGTGCACATTGTTTGCTCCTGTGTTGCGCACATTGTTTGCTCCTGTGTTGTGCACATTGTTTGCTCCTGTGTTGTGCACATTGTTTGCTCCTGTGTTGTGCACATTGTTTGCTCCTGTGTTGTGCACATTGTTTGCTCCTGTGTTGCGCACATTGTTTGCTCCTGTGTTGCGCACATTGTTTGCTCCTGTGTTGTGCACATTGTTTGCTCCTGTGTTGTGCACATTGTTTGCTCCTGTGTTGTGCACATTGTTTGCTCCTGTGTTGCGCACATTGTTTGCTCCTGTGTTGTGCACATTGTTTGCTCCTGTGTTGTACACATTGTTTGCTCCTGTGTTGCGCACATTGTTTGCTCCTGTGTTGCGCACATTGTTTGCTCCTGTGTTGCGCACATTGTTTGCTCCTGTGTTGCGCACATTGTTTGCTCCTGTGTTGTGCACATTGTTTGCTCCTGTGTTGTGCACATTGTTTGCTCCTGTGTTGTGCACATTGTTTGCTCCTGTGTTGTGCACACTGTTTGCTCCTGTGTTGTGCACATTGTTTGCTCCTGTGTTGTGCACATTGTTTGCTCCTGTGTTGTGCACATTGTTTGCTCCTGTGTTGTACACATTGTTTGCTCCTGTGTTGTGCACATTGTTTGCTCCTGTGTTGTGCACATTGTTTGCTCCTGTGTTGCACACATTGTTTTCTCCTGTGTTGCGCACATTGTTTGCTCCTGTGTTGCACACATTGTTTGCTCCTGTGTTGCGCACATTGTTTGCTCCTGTGTTGCACACATTGTTTGCTCCTGTGTTGTACACATTGTTTGCTCCTGTGTTGTGCACATTGTTTGCTCCTGTGTTGTGCACATTGTTTGCTCCTGTGTTGTACACATTGTTTGCTCCTGTGTTGTGCACATTGTTTGCTCCTGTGTTGTACACATTGTTTGCTCCTGTGTTGCACACATTGTTTGCTCCTGTGTTGCACACATTGTTTGCTCCTGTGTTGTACACATTGTTTGCTCCTGTGTTGCACACATTGTTTGCTCCTGTGTTGCACATATTGTTTGCTCCTGTGTTGCACACATTGTTTGCTCCTGTGTTGCACACATTGTTTGCTCCTGTGTTGCACACATTGTTTGCTCCTGTGGTGCACACATTGTTTGCTCCTGTGTTGCACACATTGTTTGCTCCTGTGTTGCACACATTGTTTGCTCCTGTGTTGCACACATTGTTTGCTCCTGTGTTGCACACATTGTTTGCTCCTGTGTTGTACACATTGTTTGCTCCTGTGTTGCACACATTGTTTGCTCCTGTGTTGCACATATTGTTTGCTCCTGTGTTGCACACATTGTTTGCTCCTGTGTTGCACACATTGTTTGCTCCTGTGTTGCACACATTGTTTGCTCCTGTGTTGCACACATTGTTTGCTCCTGTGTTGCACACATTGTTTGCTCCTGTGTTGCACACATTGTTTGCTCCTGTGTTGCACACATTGTTTGCTCCTGTGTTTCACATATTGTTTGCTCCTGTGTTGCACACATTGCTCCTGTGTTTCACACATTGTTTGCTCCTGTGTTGCACACATTGTTTGCTCCTGTGTTGCACACATTGCTCCTGTGTTGCACACATTGCTCCTGTGTTGCACACATTGCTCCTGTGTTGCACACATTGCTCCTGTGTTGCACACATTGTTTTCTCCTGTGTTGCACACATTGCTCCTGTGTTGCACACATTGCTCCTGTGTTGCACACATTGTTGTGGTCGTCGCGGTTGCACACTATTTTACATTTACGTATTTTTACTTCCACAGATGTTGCTGTTTCGCCCACATACTTCTCATCACATCCTTCACAAGGTATGACGTAGACTCCTGCACCGGTGCTTGTGTTGTGTGTCTGTTGTGGGCTTGTAGCTATTTTAAAATTATTGTCTCTCAGTGCCAAGGATAGTTCAATGCTGTGTTGCTAACAGGCACAACAATATATGTGGCTGTTTCTCTGCAGTGTCGACGTTGTTCCTGTTGAGAACGCGTGTTGCTACGAGTGTCCTGAAGTCGGTGATGAGTGAGAAAGGAAGTGTAGTAGTTTGTAAGCCTGTTTAATGCATTCACGTTCATCTAAACTGGGCAAATATCTTCAACAGGTGCCAGATCAACCAGGCTGTGATGGATATGTGGGGCAGCGGGCCTCCAGCAGCAACAGCCTGGTTGACCAGGCAAGCACCAGACGAGCCTGGCCCATGGCCGGGCTCCGAGAGTAGTGAAAATCTCGAAACTTTTCAAAGATAAAGGTTGTAGGGACTGGTGGCTGTATATTCTATATGCCTGAGAATCCAGTCAAGAAGCCCTTTCAGTTTCACTCCCATCATAATAAGAGATAATCAAAACGCCCCTTTACTCCCATCATAATAAGATAAAAAGGGCTATTGGTGTACAATAATATGCCAGGCTAGAGAAAATCAGTGACTTGAAGACTGTGTATCACCACTGACTTAGCATCTCTAATTTTGAAGATTCTAATTATCCAGCCCATCGTCTTCCTGTCTTTGAAGGAGTCAGTTCATGTCTTCTGGCTATGTCTCTTAAATCTCATTGACCAGTCTCACCGATTTCTGGTTGTGTTAGTAACACTGTAGTGATCCTTAACCTAAAGATCTTCTGACATTGCTATTCCCAAGTCAACAAACGTATCATTAAACAATTAAAATCCACACGATCAGTACCTCGCTCGCCAGGCTGTAGCTTCCTCAACCAGCCTCAACACCTTTGCCCAAACACTGTGATAAATCACCAACGTCTTCCCTACCCATCGATCACTGACTCCTACATTTCTGCCAGCACAAGCGTTACTGCTAATACTAGCGTTACTCCTAATACTAGCTTTACTGCCAACACTAGCGTTACTGCCAACACTAGCGTTACTGCCAACACTAGCGTTACTGCCAACACTAGCGTTACTGCCAACACTAGCGTTACTGCTAATACTAGCTTTACTGCCAACACTAGCGTTACTGCCAACACTAGCGTTACTGCTAATACTAGCTTTACTGCCAACACTAGCGTTACTGCTAACACTAGCGTTACTGCTAATACTAGCGTTACTGCCAATACTAGCGTTACTGCCAATACTAGCGTTACTGCCAACACTAGCGTTACTGCCAATATTAGCGTTACTGCCAACACTAGCGTTACTGCCAACACTAGCGTTACTGCCAATACTAGCGTTACTGCCAACACTAGCGTTACTGCCAATACTAGCGTTACTGCCAACACTAGCGTTACTGCTAATACTAGCTTTACTGCCAACACTAGCGTTACTGCCAACACTAGCGTTACTGATAATACTAGCGTTACTGCCAACACTAGCGTTACTGCCAATACTAGCGTTACTGCCAATACTAGCGTTACTGCCAACACTAGCGTTACTGCTAATACTAGCTTTACTGCCAACACTAGCGTTACTGCCAACACTAGCGTTACTGCTAATACTAGCGTTACTGCCAACACTAGCGTTACTGCCAATACTAGCGTTACTGCCAATACTAGCGTTACTGCCAACACTAGCGTTACTGCTAATACTAGCTTTACTGCCAACACTAGCGTTACTGCCAACACTAGCGTTACTGCTAATACTAGCGTTACTGCCAACACTAGCGTTACTGCCAATACTAGCGTTACTGCCAATACTAGCGTTACTGCCAACACTAGCGTTACTGCCAATATTAGCGTTACTGCCAACACTAGCGTTACTGCCAATATTAGCGTTACTGCCAACACTAGCGTTACTGCCAATACTAGCGTTAGTGCTAATACTAGCGTTACTGCCAACACTAGCGTTACTGCCAATACTAGCGTTACTGCCAATACTAGCGTTACTGCCAACACTAGCGTTACTGCCAATATTAGCGTTACTGCCAACACTAGCGTTACTGCCAACACTAGCGTTACTGCCAATACTAGCGTTACTGCCAACACTAGCGTTACTGCCAATACTAGCGTTACTGCCAATACTAGCGTTACCGCCAACACTAGCGTTACTGCCAATACTAGCGTTACTGCCAACACTAGCGTTACTGCCAACACTAGCGTTACTGCCAATACTAGCGTTACTGCCAACACTAGCGTTACTGCCAACACTAGCGTTACTGCCAACACTAGCGTTACTGCCAACACTAGCGGTACTGCCAACACTAGCGTTACTGCCAATACTAGCGTTACTGCCAATACTAACGTTACTGCCAATACTAGCGGTACTGCCTACGCTAGCGTTACTGCCAATACTAGCGGTACTGCCAACACTAGCGTTACTGCCAATACTAGCGTTACTGCCAATACTAGCGTTACTGCTAACACTAGCGTTACTGCCAACACTAGCGTTACTGCCAATACTAACGTTACTGCCAATACTAGCGGTACTGCCTACGCTAGCGTTACTGCCAACACTAGCGTTACTGCCAACACTAGCGTTACTGCTAATACTAGCTTTACTGCCAACACTAGCGTTACTGCCAACACTAGCGTTACTGCTAATACTAGCGTTACTGCCAATACTAGCGTTACTGCCAATACTAGCGTTACTGCCAACACTAGCGTTACTGCCAATATTAGCGTTACTGCCAACACTAGCGTTACTGCCAACACTAGCGTTACTGCCAATACTAGCGTTACTGCCAACACTAGCGTTACTGCCAATACTAGCGTTACTGCCAACACTAGCGTTACTGCTAATACTAGCTTTACTGCCAACACTAGCGTTACTGCCAACACTAGCGTTACTGATAATACTAGCGTTACTGCCAACACTAGCGTTACTGCCAATACTAGCGTTACTGCCAATACTAGCGTTACTGCCAACACTAGCGTTACTGCTAATACTAGCTTTACTGCCAACACTAGCGTTACTGCCAACACTAGCGTTACTGCTAATACTAGCGTTACTGCCAACACTAGCGTTACTGCCAATACTAGCGTTACTGCCAATACTAGCGTTACTGCCAACACTAGCGTTACTGCTAATACTAGCTTTACTGCCAACACTAGCGTTACTGCCAACACTAGCGTTACTGCTAATACTAGCGTTACTGCCAACACTAGCGTTACTGCCAATACTAGCGTTACTGCCAATACTAGCGTTACTGCCAACACTAGCGTTACTGCCAATATTAGCGTTACTGCCAACACTAGCGTTACTGCCAATATTAGCGTTACTGCCAACACTAGCGTTACTGCCAATACTAGCGTTAGTGCTAATACTAGCGTTACTGCCAACACTAGCGTTACTGCCAATACTAGCGTTACTGCCAATACTAGCGTTACTGCCAACACTAGCGTTACTGCCAATATTAGCGTTACTGCCAACACTAGCGTTACTGCCAACACTAGCGTTACTGCCAATACTAGCGTTACTGCCAACACTAGCGTTACTGCCAATACTAGCGTTACTGCCAATACTAGCGTTACCGCCAACACTAGCGTTACTGCCAATACTAGCGTTACTGCCAACACTAGCGTTACTGCCAACACTAGCGTTACTGCCAATACTAGCGTTACTGCCAACACTAGCGTTACTGCCAACACTAGCGTTACTGCCAACACTAGCGTTACTGCCAACACTAGCGTTACTGCCAATACTAACGTTACTGCCAATACTAGCGGTACTGCCTACGCTAGCGTTACTGCCAACACTAGCGTTACTGCCAACACTAGCGTTACTGCCAATACTAGCGTTACTGCCAATACTAACGTTACTGCCAATACTAGCGGTACTGCCTACGCTAGCGGTACTGCCAACACTAGCGTTACTGCCAATACTAGCGTTACTGCCAATACTAGCGTTACTGCTAACACTAGCGTTACTGCCAACACTAGCGTTACTGCCAATACTAACGTTACTGCCAATACTAGCGGTACTGCCTACGCTAGCGTTACTGCCAACACTAGCGGTACTGCCAACACTAGCGTTACTGCCAATACTAACGTTACTGCCAATACTAGCGGTACTGCCTACGCTAGCGGTACTGTCATCACAGCCGGGCTGATCTGGCACTTGGCGGAGGTAGTGATCCAGTTTTCTCAAGACTGTATTTTCCACATTCTTCCGTGTCTTTCATTCCAGTAAGCTGTTATAGCAGCTTAATGTTGACGAGGTCCGCGAGTTTTTCAACTCCCAGAGCCCGGCCATGGGCCAGGCTCGTCTAGTGCTTCCCTGGTATATACTGTACTCTTATGCATCTTTTTTCAGTTCCAAGTAACCCGTTCACAACAGTGCCAAGGTCTGTGTGCCAAGGTCTGTGTGCCAAGGTCTGTGTGCCAAGGTCTGTCGGTACTGGTCCAATCTGCTGCACCTGTGACCTGTTAGTAGCGACTCAACGCTCTGTGACTTGTGTTAGTGGTGACTCAACACTGTGACCTGTGTTAGTGGTGACTCAACACTGTGACCTGTGTTAGTGGTGACTCAACACTGTGACCTGTGTTAGTGGCGACTCAACACTGCGACCTGTGTTAGTGGTGACCCAACACTGTGACCTGTGTTAGTGGTGACTCAACACTGTGACCTGTGTTAGTGGTGACTCAACACTGTGACCTGTGTTAGTGGTGACTCAACACTGTGACCTGTGCTAGTGGTGACTCAACACTGTGACCTGTGTTAGTGGCCACAACACTGTGATCGGTGTTAGCGGTGACTCAACACTGTGACCTGTGCTAGTGGTGACTCAACACTGTGACCGGTGTTAGTGGTGACTCAACACTGTGACCTGTGCTAGTGGTGACTCAACACTGTGACCTGTGTTAGTGGCCACAACACTGTGACCTGTGTTAGTGGTGACTCAACACTGTGACTTGTGTTAGTGGTCACAACACTGTGACCTGTGTTAGTGGTGACTCAACACTGTGACCTGTGTTAGTGGCCACAACACTGTGACCTGTGTTAGCGGTGACTCAACACTGTGACCTGTGTTAGTGGCCACAACACTGTGACCGGTGCTAGTGGTGACTCAACACTGTGACCTGTGTTAGTGGCCACAACACTGTGACCTGTGTTAGTGGTGACTCAACACTGTGACCTGTGTTAGTGGTGACTCAACACTGTGACCTGTGCTAGTGTTGACTCAACACTGTGACCTGTGCTAGTGGTGACTCAACACTGTGACCTGTGCTAGTGGTGACTCAACACTGTGACCTGTGCTAGTGTTGACTCAACACTGTGACCTGTGTTAGTGGTGACTCAACACTGTGACCTGTGCTAGTGGTGACTCAACACTGTGACCTGTGCTAGTGGTGACTCAACACTGTGACCTGTGTTAGTGGTGACTCAACACTGTGACCTGTGTTAGTGGTGACTCAACACTGTGACCTGTGCTAGTGTTGACTCAACACTGTGACCTGTGTTAGTGGTGACTCAACACTGTGACCTGTGTTAGTGGTGACTCAACACTGTGACCTGTGCTAGTGGTGACTCAACACTGTGACCTGTGCTAGTGGTGACTCAACACTGTGACCTGTGTTAGTGGTGACTCAACACTGTGACCTGTGTTAGTGGTGACTCAACACTGTGACCTGTGCTAGTGTTGACTCAACACTGTGACCTGTGTTAGTGGTGACTCAACACTGTGACCTGTGCTAGTGGTGACTCAACACTGTGACCTGTGTTAGTGGTGACTCAACACTGTGACCTGTGCTAGTGTTGACTCAACACTGTGACCTGTGTTAGTGGTGACTCAACACTGTGACCTGTGTTAGTGGTGACTCAACACTGTGACCTGTGTTAGTGGTGACTCAACACTGTGACCTGTGCTAGTGTTGACTCAACACTGTGACCTGTGTTAGTGGTGACTCAACACTGTGACCTGTGTTAGTGGTGACTCAACACTGTGACCTGTGTTAGTGGTGACTCAACACTGTGACCTGTGTTAGTGGTGACTCAACACTGTGACCTGTGTTAGTGGTGACTCAACACTGTGACCTGTGTTAGTGGTGACTCAACACTGTGACCTGTGTTAATGGTGACTCAACACTGTGACCTGTGCTAGTGTTGACTCAACACTGTGACCTGTGTTAGTGGTGACTCAACACTGTGACCTGTGTTAGTGGTGACTCAACACTGTGACCTGTGCTAGTGGTGACTCAACACTGTGACCTGTGCTAGTGGTGACTCAACACTGTGACCTGTGTTAGTGGTGACTCAACACTGTGACCTGTGTTAGTGGTGACTCAACACTGTGACCTGTGTTAGTGGTGACTCAACACTGTGACCTGTGCTAGTGTTGACTCAACACTGTGACCTGTGCTAGTGGTGACTCAACACTGTGACCTGTGTTAGTGGTGACTCAACACTGTGACCTGTGTTAGTGGTGACTCAACACTGTGACCTGTGCTAGTGTTGACTCAACACTGTGACCTGTGCTAGTGGTGACACACCTGTGAGAGTGACCTCCTGCCAAGACGCACCTACCTGTAAAGAAGAAAATAAAAACAATTAGAAGGAATAACCTAAAACAAGATAAAACAGTAATAAGAATAAATGAGATGAAAATGAAGTGAGAGAGAGAATTAAATACCACAACACAAACCAGTTTGTGTCATTCAACACTGTTGAAGGATCTACTTCCCTCTGAGGAGTATTCACTTCCTTTGGAGGGGAATTATTTTTTTTTTTTGAGGGGTATAAAGTTTCTTTTGATGAGTATTAAGTTTTTTTTGATGAGTATTAAGTTTTTTTTGATGAGTATTAAGTTTTTTTGAGGAGTATTTAGTTACTTTTAAAAAGTATTTAGTTCCTTTTGAGGAGTATTTAGTTCCTTTTGAGGAGTATTTAGTTCCTTTTGAGAAGTATTTAGTTCCTTTTGAGAAGTATTTAGTTCCTTTTGAGGAGTATTTAGTTCCTTTTGAGGAGTATTTAGTTCCTTTTGAGGAGTATTTAGTTCCTTTTGAGGAGTATTTAGTTCCTTTTGAGAAGTATTTAGTTCCTTTTGAGAAGTATTTAGTTCCTTTTGAGGAGTATTTAGTTCCTTTTGAGGAGTATTTAGTTCCTTTTGAGGAGTATTTAGTTCCTTTTGAGGAGTATTTAGTTCCTTTTGAGGAGTATTTAGTTCCTTTTGAGGAGTATTTAGTTCCTTTTGAGAAGTATTTAGTTCCTTTTGAGGAGTATTTAGTTCCTTTTGAGAAGTATTTAGTTCCTTTTGAGAAGTATTTAGTTCCTTTTGAGGAGTATTTAGTTCCTTTTGAGGAGTATTTAGTTCCTTTTGAGGAGTATTTAGTTCCTTTTGAGGAGTATTTAGTTCCTTTTGAGAAGTATTTAGTTCCTTTTGAGGAGTATTTAGTTCCTTTTGAGGAGTATTTAGTTCCTTTTGAGAAGTATTTAGTTCCTTTTGAGAAGTATTTAGTTCCTTTTGAGGAGTATTTAGTTCCTTTTGAGGAGTATTTAGTTCCTTTTGAGGAGTATTTAGTTCCTTTTGAGGAGTATTTAGTTCCTTTTGAGAGTATTTAGTTCCTTTTGAGGAGTATTTAGTTCCTTTTGAGTAGTTTTTAGTTCCTTTTGAGTTGTTTTTAGTTCCTTTTGAGGAGTATTTAGTTCCTTTTGAGGAGTATTTAGTTCCTTTTGAGGAGTATTTAGTTCCTTTTGAGAGAGTATTTAGTTCCTTTTGAGGAGTATTTAGTTCCTTTTGAGAAGTATTTAGTTCCTTTTGAGGAGTATTTAGTTCCTTTTGAGGAGTATTTAGTTCCTTTTGAGGAGTATTTAGTTCCTTTTGAGGAGTATTTAGTTCCTTTTGAGAAGTATTTAGTTCCTTTTGAGGAGTATTTAGTTCCTTTTGAGGAGTATTTAGTTCCTTTTGAGAAGTATTTAGTTCCTTTTGAGGAGTATTTAGTTCCTTTTGAGGAGTATTTAGTTCCTTTTGAGGAGTATTTAGTTCCTTTTGAGGAGTAGTTCCTTTTGAGGAGTATTTAGTTCCTTTTGAGTAGTATTTAGTTCCTTTTGAGTAGTATTTAGTTCATTTTGAGTAGTATTTAGTTCCTTTTGAGGAGTATTTAGTTCCTTTTGAGGAGTATTTAGTTCCTTTTGAGGAGTATTTAGTTCCTTTTGAGGAGTATTTAGTTCCTTTTGAGGAGTATTTAGTTCCTTTTGAGGAGTATTTAGTTCCTTTTGAGGAGTATTTAGTTCCTTTTGAGGAGTATTTAGTTCCTTTTGAGGAGTATTTAGTTCCTTTTGAGGAGTATTTAGTTCCTTTTGAGGAGTATTTAGTTCCTTTTGAGGAGTATTTAGTTCCTTTTGAGGAGTATTTAGTTCCTTTTGAGGAGTATTTAGTTCCTTTTGAGGAGTATTTAGTTCCTTTTGAGGAGTATTTAGTTCCTTTTGAGGAGTATTTAGTTCCTTTTGGAGTATTTAGTTCCTTTTGTATTTAGTTCCTTTTGGAGTATTTAGTTCCTTTTGAGGAGTATTTAGTTCCTTTTGAGGAGTATTTAGTTCCTTTTGAGGAGTATTTAGTTCCTTTTGAGGAGTATTTAGTTCCTTTTGAGGAGTATTTAGTTCCTTTTGAGAAGTATTTAGTTCCTTTTGAGGAGTATTTAGTTCCTTTTGAGGAGTATTTAGTTCCTTTTGAGGAGTATTTAGTTCCTTTTGAGGAGTATTTAGTTCCTTTTGAGGAGTATTTAGTTCCTTTTGAGGAGTATTTAGTTCCTTTTGAGAAGTATTTAGTTCCTTTTGAGAAGTATTTAGTTCCTTTTGAGAAGTATTTAGTTCCTTTTGAGGAGTATTTAGTTCCTTTTGAGGAGTATTTAGTTCCTTTTGAGGAGTATTTAGTTCCTTTTGAGGAGTATTTAGTTCCTTTTGAGAAGTATTTAGTTCCTTTTGAGAAGTATTTAGTTCCTTTTGAGAAGTATTTAGTTCCTTTTGAGAAGTATTTAGTTCCTTTTGAGGAGTATTTAGTTCCTTTTGAGAAGTATTTAGTTCCTTTTGAGGAGTATTTAGTTCCTTTTGAGAAGTATTTAGTTCCTTTTGAGGAGTATTTAGTTCCTTTTGAGGAGTATTTAGTTCCTTTTGAGAAGTATTTAGTTCCTTTTGAGAAGTATTTAGTTCCTTTTGAAGTATTTAGTTCCTTTTGAGAAGTATTTAGTTCCTTTTGAGAAGTATTTAGTTCCTTTTGAGTAGTATTTAGTTCCTTTTGAGAAGTATTTAGTTCCTTTTGAGAAGTATTTAGTTCCTTTTGAGAAGTATTTAGTTCCTTTTGAGAAGTATTTAGTTCCTTTTGAGGAGTATTTAGTTCCTTTTGAGGAGTATTTAGTTCCTTTTGAGAAGTATTTAGTTCCTTTTGAGAAGTATTTAGTTCCTTTTGAGAAGTATTTAGTTCCTTTTGAGAAGTATTTAGTTCCTTTTGAGTTCCTTTTGAGGAGTATTTAGTTCCTTTTGAGAAGTATTTAGTTCCTTTTGAGAAGTATTTAGTTCCTTTTGAGGAGTATTTAGTTCCTTTTGAGAAGTATTTAGTTCCTTTTGAGGAGTATTTAGTTCCTTTTGAGAAGTATTTAGTTCCTTTTGAGGAGTATTTAGTTCCTTTTGAGAAGTATTTAGTTCCTTTTGAGAAGTATTTAGTTCCTTTTGAGAAGTATTTAGTTCCTTTTGAGGAGTATTTAGTTCCTTTTGAGAAGTATTTAGTTCCTTTTGAGGAGTATTTAGTTCCTTTTGAGAAGTATTTAGTTCCTTTTGAGAAGTATTTAGTTCCTTTTGAGAAGTATTTAGTTCCTTTTGAGAAGTATTTAGTTCCTTTTGAGAAGTATTTAGTTCCTTTTGAGAAGTATTTAGTTCCTTTTGAGGAGTATTTAGTTCCTTTTGAGGAGTATTTAGTTCCTTTTGAGGAGTATTTAGTTCCTTTTGAGGAGTATTTAGTTCCTTTTGAGAAGTATTTAGTTCCTTTTGAGGAGTATTTAGTTCCTTTTGAGGAGTATTTAGTTCCTTTTGAGAAGTATTTAGTTCCTTTTGAGGAGTATTTAGTTCCTTTTGAGAAGTATTTAGTTCCTTTTGAGGAGTATTTAGTTCCTTTTGAGAAGTATTTAGTTCCTTTTGAGGAGTATTTAGTTCCTTTTGAGGAGTATTTAGTTCCTTTTGAGGAGTATTTAGTTCCTTTTGAGAAGTATTTAGTTCCTTTTGAGGAGTATTTAGTTCCTTTTGAGGAGTATTTAGTTCCTTTTGAGGAGTATTTAGTTCCTTTTGAGAAGTATTTAGTTCCTTTTGAGGAGTATTTAGTTCCTTTTGAGGAGTATTTAGTTCCTTTTGAGAAGTATTTAGTTCCTTTTGAGAAGTATTTAGTTCCTTTTGAGGAGTATTTAGTTCCTTTTGAGGAGTATTTAGTTCCTTTTGAGAAGTATTTAGTTCCTTTTGAGGAGTATTTAGTTACTTTTGAGAAGTATTTAGTTCCTTTTGAGAAGTATTTAGTTCCTTTTGAGGAGTATTTAGTTCCTTTTGAGAAGTATTTAGTTACTTTTGAGGAGTATTTAGTTACTTTTGAGGAGTATTTAGTTCCTTTTGAGAAGTATTTAGTTCCTTTTGATGAGTATTAAGTTCTTTTTGAGGGGAATTAAGTTTTTTTTTGAGGAGTACTGACTTCCTTTCGAGGGGAATTCAGTTCCTTTTGAGGGGTATTTAGTTGCTTTTGAGGGGTATTTAGTTGCTTTTGAGGGGTATTTAGTTGCTTTTGAGGGATATTTAGCTCCTTTTGAGGTGTATTTACTTTCCAGTGGGAGTATTCAGTTTCCAGTGGGAGGATGCAGCTTCTTGCAATGGTAATCAGTTGAATTATGGGAATACTGAAGCATTTCCTGGGTTTCCTGAGATATCTTGTGACACAGATCTAGACTACTCAGTGAGCAACATTGCTGGGACAAGCCTAGAAATCCTCAAGAGCAAACTGGACAAGCACCACACCAACCAGGCTGTGATGAATGTGTGGACCAGCAGCAGCAACAGCCTGGTTGATCAGGCAAAGCACTAGACAAGCCTGGCCCACAGCCGGGCTGCAGGAATTCGAAGAATTCTTGAAGCCAGGTAGCAGGTGTATCAGAGTTATTGATGTTTACTGTACGAGTAATTACGTTTCTTGTAAGATGTACTCAGGTTTCTTGTAAGATGTACTCAGGTTTCTTGCAAGACGTACTCAGGTTTCTTGTAAGACATACTCAGATTTCTTGTAAGATATACTCAGGTTTCTTGTAAGATATACTCAGGTTTCTTGTAAGACGTAGACGTACTCAGGTTTCTTGCAAGACGTACTCAGGTTTCTTGCAAGACGTACTCAGGTTTCTTGTAAGACATACTCAGGTTTCTTGTAAGATATACTCAGGTTTCTTGTAAGATATACTCAGGTTTCTTGTAAGACGTAGACGTACTCAGGTTTCTTACAAGACGTACTCAGGTTTCTTGTAAGATGTACTCAGGTTTCTTGTAAGACGTACTCAGGTTTCTTGTAAGATGTACTCAGGTTTCTTGTAAGACGTACTCAGGTTTCTTGTAAGACGTACTCAGGTTTCTTGTAAGATGTACTCAGTTTTCTTGTAAGATGTTGTCAGCATAGTTGCTGATCCCCTGTATATGTATATGTTATTTGAGTATCATAGTTAGTACCATCCATATGTTTTACATACACGACCCCTTTGCTAGGCCCAGTGACTAGTTTGTGTGACGTCATGTGATGCCGCATGAGTGCGTGGGATGCGCTACATCGGCCTCAGTTCCCGTTAAACCTACCAAGCAGCAACAGGCAGGCTGGGCTCCTCCTCCTTCACACTCTGTCAATATATGTGTTACCATCCAACAGGTGTGTTTAACTCCAACCATCAAATCTCCACGAACCCTTCCCACAAGGTTGGGTCAGATTAGGTTAGGTTAGGTTAAGTTAGGTTAGGTTAGGTTTGGTTAGGTTAGGTTGGATCAGGTTAGGTTAGGTTAGGTTAAGTTAAGTTAGGTTAGGTTAGGTTAGGTTTGGCTAGGCTAGGTTAGGTTGGGCCAGGTTAGGTTAGGTTAGGTTGGGTCAGGTTAGGTTAGGTTAGGTTTGGCTAGGTTAGGTTAGGTTAGGTTAGGTTAGGTTAGGTTGGGCCAGGTTAGGTTAGGTTGGGTCAGGTCAGGTTAGGTTAGGTTAGGTTGTAAATATATATTTATTCTTCCTCAGAATCCGTAGAGTGCATGAATACAGATCGATCGATCAATTCCATCCTTTATTATACCATGATTTGTTCTTATAATTCGTAATGCATTACGTTAACACCCATTACGATACCATCCATTAGTTCTAAGTTACATATGTCTTTGCTGTTGTATAGAATCAGCCCAGAGCCACCTGCCTGTTCAGCCTATAGTATAGTATTGTATGTCGAGACGACATATGTAACATGTTATCTGAGTATCATAGTTAGTACCATTCATATGTTTTACATACACGACCCCTTTGCTAGGCCTAGTGACTAGTTTGTGTGACGTCACGTGATGCTGTTGTGAGCCCTTCGCGCCTGGGATCTCTCTCAGTTCCCCGTAATCCAAGCAGGCGACATGACAGGCAGTTTGGGCTCCTCCTTCTCACACTCTGCAATATAGTGTTACCATCCAACAAGTGTGTTTAACTCCAACCATCATATCTCCTACGAACCCCCACGACAATGTACTCAGTTTTCTTGTAAGATGTACTCAGGTTTCTTGTAAGGTGGACTCAGGTTTCTTGTAAGGTGTTTACCTGGAATTTACCTGGAGAGAGTTCAGGGGGTCAACGCCCCCGCGGCCAGGTCTGTGACCAGGCCTCCTGGTGGATCAGAGCCTGATCAACCAGGCTGTTACTGCTGGCTGCACGCAAACCAACGTACGAGCCACAGCCCGGCTGGTCAGGAACCGACTTTAGGTGCTTGTCCAGTGCCAGCTTGAAGACTGCCAGGGGTCTGTTGGTAATCCCCCTTATGTATGCTGGGAGGCAGTTGAACAGTCTCGGGCCCTGACACTTATTGTATGGTCTCTTAACGTGCTAGTGACACCCCTGCTTTACATTGGGGGGATGGTGCATCGTCTGCCAAGTCTTTTGCTTTCGTAGTGAGTGATTTTCGTGTGCAAGTTCGGTACTAGTCCCTCTAGGATTTTCCAGGTGTATATAATCATGTATCTCTCCCGCCTGCGTTCCAGAGAATACAGGTTTAGGAACCTCAAGCACTCCCAGTAATTGAGGTGTTTTATCTCCGTTATGCGCGCCGTGAAGGTTCTCTGTACATTTTCTAGGTCAGCAATTTCACCTGCCTTGAAAGGTGCTGTTAGTGTGCAGCAATATTCCAGCCTAGATAGAACAAGTGACCTGAAGAGTGTCATCATGGGCTTGGCCTCCCTAGTTTTGAAGGTTCTCATTATCCATCCTGTCATTTTTCTAGCAGATGCGATTGATACAATGTTATGGTCCTTGAAGGTGTGCTCAGGTTTCTTGTAAGGTGTACTAGGCTTCTTGTAAGGTGTACTCAGGTTTCCTGTGAGAGATACTCAGGTTTCTTGTAAGATACATTCAGGTTTCTTGTAAGATGTACTCAGGTTAAACAAACCATACCACGGGTGGGGTTGGAAACCGCGATCAGAGAGTCTCAAAACTCCAGACCGTCGCGTTAGCCACTGGACCAGCTAGCCACAATAAGATTCAACCAACTAGGTATATTTCTACACCATAGGAAGGTTAGTATAGGCACCACTGTGACAACAAACATTAAACCTTCCTCTGGTGTAGAAATATACCTAGTTGGTTGAATCTTATTGTGGCTAGCTGGCATAGTGGCTAACGCGACGGTCTGGAGTTTTGAGACTCTGATCGCGGGTTCAAACCTCACACGTGGTATGGCTTGTTTGGAATCGTGTCATTACGATTTCGTGAGTCATGTACTCAGATTTCTTGTAAGACGTAGACGTACCCAGGTTTCTTGTAAGACGTACTCAGGTTTCATGTAAGACGTACTCAGGTTTCTTGTAAGACGCACTCAGATTTCTTGTAAGACGTACTCACGTTTCATGAAAAACGTACTCAGATTTCTTGGAAGACGTACTCAGGTTTCTTGTAAGACGTACTCAAGTTTCTTGTAAGACGTACTCGGGTTTCTTGAAAGACGTACTCAGGTTTCATGTAAGACGTACTCAGGTTTCTTGTAAGACGTACTCAAGTTTCTTGTAAGACGTACTCAAGTTTCTTGTAAGACGTACTCAAGTTTCTTGTAAGACGTACTCAGGTTTCTTGTAAGACGTACTCAGGTTTCTTGTAAGACGTACTCAGGTTTCTTGTAAGACGTACTCAGGTTTCTTGTAAGACGTACTCAAGTTTCTTGTAAGACGTACTCAAGTTTCTTGTAAGACGTACTCAGGTTTCTTGTAAGACGTACTCAGGTTTCTTGTAAGACGTACTCAGGTTTCTTGTAAGACGTACTCAGGTTTCTTGTAAGACGTACTCAGGTTTCTTCACGGGGAACTGAAATTAAAGAAAAAATAGGGAAACGGAAACTGCGATGAAAAAAAAATTGTAAACAATATCCTGACTGTTGCTGCCGCCATAAAGTTGCACTTGCAATCGTATGTAAATCCCAGGGTACAATTGACTACCGTAAAAGAAAAGAGAGACCTCGTAAATCAGCCGGGGGGGGGGCGAAGGGGTCGTAGCAGAGAGCACGTCAAGGTAATATATCGCGGGGGCCGCCACCCTTACTTATCGCGCGATCAACTTGCTCTAATCGTTCATCAATCGCGGGTAATGCTAATCTACATTACTTCCCGCTTGAGGAATTGACGGGGTAGAGGGACGGATTACTAGGATCACTGTTGATGCCTCCGGGGGAAGCAGCGTCGTCCCCCATCCCCTGAGAGAAGCACTTAGACCAAGCCTCCGTGGGAGCAGCGCCCCTCCAGGCCAGGTCTCCGGGGGAGCAGCGCCCCTCCAGGCCAGGTCTTAGGCTAGGTCTCCGGGGGAGCAGCGCCCCTCCAGGCCAGGTCTTAGGCTAGGTCTCCGGGGGAGCAGCGCCCCCAGGCCAGGTCTCAGACAAGACCTCATAACTGACTCTTGTGGTCAGTCAGACCAACAGAATTAACATCAGGGACACGAAAGGTAACCAGGTTTGATCCAAAGAAAGGGAAAGGACAGCTCCAGTTCTTTGGATCAAAAACCCTCCCCAAGTATGAAGGCATCTCCTTGCATGGAGGTCAACGGGAGTAAACATGAGCATTTCATTAGCCAGAGAGAGAGAGAGAGAGAGAGAGAGAGAGAGAGAGAGAGAGAGAGAGAGAGAGAGAGAGAGAGAGAGAGAGAGAGAGAGAGAGAGAGAGAGAGAGAGAGAGAGAATCAGTTGACCAAATAAAATTTTTGGCCCACAAATGGCTCCAACTTCATCCTGTTCACTATTTGTATGTCTCATAAAAATAAAAAAAAATAAAAACTTTAAAATAAGCTCATGTAAGCAACAGCTCATAGACTGTAAATAAAGTTAGGAACCTTAACCCAATCTTGTAAAACCCTGTGTAAAGAGAGAGACAGAGAGAGATAGGGGGAGGGGGGGATGCTGGTGCCTAGCATAGGCATGCTTGGCATCACTCACCAGCAGTACTAAACCGCCCAGGCGTATCACTACCGCCTAAGGCGCTTCTTACAAAGACTATCCCGCTTGCTGAGTTAAGATTACTGCAATTTGAGATGCTGAGATATCGTGCAGAGAAGTGTTCCTGACACAGCCACAGGCAGGGAGCACATCCCTCGCACTTCTTCGCCCGGAATAAATCTACTCACAAGTGTCGTGGAAAACCACCGCCGCTGCTTCCAACATTACACATTAATGTGATTCTTGTGGAAGGTGCTCGGAAAGGTTGTGTCTCGACGCGCCGCCGGTTTTTCAACATGTCTCAAATACCGTTGGAATAATACCAGAAATTTGATCGATATCGATACTATAAAAATTATTCGACACTCACCGATACCGATATCGAAATTTAAGCTGATAATCAAAGCCAGCGATACCAATACTTTGGCACATCCCTAGTGTCAAATTTCACTGTGACAAAGATACACTGGTGTTCCTGCTGCCTTTGTTAAGTACTACTGCCAACACAAGGCAATATGTCCACCCTTCAAGGAAGGTGTCTTGATGCCGGCGAGGGGATACTGATCCAAGGAATTGTCTCTCTTCTCCCCTTCCTTGAATCGAATCTGCTTGCATCCCAATTTCCCAGGCGCTACATTATCCCCTGTGGGTTTAGAGTGCCCCCTCCCTATAAATATACTACAAATGATTATAGTGTTTATAAAATCCGTTGTGTTACTGAGTGGGTGTTGACTGCAACGCACAACACCTCCTTCACTTACATCTACTGCAAAGTCGTGAAGATCGGGGAAGGGCAAAGAAGACCGCAGACAGAGTATAATCTAGGTGGCCAAAGACTGTAAACCTCCCTCAAGGAAAAGGATCTTGGGGTGAGTATAATACCGAGCACATCTCCTGAGGCGCACATCAACCAGACAGCTGCTGCAGCATATGGGCGCCTGGCAAACCTAAGAATAGCGTTCCGATACTTCAGTAAGGAATCGTTCAAGACTCTGTATACTGTACGGCAGGCCCAAACTGGAGTATGCAGCACCAGTCTGGAACCCACACCGGTCAAGCACGTCAAGAAATTAGAGAAAGTGCAAAGGTTTGCAACAAGACTAGTCTCAGAGCTAAGGGGAATGCCCTACGAAGAAAGGTTAATGGAAATCGGCCTGACGACACTGGAGGACAGGAGGGTTAGGGAAGACATGATAAAGACATGAAATATTCCGAGAAATTGACAAGGTGGACAGAGACAGGATGTTCCAGAGATGGGAAACAGAAACAAAGGCTCACAATTTAAAGTTGAAGACTCAGATGAGTCAAAGGGATGTTAGGAAGTATTTCTTCAGTCATAGAGCTGTCAGGAAGTGGAACAGTCTAGCAAGTGATGTAGTGGAGGCAGGAACCATACATAATTTT